>NC_083418.1:71752643-72070643 GCF_020745735.1 Hemiscyllium ocellatum
TCTTTGGCTGATGTGTCATTTCTGTTTGAATTTAACCAACAGGGCAGCTTTGAGTTATCCTTGAGTGTGATTTCAATTTATAGCTTTTTAGAAGAGATAATCTGATGTGGCGATAATTGCAGCTTTTCAAGCATCCATGCTCGTTTCTGTACCTTTTTCAAATTAAAGGTTTATTGAACAACATGTGGTTTTGTTCACAGTCCTACATCATAGTGTATTTTCTTAATGCACAGTGCTTTGAGGTCTTTGAGGTCTTGTACTGTAACCCTTCAACTGCTGGTTGAACACAAGGTTTCAAGCTTGTGAATTTTGCAACTTTTCAAATGCAATATCTTGATATCAAAATGAACGCTGATATGGAGAAGACAGTCACCAGAATATTGCCTGAACTGGACTGATTCAGCTGGGAAGAGAGACTAGATAGGCTGGGGTTGTTTTCCTTAAAACTGAAAAAGCTGAGGGGAGAATCTGATTCAGGTATACAAAGTTCTGGGACGACAGTAACAGAATAGATAGGGAGATCCCTTTCCCCTTTGTATAGGGCTCAATAACCAGGGGACCTAATATTAAGGTAAGGAGCAGGAAGTTTAGGGGAGATTAGGCGAAAATTATTTTCTCTCAGAGGGTTGAGGGTATCTGGAACTCACTACCTAAAGGGGTGGTAGTTTTTGTCCTCTGAGCCAGAGGCCTTGGTTCAAGTCCCACTTGCTTTAGTTGCATTTAATAACATCTTTCAACAGGTTGATTAATGTATTTTAAAATAATTGTGTTTGGTACTTTATCAGAAAGGTTTCATAAAGTGCCACTTGTATTTGATTTGCTTATATTTAGCAAGTTTGTCCAGTAATTGTTGATTCAATTTATCCACTACATTGACTGGGCTTAAATTACACTGGAAAATGTCAGTCCGCAGTCATTAACTCAAATGGGGGAATCATCTTCACAATATCACTACAATCAGTGACTAGGCAAAATCCTTCCGATTTTAACTGTCAACGTCATTTTGAACCATCTCTACACATAATGTAAACAATGAATAAATGCCCATTAAAGTGGTTTTCAGTTCATGTCAGTCTAAAGCACCAAGAACTCCCTTGTTATATTTATACAGTTTATTACATGTTCTTATATTTGGAGTTTATGGCCAAGCCATAGCCCATGTCTTTAGCGTCAGAGGTGGAAGATGTGTAAAACATATCGGTGGGCAAGCTTACCATCTCCCTGTCTACCCCCAAGGTGGTCCCTGTGGTAAGTGGAGATGAGCAAGGTGGCAACTAGGCAAGTACTCTGATTCTAACTGAGACACTTTCATGGCCAGGCAGTGCTCAGCTAAGGCCCTCAATCTATTTCTAGTGCCATGATCTGCCAAGCGGTGGCAGGTTGGGGACATTCAGAAGGCAGTTGAAAACTCTGAAGGAAGAAAGGAAATTTCATAGAGTAGCAAAGAGGCCTTTCAGCCCATCAAATCTCTACTGACAAAAACTACTCTAAGTCTCTACGTGCCCTACTTTCTAGCACTTGGCTCATGGCCTTAAATGTTATGATATTTCAAGTGCTCGTTCACTTACTTTATCAATGTTGTGAGGTTTCTCATTTCAAGTAACCTCCCAGGCAGTGCATTCCGAACTCCCCTCAATCACAGGGCGTTGCTTTGTCCTCATGTCTCCTCTACACCATTTGCCTTTCAACTTGAAATTTATACCACCTTCTTATTGACAACCCTTCAGCTACCTCTTCTCTGGATTAAAATCTTTAGCAGATGTTCAGCCCAACCAACATTTCTTTGGAAGACACAAAGCTTTTTTCTTCAAATAATATGACTCACTTTTCCTTTCACTTCTGGTAAACCTAAATACCAGAGCTCACCACTAATACAGTAGGGAAGGAGGGATCCCATCCAGACTGAGACACAGCCCAAGGGAATATGTATCTGGATCAGTGGTGCTGGACGAGCACAGCAGTTCAGGCAGCATCCAAAGTGCAGCGGAATATGTAGTTTGGGGACTTTGGAGGCAACATTGGAATTCAATGCAGAAAGTAAGATGTGCTTTGGGCTTGCAAGTTGATTTTTTAAACAGGATAAATTGAAGCTCAGGGTCAGGAGCTCAGCACAGAAGAATGATATCACAGGTAAACCGTAAGTTCATTACTTGGTGATAGCAATTATAGGTTATTTTCAGATCGAAGGTATATAGGGGAAATATTTATAAGCTACAAACTAAAAGACCAGTATGATTTTAAAAAGAATCAAATTAAGAATGAAGTAATTAAAATAAAGATGTCGGTCCAGTTGGCGTGTTACAAATGCATGATGTGAGAGCTACTGAACCTCATTGTGGTTCATAGTGACCAGATCTGTAACAAGAGTTGGTTGTTTGAGGAACTCTGGCTCAGAGTTGATGAGTTGAAGTCTGAGTTTCTAATACTGCAACTAATCAGGGAGGGGGAGAGTTACCTGGACGCTGTGTTTCAGGAGGCAATCCCACCCCTTAGATTTAACTACCTCTAATTCAGTCAGTGGTCAGGGATAGGAGGGTATGTTTTTGAGTGAGACAGGTAGAGAGATCCAGGGGTGGTGCTGAAGTAGCCTCAACCCTTGAGCTTGTCTAACAGTTTCGAGATTCTTGCTCCCTGTGTGGGTGAGAGTGGGGGCTGTAAGGAGGATGAGCAAATTGACCATAGCATTGCGGTATAGGCAGCCATTCAAGAGGGAGGAGAAAAGAGAAAAGTAGTTGTAATCAGGGATAGTATAGTCAGAGAATAGATGCTGTCCTCAGTGGTCAGGATCAAGAGTCATAGAATAAAATTTAATCCCTACATTGCGCACAGAGGCCATTTGGCCTATCAAGTTGACACTGACCCACTGGTCCCCAACCCTATAAACTAATATTTCTCATGGCTAATTCACCTAACCTGCACATGTGGGAGGAAGCCAGAATAAACTCCAAACAAAACAGCTACCCAAGGGTGGGATTGAACCGAGGCCCCTGGCATTGTGAGGCAGCAGTGCCAACCACTGTGCCACACCCCGATTGAAAGAGGAAAAGCAGCCACAATATAAAGAATGTAGAGTCCCAAAGGCTGTGTTGTCTGCCTGGTGCCCAGGTTCAGGGGTTCTTATCTGGCCTGCAGAAGGACGTAGAATGGAGAGGAAAGATCTAGTTGTCATGGTTCAGAAAAGTACCAACACTATAGATAGAAAGAGAAACGATGTTCTGCTGAGGGAATATGAGCATTGAGAGGCTGAACTGAAAAGTAGAGCAAAAAGTTAATAATCTCTGGATTACTACCTAAGCCAAGAGCAAATTAGCTCAGGATCAGCAAGATTAAAGAGATAAACATGTGGCTCCCAGGTTGATGTGGATTTCAACTGTGGAACATTAGCACCAATGTTGGGGAAGGACTGAGCTGTTCCAGTGGGACCTGTCCACGTGAATCAGACTAGAACCAGAGTCCTGGTGAATCACATAACTTGAGCTGCCGATAGAACTTTAAACTAAATGGTTGGGCAGGAGGTTCAGTTGTTTGGAAAGTTATGGTAAAAGTTAAAAGTGGGGGAGGGCTCAGCAGAGATTATTAAAATTTCCAGAACAAGTCATATGGATAGCAAGTATGGAAAAGATCAAGAATCTAACTTCAGGCACTGCAGAGAAGTGGACAACTATGAGAAGGAGGGCAGTCAACGCAAGTTAGAGGGTAAATGAATATGGATGTATATGGATCAAGGTGAATGAGCTTGTAGCACAGATTGAAATTGGCAAGTACAATGTTGTGGGTATGACGGAGACTTGGCTCTAAGGGATTTGGGGCTGGGAACTAAATTTCCAAGGATTTGTACCCTATAGAAAGGATAAGCAGATGGGCGGAGAGTGCAAGGTTTCCTCTTTAGTAAAAAATATCAGACAGGTGCTATGGCAATAGTCATGGGGCACTTGTATACAGGTGGAGAAAGAGAGGACTGCTGATGCTGGAGATCAGAGCTGAAAATGTGTTGCTGGAAAAGCGCAGCAGGTCAGACAGCATCCAAGGAACAGGAGAATCAACGTTTCGGGCATAAGCCCTTCTTCGGGAATGAAGAAGGGCTTATGCCCGAAACATCGATTCTCCTGTTCCTTGGATGCTGCCTGATCTGCTGCGCTTTTCCAGCAACACATTTTCAACTTGTATACAGGTGGACTAGGAAAATTAGGTTGGTATCAAGTCTCAAGAAAAGGAATTTTTGCAGTATCTATGAGATTTTCTTTGGAGCAGCTTGAGGTAGAGTCCTGTAGGGATCAGGCAATTCTGGATTTGGTGATGTGCAGTTGATTTGATTAGGGAATTTAACGTGAAGGAAGCCTTAGGGAGCAGTAACCCTATTATGATAAACATCACCCTGCACTTTGAGTCGGAGAAGCTGGAATCAGATGTATCAGTATTACAATAGAGTAAATGTAGTGACAAAGACATGAGGGAGGAGCTGGCCAGAGTTGATTGGAAGGGGAGTCCAGCAGGGAAGATAGTGGAGCAACAATGGCAGGAGTTTCTGGAGGAATTCAAGAGGCACAGGAGAAATTCATGCCAAGGAAGAAAAAACATGCTAATGGGAGGGTGAGGCACCCATGGCTGACAACAATCTGATGAAGGAGCGGCGCTCCGAAAGCTAGTGCTTCCAACTAAACCTGTTGGACTATAACCTGGTGTTGTGGGATTTTTAACTTTGGCTGATAAAGGAAGTCAGGGACAGCATAAAAGCAAAAGAAAAAGTATACAATCTGATGAATATTCTGGGGAGGCTAGAGGATTGGGAAGTCTTTAAAAACCAGAAGAGGGTAATGAAAAAAGGAATAAGAAGTGAGAAAATGAAACACGAGAGAATGCTAGCTAGTAATATAAAGGAACATTGCAAGAAAGTTTTTAGAAGTCTAAAAGGGAAGAGGAATGCAAGAGTGGACACTGCACCATTGGAAGATGAGGCTGGAGGTGTAGCAATGGGGTGCAAAGAAATAGCAGAGGAATCGAATTGGTACTTCACATCTGTCTTCACAGTGGAAGACAATGACACCATACCAGAGCGTCAAAGATTCAGACAGCAAAGGTGAGTGTAGTGGCCATCGTGAGGGCGAGTGTTCTGGGGCAGCTGAAAGTGAATAACTAACCCAGACCAGATGAACTACAGTCCAAAGATCTGAAGGAGATAGCTGAAGAGATTTTGAAGGCATTGGTGGTTATCTTTCAGGAATCACTGGAGTCCAAGCGGACTGGAAAATGGGTAATATAACTCCCCTGTTTAAGAAAGGAGAGAGGCAGAAGACAGGAAACTATAGGCAGATTAGCTTGCTCTTGGTCGTTGGTAGGATTTTAGAGTCCATTATTAAGAATGGGATTGAGGAGTGTTTGGAAATACATGGTAGAATAGGGCTGAGTCAGTATGGCTTTGTCAAGGGGAAGTCATGCTTGACAAATCCGTTTAGAATTGTTTGAGGAGGTAATGAGCAAGTTAGACAAAGGAGAGCCAGTTGACAAGGTGCAGTACAGGGGGCTGCAATGGTGGTAGGGCTAAGGTACAGGCTCAGACAGAGGATTGGCCGACTGGCAGAAAGCAAAGTGTAGGGATAATAAGGTTAAAAGAGCACAAAATTCTTAAGGGGTATAACCCAATAGGGTGTTTCCACTGACTAGGGGACTAGAACCAAACTACGCAGTCTCAGAATGGAGGCCATTTAAGGCTAAGATGAGGAGGATATATTTCCATTCAGACGGCTGTGAGAATCTTTAAAATTGTCTACTCTATTGAGCTATGACAACTGAATCATTTCCTAAATTCAAGATAGAAATTGATACTAAAGGCATCAAGGATAGAGGAATAGAGAGGGAAAATGGCGTTGATGTACATCAGCCATGGTCTAGAACTGTGGAACTGGATTGAGGGGCTGAATGGACCACTTCTGTTCCTGCATTCCTAGGAAGGGAACTTGCTTCTAATGCAGCCTCTATTATTCAATTACACTCCTGATTTCAAATGCAAAAATGAATGTAATGGCCACGGAATGCATTAACGTCCTATTTACCATTTCTCATATAACAAGAATATAATGGTCAATTTGTCCTTAAATTGCTCTGGTAACGTTAAAATAAGAGAAGCTAATGTATTATACAACTTTAGCAAAGAAAAATGAATCAAAAAGAAGCTTGTGAATGCTTGTTACTTGGGTGAAGGAATGAAATATTGTGCTTAAAATGAATGTTTCCATGCTGTGCATTAGCAGTTTGCCCAGGGCACCTGGCTCATCCACTCCTAATGAGCAGTCAGGGAAACAATGCAGACTCCTCTACCCACCTCCTTCATGTACATTGTTATGACCTTGAGGTGTGAGTCATTTCCCGGTTGGATTCATTTTTTAAAAAAATTCTCTTGTTTTCTCTTAAGGTTTTGGGAATTAAGTATATTTTCTCAGCAATACCTTGCCAGATTATTTACCTCACACAGAAAAAAGATGAAGTGGGCTCTTATTACTGTTCTCAGATATTTGAGAATATAAATGAGTTCCAGAGAAAAGTGTATGCCCTTCAGAAGAAAAGAAGGCTTTCTGGTGAGAAACTAAGTAAGACGGGTCAAACAATTGACAGGTATAGGCTTTTTGAAGCTAATGGTGTTACACGGTTGCTTAAGGTCTTTTGCTATGACTTGAGTCTAATATTTCTAGGCTTTTTGTAACTGTGTTTGTAAAATTTTGCATGGTTGCTTTTTTATTCAGTTCGAAATTCACAAAATTATCATGCATGCCAATAATTCTTTGTCCTTTGTTTCTGAATTCTTTATCACTATTGCGCAGAGTAGATTTGTTAAAAAGGTGTTCTGGTTTTGAAAATTGTTCTGTACAGCTCAGTTACTCTATAATTGATGTGGAAATCCCTTGGAGTAGTTACCTTTGAGGTGTCGCAGTCCTGTTGCTTGAAGCGCTTTGAATAAAAGCTAGCATTCTCTGTAATCGCTGCTCCTCACAATAATGAGAGCAAACCAGAGACGTATGTTTGAAGCAAGGATAAATATTGACATTAATCACTTTTTTAGTGTCTTCAGCCTATAATTTACCTTCACGGTTCAAAGATCATTGTGCCATAATTCATTGATTCATTATGTTTGACTGCTACAGATCAAGTGAAATGAAGTGGTAATGAATGACAAGGTGCACAGTGAGATTAGGTTAGGTGACAATTATTCTATTAACTGCAATTTAAAGACATTGTCAACTGGTAATGCACAGATGTTCGATGTGTTGGCACTAGAGTAATATTTTATTTCAGTTATAAACTTTATTATTGTATTGCATTCAAGTTGTTTAAAAAATCATCAGCTTTATGAGGTTTTGGTAGTGTTTTTACATCAATATTGCAGGTTTAAAAGCTTGCACAGTTCATAGACTCCCTGCAGCGTGGAAGCAGAGCATTCAGCCTATCAAGTCCACGCCAACCCTTCAAAGAGCATCCCATCCAAATCCCCCCCTCATCCCATCCCTTTAAGCCTGCATTCCCCCCTGGCTAACCCACCTATCCCTGGACAATTTAGAATGGCCAATCCACCTAACCTGAACATCATTGAACCACAGGGGAAATTGGAGCACCAGAGGAGAGCCAAACAGACACAGGGAGAACATGCAAACTCTGCATAAGCCGTCACCCAAGGGTGGAACTGAACCCAGCCTCCCCGGTGCTGTGAGGCAGCAGTGGTAACCACTGAGCCACCGTGCTGTCACCCCTGTTAGGGGAGGTGATGGCCTGGTAGTATTACCACTGGACTATTAATCCAGAGAGCCATATGTAACAGGTGCATAGTATGTACCTGGTTGCAAAGGTTCAAATCCTGCCATGACAGATGGTGGAATTTGAATTCAATAACAATTTGGAATTAAGCGTCTCATGGCAAACATGAAACTGCTGTTCATTGTTGTGTAAAAACCCATCTGGTTCACTAATGTTCTTTAGGGAGGGAAACTGCTATCTTGGTCTACATGTGACTCCAGACCAATGTGATTGACTCTTGATTGCCCTCTGGGCAATTAGGAATGGACAATAAGTGAAGGGAACAGGCAATGTCCATATCCTGTGACTGACGTTTTAAAAAGCTGACAGCAAAATTAGATGAATTTGGAAGTGACAGATGTGCTTGTTCCTGCCAGGTGTCAATAAAGCACACAGCGAAGGACATGCAATCTTGCAGCTGCAATCAATTTCATTGAACACTTTTCATTTGTGTGTGAAGTTATGGCAGTTTGGAACAAATAAAAAGCAGCTTTAAAATTAAGTGCATTTGGAGGTTCTGCTTATTGATGGTGGGAGCCTGTTTTAATATGAAACCCTAGTGGGAAACATCTTTGTGCTGCCGTTCAGATTCACACTTTAAAACTTGTAGATAATTGACTGAATTATGGAAAAAAGTATTGGGGCCCTGTTACTATAAAGAATGAAATGGCTTTGTGTGTTTTAATCATTGATCAGACCAATACTGATTTTATATTGTTCACCTTGTAGCAAAGTAATAACTCCAGCATGCATTTTTGCACTACATGGTGAGGGAGGGTTCAAATTAGTATGTGTTACACACAATCTTTTTCAGATGGAGAGCAGGCAAAAGGTATTAAACACAGCAGTGAGACAGACTTAATCCAATCTGTAAAGGAGTTGCTCCCACTGCTTGCACCTGGAATGTAGGTATTTTTGTTCAGATGCATCAGATGGATTCTAAGAACACATGTTCTGCCCTTTAAATGTGTAAATTAGAATGAGAAGCCCATTAAAGAAGTCTGAGAGCAATAGGTGGGGAATGTGTAAGACTCAGGCATCTCGAGCTACCCTTGTGGCTGCCAACTTCAGGAAAACAGACCAAAATATTAACTTTGTTTAAAAATCCCCACCTGCAAAATTGCCACCATGGGATCAACCTTGAGTATTGCTGATGCTGGGGCAGGGAGGAAGTGAGGACTGCAGATGATAGAGATCAGAGTCGAAGAGCGTGATGCTGGAAAAGCATAGCAGTGCAGGTAGCATCCGAGGAGCAGGAGAGTCGGCGTTTTGGGCATAAGCTCTTCAGTCTGAAACGTGGACTCTCCTGCTCCTTGGATGCTGCCTGACCGGCTGTGCTTTTCCAGCACCAAACATCTGAATGCTGGAGGAGGCTGTAACCAATACAGGTGCCTTGCATGACACCTGAAGTCCAAACTCCCTGGTCCTCAGGTGTCCCTCAGTTAATTAATGAAGCTTGATGTTAGATGGAGTCTACTCTGGAAAATAGACCTAAACTGACCACTATCATATATAGTCATATCCTATACTTAGTCCTATAAGGGGACAAACATTAACTAAACGGCACTACAAGTTAGAAGGATCTCCTAAATCTCATTTCTCAATGGGGTTCCTTCGAGGTATGCTAGGTCCCTAACTAACATATTTGAGAATTTTAATGTCTGTGATAGATACCTTTTCAGCCTTTACAGACAAAGGATCTTGAGAATGTAATGCCCGCATTCATTGCATGCTGCCCATTTCATCGCCAAGTGCACTTTGTGTACGTTTACACCTGAAAATGGTTGGAGTGCAGAACCATTTCTGATCCTGCATCTTAAGCAATAAAATTGTTCATCTTGATAGGAAGAAGATAAAAGAAACATATCATCTTTAATGGTGCAAGATGGTGCTCTGAGAGGTGGAATTATTTGGGTGTCCTAGGGCAAGAATTACAAAGAAAAAATGTTGTGATTTATTGTGAATGGAATTGAATGCAAAAGTCAGGAAGTTATGCTACATTTATCAAGGGCACTGGAGAGACCACATCTGGAGAGACTGCAGTACACAGTGCTTTTAGTTTTTTCTTGATATGATGTTGAGTGACTCCACTTGTTTGAAGACAACTATCTGCGATGCTGGGGTCCTCAGGAGGAGGCTGAGATGGATATTCTCCTTGACTCTCAGCTTGCTGACTTGGCACCACATGCACAAACATTCACTCCATCCACTACTGGCCCTCATTAGCACAGTATGTACCATCTCCAAGATGCACTGCAGTAACTCCCTGAGGTTCGTCATTGCCCCTAGAAGGAGAAGGGCACCAGACATATGGGAGCTCTACCACTTGCATGTTCGTCTCAAAGTGACGCGTCATCCTGACTTGGAATTACATGACAGTTCCTTTCCTGCTGGCTACGATTCCTGGAATACCCTCCCTCGCAGCCCTGATCCCTCAATGATTCCAGAAGGCAGTCTACCATCAACCTCCCCAAGAAGTGACAGATGGACAATGATTACTGACCTAGCCAGCGATGTCCACATCCCTTGAATAGTAAAGATCTTCATAGCTCAAGACTCCAGTTGTAAAGCAGACCACTCGTACTCAATGCCTGGAAAGATTGAGCAGTTTTGGGGATGTGAAACACATCCTCAGGTTGAGCACAATTACACTATGAACACAAGGACTCCAGAATGCGGAGCATCAGCAGGCCATTCATCCCTTGGAGCCTGCTCTGCTACGTTTCTTTTTCACTTGGCTGACAGCTAATGTGATTGCGGCATCAACTCCACTTTCGTGCCTGCTACCTTCCCAACCCCCCCCCCCCCCCCACCATAACTTATGAATTATTCATTGAACAAAACCCTATCTCAGCCTTGAATCTCATCAATGAACCACCCTCCACTGCTTTCTGGTGAGGAGAATTCCATAGACTAATGACTGTCTGAGAGAAAAAGATGAATCTCCTCAGCTTAGCTTTAAATCGGAGATTTCTAAAGTGTGTTCCCATTAATTGTAGACCTCCCCAAGAAAGCATTCTTTCTGTAACCATCCTGTCAAATTCCTTTAAAGTCATAGAGACCATAAGACATAAGTGACCATAAGAGAGGGAGCTGAAAAAAGCAGCCCATTCAGCCCACTGAATCTGCGCTGCCATACATTGCTGACCTGATAATCCTCAACTCCTCTTTCCTGCCTTTTCACCATACACCTTGATTCCTTCACTATATTTCAATAAGATTGTGTCTTATTCTTCCAAACTCTAATGTGGACATAAAAGAGATGCTGTACATTTAACAAATGCACACTCTTGAAGCAGGTCTTTCAATCCTCCAGCCTATTTACGCAAAATCCAACTACCCTGGATGTCTTTGAGGTATAAGTCATGAGAACACTAACTTATTAAATGTGTACTCCTGAAAAAAAATCCATTTAACTGTCGCAAACAGCTCTGCATCATTTCACCTTGAAAGTGCCTCACAGTCTCCAAAACAACCTTTCAAATAGTGCATCACATCAACCTTATGTTTTGATGGAATAAATCAATCTTCAGATGCTCTGTGAAGTTATGCACGTAATTTGTTGAGAAGGATAACGTTAACTATATTTTCTGGTGCGTGCCCTCAGCAATGACACCCACAAGCTCACAAGTCATGCAGTTCACCTGTGGGTGTTTTTGTCTTTTTCCTGTAATTACTCTGTTATAGATCTTCTTCCATCAGAGCAGCCGTTAGATTATCATAAGTTTCCTTACAAAATATCATGCTGCTGTGGTGCAAGTAATTGCAAACATTCTTCAGGGTATAGATTTATACCTCACTCTTGTATAAATATAATGCCCATGTGATTAATAAAACTGATGGGATTTCATTACAACACAATTATTCATCAATCTTTGTTTTTAAATGGAAGGGATGATTTATAATGTAACAGATTTCTCTGGGTACTAACATGAGTCATTCATATCTTAATTTTACGAATACCATGCTTTTCCTGACACACTTACAAATTGTCCAAGTCTGAACTTTTAAAAGCTTAAGACATGGTATGCTGTAAGATTCATTTGACTATTTTGCTTGATTTACCTTTGCAAAACAATGTTGCTCACAAAATAAAATAGTTTTAGCTGTGGCTGAACTGATTCAATTTCATTTTTGACACTCATCTGTGCTACTCTACAACATTTTGATAAAATTCTAACTACATAAGTAGGGAATGAAGGTTAAAAGCAATGAAAAAAATGATGGATGCTAGAGGTTTTTGAAATGAAAACAAAAAAATGCTAGAAAAGCTCAGTAGGTCTGGTGACACCGGTGGAGAGAGAAATTGAGTTAGCGTTTCAAGTCCAATATGACTATTCTTTGGAATTGAACGGCGAGGTGGAAATGTTGTAGGTTAAATGATATTGATGAGGGAAGAGTGGACACGTGAGACAGAGGGCAGGTTAGGGAAAGGTCCAGGGACAAACACAGAATGCGGAGAATCTCAGCAGGTCTGAAGAAATCATACCATACTCAAAACATTAACTCTATAAACCACTGTGTAATGTCATGAAATCATTAAATGCACACAAATGCCTTTCTGTTAATTTTATAGAGTCATTTTTAAGAAGATGTTGTGAAACATGAAAGGGTTCAGAAAAAAATTACAAGGATGTTGCCAGGGTTGAAGGGTTTGAGCTATAGAGAGATGCTGAACAGACTGGGGGTCATTTTCCTTGGAGCGTTAGAGGCTGAGGGGTGACCTTATAAAATCATGAGGGACCTGGATAGGATAAATAGACAAGGTATTTTCCCTGGGGTGGAGGAGACAAGAACTAGAGGGCATAGGTTTAACATGAGAGGAGAAGATATAAAAGAGACCTGAGGGGCAACTGAATCACACAGAGGGTGGTACATATTTGGAATGAGCTGCCAGAGGAAGTGATGGAGGCTGGTACAGTTGCAACATTTGAATAGGAAGATTTTGGAGGGACATGGGCTGGGTGCCATCAGGTGGGACTGGATTGGGGTGGGGGGGCGGTTCTGGGATCACATATAGGCCAGATCCGGTGAGGATGAGACAAAAAATAAATGCAGATGCTGGAATCCAAGGTAGACAAGCAGGCGGCTGGAAGAACACAGCCAGCCAGGCAGCATCAGGAGGTGGAGGAGTCAATGTTTTGGGTGTAACCCTTCTTCAGATCCTGATGCTGCCTGGCTTGCTGTGTTCTTCCAACCTACTGCCTGTCTACCCTAGACCAAGTGAGGATGACAGATTCTCTAAAGGACATTAGTAAACCAGGTGGTATTTCCTCACAATTGTTAACAGTTCTATGCTTATCTTTTATTGAATTCAAATTCCACATTCTGGTGGAATCCCATGGTGGGTTCAGCCTCCCCTGAAGAAAACAATAAAATGCATATTAATCACATTTAGGTCAACCTTTGGTAGAGGAAGAAGTAGCATTTTATTTTGGAATAGAATATTTCCAGTTTCAAAAGAAGTAGAACATGTTGCCTCAAAAAATATGTTATTTTTGCTAATTAAAAATATTTATGTTATAACAGTGTAAAACAAATCTGGTTCAGTTGAGGGAAAGCTTGGTGGATCACAATGGTATTGTAGTAAGAGATCAAATTGACACCTAGGTGAATGAACATTAACAGGCTTTATTAAACATAACTTTATACAAGAGATGGTGACTGAGGACATTTCTGAAACTGTATAGTTTCAGCTTCCAGCTCGTGATGACCTGAGGTCACTATGGTAGCTATTTTTGGAGTAAAACTAAACTTCACCCCACAGATACAGGGGGACTTAGGCCAGCAAGGCATTACAAAAAATACCTAAAGTGAAAAAGGCTGTGAAAACAGTTGTGGAATATTTAGTTTCATGACAATTATGGGCATCCTACCTCTGGCAAGATTATTTAAACTTCAAGAAATTTCAGTACGTGTTTACCAGAATGACACCTGGACTCTCAGAGTTAAATTACAAGAAGTGATCATACAAGCTAAGTTTGTGTTCCTTGCAATGTTGAATGTTTGATTTTAATTGAAGTTTTCGAGATTACCTTAGAAACACTTAGGGTAATACAGTACTTGTACCAATTGGGAATCTCGGATTCAAAGGCACAATCAAAAATATTTTGAATTCACTAAACACAATTGCGTAGTGCAATTTTGATATTCTTTTATACAAATGGCAATGGATGCTAAATTGATTTGAAATTGACAGCTTTTTCCTCATTAGATTTATTAAGGAGATATGGGACTTTTGTGGAATAGACCACAGATAAGCCATGTTCTAATTACATGCCCAGTAATGTATTAGTTATGTTACAGGGCTAATAATCCAGAGACCTCAAATAATGTTCCAGGTATGAGAGTTCAAATCCCATCACAGCAGCCAGTGAATTTTAATTCAACATTTAAATAAGCCTTTGAGGGCTGTTATCAGCAATGATGACTACCTTGTTATAAGATCCCATCTGCTCCACTCATGACCATGAATACCTACATTTCCTCCAAGCTTACCTGGCTTCAACTATATGTAACTTCAAACTCACAGAAATGTAGTTGCCCTCTGAAAAGGCCTCGATTGTATCAAATAGCTGCACTTCGATTAACAATGAATTAAGAAAGTGATTCACCACAATCCTGTATTCCAACTTTTTTGTTGTAATCATTCAAGATGGTTATTGGTGGGCCACCATTTTTGGCCAGTCCAAATATCCCTCGAGATGGTAATGGTGAGCTGCCTTCTTGAACTGCTTATTCTTGGGCTTTTATTCAAGGCATGTTTATTATAATTTCATTTTACATTTCATTTCCTAAATTATAACCATATAAAACTTTCCACACTGTCCTGGAAGCATCAACACTGTTTAAAGATCAAGATGGGCAACCGATGTTGATAAGGGTGGAGTGGGATGTGAGAAAGAGGTTAATGCTTGAGCAGATTATCACTTGCAATGGATTTAATTCCATCAGTGGTCACTGTGTCAGTTATGGCTAATCCAATGATGGCAAGAGTCATCCACTATTGGCTGGGGACATGTCATAGCAACATGGGAACTGGAGTCGGGCATTAATCCCTTCCAGCCTGCTCCGCCATTCAATGAGATCATGGCCGACCTGTGACCTAACTCCATATGCTGCCTTGGACATATGCCTTGTTACTCTTGCTTAATAAAAAAATTATCTATCTCAAATTTAATTTGAACACTTGAATTAATACTGATCGCTGTTTGAGAACAATTCCAAACCTCCACTACTCTCTGCATGTAGACGTACTTTCTAACATCTCTCTTGAATAGCCTGGCCTGAATTCTTAGACTATGCCTCATGGTTCTAGATTCTTCAGCCCATGGAAATAGTTTGTCTTCATCTACTCTGTCTTTCCCAGTTAATTTCCTGAAGACTTTGATTAAATTAGCCTTTAACCTTCTAAATGGTAAAGAAAAAAGGCTTAATATGTCTACTGTCTCTTCATGACTTAACTCCTGAAGTCCAGGTATCATCTTTTTGCACAATCTGTAATCTCATGGCCTGGCATATCTTTCCTGACCATCAAGGCAGGGGATCAACCTGCCTTGTAGGAGGGCATGCCAGAAGCAGCACCAGGCATCCTTGAAGATGAGGAGTCAATCTGGTGAAGCCACGAAGCATGACTACTTGCATGCCAAACAGCATAAGCAGCAAGTAATAGATTGAACTAAACAAACCCAGACCAGCAGATCAGATTTAAGCTCTGTAGTCCTGTCACATCTAGTTGTGAATGGTGGTGGACAATTGATCAAATCACGAGAGGAGGAGGCTCCACTAATATCCCAAATCTTGATGGAAGAGCCCAACACTTCAGTGCAAAAGATAAGGCTGAAGCTCTCACAGCAATCTTCAGCCAGAAGTGCTGAGTGAATGATCCATTTTGGCCTCTTACAGTGGTTCCCAGTATTACAGATGCAGCCAATTCAATTCACTCCACATGATTTTTATTGGTAGAGGAATTGAGTTCCGGAGTCCTGAGGTCGTGTTGCAGTTGTATAAGACTCTGGTGCGGCCGCATCTGGAGTATTGTGTGCAGTTTTGGTCGCCATACTACAGGAAGGATGTGGAGGCACTGGAACGGGTGCAGAGGAGGTTTACCAGGATGTTGCCTGGTATGGTAGGAAAAGCGTACGAGGAAAGGCTGAGGCACTTGGGGCTGTTTTCATTGGAGAAAAGAAGGTTTGGGGTGACTTGATAGAGGTGTACAAGATGATTAGGGGTTTAGATAGGGTTGACCATGAGAACTTTTTTCCACATATGCAGTCAAACATTAGTGGGCGGCATGGTGGCACAGTGGTTAGCACTGCTGCCTCACAGCGCCTGAGACCCAGGTTCAATTCCCGACTCAGGCGACTGACTGTGTGGAGTTTGCACGTTCTCCCCGTGTCTGCGTGGGTTTCCTCCCGGTGCTCCGGTTTCCTCCAACAGTCCAAAGATGTGTGGGTCAGGTGAATTGGCCATGCTAAATTGCCTGTAGTGTTAGGTAAGGGGTAAATGTAGGGGTATGGGTGGGTTGCGCTTCGGCGGGTCGGTGTGGACTTGTTGGGCCGAAGGGCCTGTTTCCACACTGTAAGTAATCTAATCTAATTACGAGAGGGCATAGCTTTAAATTAAGGGGTGGTAGGTATAGGACTGATGTTAGGGGTAGATTCTTTACTCAGCGAGTCGTGAGTTCATGGAATGCCCTGCCAGTAACAGTGGTGGACTCTCCCTCTTTATGGGCATTTAAACGGGCATTGGATAGGCATATGGAGGATAGTGGGCTAGTGTAGGTTAGGTGGGCTTGGATCAGTGCAACATCGAGGGCCGAAGGGCCTGTACTGCACTGTATTTTTCTATGTTCTATGCTCTATGTTCAATGATATTAAGAAATGGTTGGAGGCATTGGACACTGCTAAGACTATAGGACCTGATAAGATTTCAGCAACTGTATTGAAGATCTGTCCTCCAGAACATGTCATTCCCTTAGTCAAGCTGTTCCATTACAGTTACAACATTGGCTTCTACTCAACAGTGTGGAAAATTGTCCAGATATGTCCTGTATACACAAAGCAACCCAATTAACTACTGCCTTATTCGTCTACTCTCCATCATCAGTAAAGTGATGGAAGGTGTCATCAACAGTGCTATCAAGCAATATCTGCTCAGCAATAACCTACTCAGTGACGCCCAGTTTTGATACTGGATTAGTGGTGCTGGAAAAGCACAGCAGCTCAGGCAGCATCCGAGGAGTAGTAAAATCAACGTTTCGAGCAAAAGCCCTTCATCAGGAATACAGGCAGAGTGCCTGAATGCTCCATCCTTCAGGCAGTCTGCCTATATTCCTGATGAAGGGCTTTTGCCCAAAACACTGATTTTACTGCTCCTCGGATGCTGCCTGAAATGCTGTGTTTTTCCAGCACCACTAATTCAGAATCTGCTTTCCAGCATCTGCAGTCATTGTTTTTACCCAGTTTAGATTCTGCTAAGGCCACTACCTGACCTCATTACAGCCTCGTTTCAAGCACAGACAAAAGAGCTGAATTCCAGAGGGGGAGGTGAGAGTGTCTGCTGTTGACATCAACGCTGCATTTCACAGAATGTGGCATAAAGGAGCACTGACAAAGCTGGAATCATTGGGGTATTGGGGCAAGCACTTCACTGGCTGCAGCCATAACTGGCACATTGGAGGTTAGCCTCAGGGCATTTCTGCAGGAGTTCCTCAGGGTGGTGTCCTTAGCCCAACCACCTTCAGCTGCTTCACCAATGACCATCCCTCTATAATAAGGTTAGAAGTGGGAATGTTTGCCAATGATTGCACAATGTTCAGCACCATTTGTGATACTGAAGCAGTCCATATCCAAATGCAAAAACATCTAGATAGTACCCAGACTTGCGCTGTCAAGTGAGAAATAATATATGTGTCACACAAATGTCAGGTAATCCCCAATAACAGTCAATCCAACTACTGTCCCTTGACATTCAGTGTTGTTACCATCACTCAAGCCTCCACTATCAATATACTTGGGGTTACCATTGACCAGAAACTCAACTGGATTCACCACATAAACACAATGGCTACAAGAGCAGGTCAGAGGCACATAATACGGTGGCAAATAACTCACCTCCTGACTCCCAAATGTCTGTCCACCATCTACAAGGCACGAGTCAAAATTATGATGGAATATTCCCCACTCACCTGAAAGACTGCAGATCCAACAACATTCAAGAAACTTGGCACCATCCAGAACAAAGTAATCTGCTTGATTGGCACTATATCCATAAACATCCACTCCCTCAACCACCAACACCCAGGAGCATCAGTATGTACCATCTACAAGATGCATTACAGAAATTCACCAAAGATCCTTGGACAGTACCTTCTAATGCCATTACCACTTCCATCTAGGAAGGACAAAGGCAGCAGGTATATGAGGACAACACCACCTGTAAGTTCCCCACCAAGCCATTCACTATCCTGACTTGGAAATATATCACCGTTCCATCACTGTCGTTGGATCAAAATCTTGGAATTCTTTTCATAAGAGCATTTACAGCACATGGACTGTAGTGGTTCAAGAAGGCAGCTCACTCCAACACACTCTAATGGACAACTCGGGACAGGCAAGAAATGCTGGCCAGTCAGTGATGCCCACATCCCGCAAGTGAATAATAAGAAACAAAATAAAACTGTGTTAACTCCCTCCAAGGTCAAACATCTTTTCTCAGGTGGAATGCCCAGATCTGCTCAGAGTACTCTAAATGTGGTCTAACCAGGGTTTTGTCTAACTGCAGCATAATGTCTACATCTCTATACTCCAGCTCTATCGATATAAAGACCAGCATTCCATTAGCCTTTTGGACTGTTTCCTGAACCCTGATATCTCATTGGATATCCACAGTATTTAACTTCATGCTTTCTAAAAACAAAGTACCCTGATCTATCCTGTTTTGGTCTGAAATGGATAAGCTCACACTTGGTTACATCAAAACCCATTTGCCACAGCTTTGCCCATTCACCCAATTTATCAATTTCCTGTTGTAATTTTATGCTGTCATCAACACAGTCCACAATGCTGCCCAATCTTGTACCATCAGTAAATTTGTATTTTTGACTTGTTGTGGCATAATACAGGTTGTTAATGAATATTGTGAATAATTGAGGCCCTAACATAGATCCCTGTGAGAAACCACAAGTCACGTTTTGTCAGTTTGAATACTTATCTATTATTCCAACTCTGCTTCCTGCCATTGAACTAACTTCTTGTCCATGCCAGTAATTTTCCCACAATTCCATGGCCTTCCACTTTAGTTAACAATCTCTTGTGTGGTCCTGTATTAAAAACCTTCTGGAAGTCCATGCCAACAACAGCCATCAACATACCTCCATGTCCCACGTGTCTTATCTCTTCAAAAAAATCTCTAAGATTTGTCAGGCATGACACACACTTCATGAATCCTTGCAGGGTCTCCCGGAAAAACTATCACGTGTTCTTCATGATGATTCCTTACACTGCCCACCACATTGTCTTACAAACCAAAGGGAACTGGTGTCATGCAATGTACCTGGATGTTGCGCTTGAATACCTGCAGTGCATGAGGTGTAAGGGAGCACCTTGCAGCAGTGTGTGCGGTGTAAGTGAGCACCTTGCAGCAGAGTGTGAGGTCTAAGTGTGTACCTTGCAGCAGTGTGTGCGGTGTAAGTGAGCACCTTGCAGCAGAGTGTGAGGTGTAAGTGAGCACCTTGCAGCAGTGTGTGCGGTGTAAGTGAGCACCTTGCAGCAGTGTGTGCGGTGTAAGCGACCACCTTGCAGCAGTGTGTGCGGTGTAAGCGACCACCTTGCAGCAGAGTGTGAGGTGTAAGTGAGCACCTTGCAGCAGTGTGTGCGGTGTAAGTGAGCACCTTGCAGCAGTGTGTGCGGTGTAAGCGACCACCTTGCAGCAGAGTGTGAGGTGTAAGTGAGCACCTTGCAGCAGAGTGTGAGGTGTAAGTGAGCACCTTGCAGCAGAGTGTGAGGTGTAAGTGAGCACATTGCAGCAGAGTGTGCGGTGTAAGCGACCACCTTGCAGCAGAGTGTGAGGTGTAAGTGAGCACCTTGCAGCAGTGTGTGCGGTGTAAGCGACCACCTTGCAGCAGAGTGTGAGGTGTAAGTGAGCACCTTGCAGCAGAGTGTGAGGTGTAAGTAAGCACCTTGCAGCAGTGTGTGCGGTGTAAGTGAGCACCTTGCAGCAGTGTGTGCGGTGTAAGCGACCACCTTGCAGCAGAGTGTGAGGTCTAAGTGTGTACCTTGCAGCAGTGTGTGTGGTGTAAGTGAGCACCTTGCAGCAGTGTGTGAGGTGAAGGTGAGCACCTTGCAGCAGTGTGTGCGGTGTAAGCGACCACCTTGCAGCAGAGTGTGAGGTGTAAGTGAGCACCTTGCAGCAGTGTGTGAAGGTAAGGTGAAGTATGAGTGTGAGGTCTAATTTGTGTTGATGGTGATTGTTGGGAGGTGAATGATGGTGTGGCGCACAACGACCAATATGGGATGATAATGTTCAATTGCAGAGATTTTTGAACATGAATTAATTGATCTTGGCCACATGCATGAAATCGTCAGCTTTCTTTGGTACTGCACCCCCTGGCTTGAGTGATGTCTATGTATTCCTGTTGGCTTGACAACTTTTCACAGAAGGAACACTTTTTGGTTTTTCTCCTCCCATCCACCTTCTACATCAAGGCATGCAGGGCTGCATCCGAGGACCTGGGTTCTGCTGTATACATTCTCCTGCACGTCAACTATTCCCCACCCACTTCCAGTCAGCTACATACTGGTTTTAAAGTCATGTGGGCCAGCTTTCAGTGGTGCTACTGTTGGTTAAGTCCATGTCCCTTGCTGAGTCATACAGACACCAACAACACAAATAGCATTAGGCTGAACTTTATTCTTTTTTTTATTTCAAAAACATGCTTTATTCAGAGAAATATTTTTACATACATTCATAGTCACGAAAACAGTTCTATTCTGTACTGCAGCATATGAAGAAACAAATAAACATTGGAATTTGTATCTATTGAACAAACAAATCAAAGGCATTTCTTTCTTATACAGGACTATATTTACATATATTTGAGGCAGGATGAGACATTTCTCCTGCCAGACGGTGCTCAAGGAGAGCTCTGTGATTGGCAGACTGAACGAAGATGATTTTTGGGTTAGTCTATATTCTAATTTCAACGATCAGGCAGCATATGGTTTATATGTTTCTTACATCGCAAGGAGCAGGCAAAGATTAGTCAGCCATCACAATCCCTAATCTCACAATGACTATTTCTCACGTTGTCTTGTGATTGATGACTGCATCTTCTATGGTAATGGTCCAGTGAACACTTGTTTTAATTCTTTGAAGAATTCTACAGTTTTTCCTCAATTCTCCTCATCTGCTTTCTGACTGTGAATGACTGAAGTAAATTACTCACCTTCAGCCTCAAACTAGCACACACCACGCCAGGGGAGCAAACACTTTGATGAACAGATGGATGAAGATTTGAACAATAACTTTCGAGGTAATCCTTGTCCTGAATAATGACATTACAAAATTTTACCAAATTTCCCCCATTTTTGATCCCTATTTTAAAGAAACATTTCATTGGAAGCTGTTCAGAGAAGTTCACTAGATAAACTCTGGAATGGAGGGATCACCTTAAGAGGAAAGGACTAAACAGAATGGGATTCGACTCTTGGATTAGGAGAAAATGACAGGTGATCTTATTGAAATATTGAAGGGGTTTGACAGGGTCAATGCTGAGAGGATGCTTCCCCTCATGAGAGAGTCTAGGACCAGAGGGAATAGTCTCAGAATAAAGGTGGATTAATTTAGTGCTGAGATGAGGAGGAATTTCTTCTGTCAGGATTGTAATTCTTTGAAACTTCCTGCACATCAGCTGTGGGGGCAGAGTCCTTGTGTTTACTTAAGGCTGAGATGGATAGACTCACGACCAGTCAAGCATCAAAGGAGATAGGGAAAGGGCAGGAAAGTGGATGTGAGGAATGTTGGATCAGTCATGATCCTATTGACTGGTGGAGCAGACCTCTTTAGATTAGATAAGATCGCTTACAGTGTGGAAACAGACCCTTTGGCTTAACAAGCCCCTCCGAAGAGCAACCCACCCAGACCCATTTCCCTAATTTACCCCTTCACCTAACACCAAGGGCAATTTAGCATGGCCAATTCACCTAAGATGCACATTTTTGGACTGTGGGAGGAAACCGGAGCACCCAGAGGAAACCCACGCAGACATGGGGAGAGTGTGCAAACTCCATACAGACAGTTGCCTGAGGCAGGAATTGAACCCAGGTCACTGGCACAGTGAGGCAGCAGTGATAACCACTGTGCCACCCACTTGAGGGGCTGAATGGCCTATTCCAGTTCCTATTTCTCATGGTCTAATGGTCAAATAGTAAAGTGGCATGCAACGTGAATTAGATCAGTTCTATCCTTTGTATGGATTTGTAGCTTTAAAATTAGCTGCTTACTTCTCTCTGTCCAATGGAAGTACAGTTAGAGTCATAGAGATGCACAGCAAGGAAACAGACCCTTCGGTCCAACCCGTCCATGCCGACCAGACATCCCAACCCAATCTAGTCCCATCTGCCAGCATAACTTTTATCACCCATTGATTTTGTCAAGTACGGTACTTTTCCAGTTAACACATTATTCCATTGTTTCAGTGTAAGCTATCTCCTTTGTCTAAATGCTGAACCTTCTACGTCCTCAAACAACTCTGATTTTAACAGTTCTTTGATGTTGTAGTTATTTGGTTTCGAGGTCCTTTCCTGGTAGAATTTGTAGATGTTACTGAAACATGTCCAGAGCATATATCCTGTTCTCTTGATCTGGCATTAATCTTATTTGCTATTTCGTTTCAATTCTCCCTTCACTAGAGTGGTGCGTGTGTTTAAGGTGCCAAAATATTTATTTAAAGTTTCAACATCTCCTTATTTAAGAGATAGACTTACACATTGCAAAAATCAAATTTAACAATGTCTCTCAGCTTGTACTTTGCCCGTCATTTGGAAGGATTCCAGCAAAGCAAATTGTACAAGTCTTGTTTCAATAAGTGTTGAATATCATTCACAAGGCAGTTATTATTAACACTGGAGAGCTGATTGACTCACACAGAATTACTTCAAAAGCAAATGTGTTACTGCAGAAAACAAAACAAACTTACTGATGTGGTACAAATGTGAAGTGGATAATGTGATGTTTGTGTCACTACTTTGATTAACATTGGGAGAGGGTTCAAGTCTGATCTTATGTGATTTGGCCGACGCAGTCACTGTTTTATAAGAGGAGCATAAGAATAAGAAAAGGTTTTCACAGCCCATCGTGCCTTCTCTTCCATTTATTATGATCCTAACTGATCAAACAATTTATTTTATGTTTGTACTTGCTACATGGAATGCATTGAGCCAACATTCATCCCATAGCCCTAATTACACAAAGGACAGATAAGAGTCGTTGCTGTGACTCTGACGTTACATATAGACCTGACTGGGTTTGGGCATTAGATCTCCTTTCCTAAAGATCCAGGTGGGATTTTATGACAGCAGTTACGTGGTTAGCACTAGGCTAGCTTTTAATTCCACGTTTTTGTTTTACTGAATCCAAATTTCACCATCTGCCACGGTGGGTTTCAAAATCCACATTCCCCAAAATATTACCCTCGGTTTCTGAATGACTACTAACCCAGTGACATTACCACTACCCCACAGCCACATCAATGTCTTTTGCCCAAACTATCCTCCACGACCCTTTATGTCATTAAAATTCAAATTTGAAAATTGCACAATGCCAGGTTATAGTCCAAGGGGAGGTTATTTGGAAGTACAGGCTTTCGGAGTGTTGCTACTTCATAAGGTAGCTAGTGGGACAGGATCACAGGACACAGAATTTATAGTAAAAGATCAAAGTATTATACAACTGATGTGATGTATTGAACAAACCTAGATTGCTGTTAATCACTTCAAGAGATGTGACGCCAAAGTCTCTCAGCATAGTCTGTGTTCTAGGTAGACTTGATCTGTGTCCTATGATCCTGCCCCACTAGCTATCTGATGAAGGAGCAACACTGAAAGCTTGTATTTCCAAATAAACCTGTTGGGCTATAACCTGGTGTTGTGCGATTTTTAACTTTGTCCACCCCAGTCCAACACTAGCACCTCCACATCATTAAAAATCAAAACATTGTCAACTTCTACAATAATGTTCTCAATGACTGAGCTTCCTAGGATAGAGAATTCCAAAAGTTTACTATTACCCAGCCAAAAGATTCTCTACATCTCGTTCTGAATTGGTGTGTAAAAATGGGTTGAATTTATATATTTAAGTCATCAAAACTCAAAAACAAAATATAAATTATGAGAAACGAGAATATTTTGACTATTATTTTGGGTAGCAGTGACTGGAGAGTGCCTTAATACGAAGAGTTGGTTAACTCAGCTGGCTGAGTGACTGGTTTGTGATGCAGAGTGAGACCAATTGCATGGGTTCAGTTCCAGCACTGGCTGAGAGAGCCATGAAGCATTCTCCTTCTCAACCTCTCACCTCACCTGACCCTCAGGTTAAACCACCGCCAGTTGAGAAACTTGTCAGCCATGATTCAATGGTGGAGCGACCTCGATGGGCTGAATGGCCTAATTACTGCACCTATGTTCTAGTCATCTCTCTCTCTAATGAGAGAGACAGCCCTGTGATTCAGTTGGACTCTGATGAATTTACCTTCGTACAGCAAACCTTGGAAACTTTCCTACCTTTGGGCTGTGCCAGAAAATGGGAACAATCATAACCATAGAAACTAGAATCGTCTCCACAGAGACAAGCTCAGAAATCAATAACCCTGCTGTTGCTGTCCTGGGAACTGGCCCTGAGCATAGTAGGCAGTACTCTATTTCCGAAAAGACCACTCCCCCCATGACTCCCTCGTCAGGTCCACACCCTCCACCAACCCAACCTCCACTCCCAGCACCTTCCCCTGCAACTGCAAAAAATGCAAAACTTGCACCCACACCTCCTCCCTTACCTCTCTCCAAGGCCCCAAGGGATCCTTCCATATCTGCCACAAATTTACCTGCACCTCCACACACATCATCTATTGCATCCGCTGCACCCGATGTGGCCTCCTCTATATTGGGGAGACGGGCCGCCTACTTGCGGAACACTTCAGAGAACACCTCTGGGACGCCCGAACCAACCAACCCAACCACCCCGTGGCTCAACACTTTAACTCCCCCTCCCACTCCACCAAGGACATGCAGGTCCTTGGACTCCTCCATCACCAGAACATAATAACACGACGGTTGGAGGAAGAGCGCCTCATCTTCCGCCTGGGAACCCTCCAACCACAAGGGAAGAACTCGGATTTCTCCAGTTTCCTCATTTCTCCAGTTTCCTCATTTCCCCTCTCCCCACCTTGTCTCAGTCGATTCCCTTGAACTCAGCACCGCCCTCCTAACCTGCAATCTTCTTCCTGACCTCTCCGCCCCCACCCCACTCCGGCCTATTACCCTCACCTTGACCTCCTTCCACCTATCACATCTCCATCGCCCCTCCCCCAAGTCCCTCCTCCCTACCTTTTATCTTAGCCTGCTGGACACACTTTCCTCATTCCTGATGAAGGGCTTATGCCCGAAACGTCGAATTTCCTGTTCCTTGGATGCTGCCTGACCTGCTGCTCTTTAACCAGCAACACATTTTCAGCAGTACTCTATTTCAGGCTTCTTAGAACCCTACTCTTGGGTTAGTGAACCCCAAAGCATGTCTAGCCCATACATATTAAAATCACCATAGTCCCATTCCCTCTTTAGGAAGGGAGATGTAGAGAGCAGGGTTTAACCTGTGGGTTACCATATGTAAGGAATAGGGGAGAGGATGTGAAGGTGAGTCCTTGATGGTAACCTCTGCCAGCACAGGAATTGAACCTATGCTGTATCATTGTATATCACAAATCAGCTATCCAGCCCATTGAGCTAAATGACTCCATTCCATATGTGCAGCCTGCAGATGTTCCAGCAAATCAAAGCCACTCATAGTTTGTCTTCCTATTTTAGCCCAATTTTGCAGCCTGCGAAAGTTTCATGTGTAAACTTTCATCGAATTGAAAAAGATTGAGTGTGCCAGAATTCTTTTCATTTCTAACCATTGAGATTGTAAGATTAAAAAAAAAACTGTTGTCTCAATTTGCTTGGAGGTAGTCAGAGTAACACAGCCACAGTTAACCTCAGGAGGTGAATTGTAGAACATTACAGTTATTTTCTAACCTGCTGTGCTACCTACTTCCTGATTCAATTATTTTTATTGCATCCACCACAGTCATAAATCACACCTTTAGGACTTCACTGTCAATTATTTTAACCTACAACTCCTTTAGAAATTGGCACAATGAAGTGTGAGCTTTTAGGAAAGGAAACGGTGGCTATTCACCAATTAACAAAGGGGGGAAAGAAAATCGCTGTTTAATTAGAAAATAAATTCAAACTAAATTTGGAAGCAATAACTCAAAATAGCCAATAAGATGTAGCTCTTTACTGAACCATTGCATTAACATTTTCACAAAATTATATAAAAAACCTTCAGTCCATGAAATACAGTCTTTACCAGTTCTTGAGAAGTGCAATGGATAAAGGAAATAATTTGTTTCCAATTACAATTTCTGTGTTGTTTTACTTCATTGAAGTCAATCAATAAATATAATAAAGTGCATCTATGACTGAAAGATGGCACAGAATCATATTTAGCCTGAATGACTGCTTAGCTAAAAAAGGAGATTTTACAAAAAAAAACACTCAAAGTTTGATTGAATGCATCTGATTTAGGGAGGATTATGAATGAAGTGAAGTTTAATAGGCCAGTTATGGAATGGGATTCAAACATCTCAAGGCATGACAGTGAATGCTGCCTGGTGGATTGTGCAATGGTAGAGCAGTGATATAAAGTCATACCAACATGGAAACAGACCCTTCGGTCCAACATAATCCCAAATAAACTAGTCCTACCTGCCTGCTCCTGGCCCATATCCCCCCAAACTTTTCCTATTCATGTACTTATCCAAATGTCTTTTAAACCTTGTAATTAAACGTGGCCACATCCACCACTTCCTCAGGAAATTCCATTCCACGTGCGAACTGCCTTCTGTGTAAAACAATTGTCCCTCCTGTCTTCAGCAGCTCATACTTATGTTCTGAGGGTATGTTTTGTTAGCATTTAACACTTTGGAGACAGAGTGATTTAATGGCAAGAGTTGGTTAGCTCAGTTGGTTGGATGACTGGCTTGCAATGCAGTGTTACCAATACCATGGGTTTAATTCCTATCCTGGAATCTTCGATTTTAAATGACATAAAGTGTTGTGGAGAGGTGTGTGGATTCAAATCTTACTGTGGCTGGTGGTTAAATTGTACAAAAATCTCAGATTGCAACCTAAAGTAGTTTAATAGCAGCTATGTTTCTGGACATAACTTGCTGCATATTCACAAGTAAAGGTTGATCTGATCTAAAGATCAACCCCCTAATTTTGTCCAAACAATCTGGAATTTTACTCTATATCTCATGTAAAAGTTGACCCTACTTCGTCACAGATAACAGATCAACATTTGTGAGTCATGGTATTATCCTGTACATAAATATTACAACTAGGAAATGAATTTTCTTTTTCAAGCTATTATGCATTGTTTTTAATAGAACCCCTTCAGTGTGGAAGCAGGCCTTTCAGCCCAGCAAGTCCACACCGACCCTCTGAAGAGTATCCCACCCAGACCCATTCTCCTATCCTATTAATCTACATTTACCCCTGCCTAATGCACCTGACCTACACAGCTCAGAACACTATGGGCAATTTAGCATGGCCGAACCACCCTAACCTGTAGATCTTTGGACTGTGAGAGGAAACCCATGCAGACATGGGGAGAACGTGCAAACCCCACACAGACAGTCGTCCGAGGCTGGAATCGAACCCAGGTCCCTGGCACTGTGAGGCTGCAGTGCTAACCACTGAGCTGCCATGCTGCCAAATGTAAAGTTCACATAATTAGGGTCATAGAGATATAGAGAATGGAAACAGACCCTTCGGTCCAACCTGTCCATGCCGACCAGATATCCCAACCCAATCTAGTCCCACCTGCCAGCACCCAGCCCATATCCCTCCAAACCCTTCCTATTCATATACCCATCCATATGCCTCTTAAATGTTGCAATTGTACCAGCCTCCACCACATCCTCTGGCAGCTCATCCATACATGTACCACCCTCTGCATGAAAAAATTGCCCCTTAGGTCTCTTTTATATCTTTCCCCTCTCACCCTAAACCTATGCCTCTAGTTCTGGACTCCCCGATCCCAGGGAAAAGACTTTTTCTATTTACCCTATCCATGCCCCTCATAATTTTGTAAACCTTTATAAGGTCACCCCTCAGCCTCTGATGCTCCGGGAAAACAGTCCCAACCTGTTCAGTCTCTCCCTGTAGCTCAAATCCTCCAACCCTGGCAAACATCCTTGTAAATCTTTACTGAATCCTTTCAATGTTCACAACATCTTTCCGATAGGAAGAAGACCAGAATTGCACACAATATTCCAACAGTAGCCTAACCAATGTGCTGTACAGCCGCAACATGACCTCCCAACTCCTGTACTCAATACTCTGACCAATAAAGGAAAGCATACCAAATGCCTTCTTCACTATCCTATCTACCTGCGACTCCACTTTCAAGGAGCTATGAACCTGTACTCCAACGTCTAATGTCCTCTAACAAAATAAAATCTGCCATCCTTACCTTTATTTAACTCCAAACTGCACAGTAACATGTTTGACTTGGTATGGAATGCACTGCCTTGAAGTGTGATGGAGACAGGTTCAAGTGAAACTTTCAGAAGTGCCCAGGATGGTTATTTGAATAAAAATAATGAGTGAGAATGTGGGGCGAAATCAGGAGATTGACATTAGGTAATGATGTCTATTTACCAGGCAGGTGCAGACTTGATGGGCTGAGTGACCTCTTTTCAGCGCTGTTGCATTTCTATCCAGTGAGTTGGCCCCAGCAAGCCCCAGAGATAGGAGGGCAGTTCGATATTTAAGCGTTCAATAAATGCTGGTACTTATTTTTAAAATATTTTAAAAATGTCAAGAGCTGGTATATATAAAATAAATATTACTCATTGCTTTTAAACAGCTGAACAAAGAATTCACAATTCTGCGTAACATGCTAAATATTCACGGCAGATTACGAGGTCAGAATATTTCTTTTGTGTTTTCTTGCTGCTACATATGTATCATTATAAAGATGTTTCTGTAGTCTTAACAGAATGGTTTACAACGTTTAAATATTTCAAAAATCTTAAAGAGAACTATCAATCTTCACAATATATTGGGCATGTGGACCAGTGTGGAAAATTACAGCGCTTTCCTGGCATTTTCTGGTTTGAATTGATGTGGACAATCTGAGTTTTGTGGTCACCATGGAGATTCTCATATTCTTGGCTTGTTCCTTGGAACCTAATAGCTTAAAATAAATCAATATTCAAACATAGACGTTCTCGTATTTGAAATTAATGGTTTAGTTACTAATCCATTAAATATTTCTTGCCCGAAGTGCTTTTGGTGTTATCCCATATACACAGCTGCAAAATTATTCTAATTGCAAATTTAACAACCAAACAGACATCTGATCTATATTTCTCAGTTGATTTTGATTTGTCCATGTTCTGAAAGATCCAACATCACATGACTGAAATTTGGTAGATCTAGCTGATCTTGTGGCTTGATTTCTTTTTCTTTTCTTAATCATTTATGGAGTGTAAGCATCGCTGGCCAGGTCAGCATTTATTGCTCATCTGTAGTTATCCTGGAAAGGCAGTGAACTCACTGCAGTTCTTGGGATGTGGGACACCCGCAGCGTTGCTGTGGTTGGGGGAGTTCCGATCCAGTGACAGTAGGGGAATGACAATATTATTCCAAATCAGTATGACGTATGGCTTGGAGCCGAATCGTCAAGTCATGCAATATAGAAGAGACCTTTCAGCCCATCCATTCTGTGCTGCCAAAAATACGCAACTACTACATTGATCCCACTTTCCCACACTAGGCTTATAGCCATGAATGTTATGTCTTAAGGTTTTAGTCATTTTAATTGATGATGTCATGGAGGGACACATCTGCAGTAGGCAAATTGGTGAGTATTTTTCCTCTTCCTTGTTTGTTCCCTAGCATCTGCTGCAGACCCAGACCAGCAGCTATGTCCTTTATGACATGACCTACTCAACCAGTAGTGGTGCTGCTGAGCCACAATTGATGATGGACATTGAAGTTTCCTATTCGGAGTACATTGTTCACCCTTGGCACCCTCAGTGCTACCTGTGAGTGTTGTACAACGTAAAGCAGAGTTCATTCATCAGCCGAAGGGTTTGGGGGACTGGGTAATCAGTGGGACATCTCCATGCCGTTGTTCAACCTGGTTCCACAAACTTCATGGCAACCAGAATCAATACTGAGGAGTCCCAGGACAATTGGTTATTGTCTTTATACCAGTGACCCTCCAACTCCAGTAAGTCTGTGCTGCTGGTGAGGAAGGACTTAATCAGGGATGGTGATGGAGGAAAATGGGACATTGTAAGGTCTAATTCTGTGAACAGATCAAACTGTTGCTTAATTAATCAATGGAAAAATGCTTCCAGTTTTGAGCACACTCTTGATTTTGAAACCCTATTTCCAATCTCCTCTCAGCCTTCTTCTCTCCAAGGTAAACAATCTCAACTTTTTCAATTTACCTTCATAACTGAAGTTTCTCATTCCTGGAACCACTCTTGTAAATTGCTTCAATATCCTTTTATTGTTTCTTTAAAATATAGTCAATTGGCTATAAAACACTGGGATATGTCCGAAGGATGTAAGAGGTAGTATATAATTGCAAGTTAATGCATGAGGCCATTATTTTTGGCTGGTTCTGTTGACCATAATCTTGACAACAATAGAAGATTGCTTCCATAACCATCGCTTCCACTCAATTCATTTTGGTATGTTATCTCACTTTGGTGTTTCCTGCTAGCAAGTCACACTTTATTTACACACGAACAGTCCTTGATTTAATCTTGCCTCAATCCGAGTCAGCTCTCAGAGTGACAGTATCTCTGACACTCTCCTTTTTATCTGACAGCCAGGGCACCCAGTTTGGACTAGATTAACAGCTCCAATGAGGGAACTTATATTCCTATGACCTCACTACAAAAGAAAAGTTCAAAGTTTGTGAGAAGATTTGTAGCTCGGGTGCTCATTGTTGTGGTTCTGTTCGCCAAGCTGGGAGTTGTTGTTGCAAACATTTCGTTTTCTTTCTAGGTGACATCCTCAGTGCTTGGGGCCCTCCTGTGAAGCGCTTCTGTCATTTTTCCTTCGGCAGTTATAGTGGCTTGTCTCTGCCGCTTCCGGTTGTCAGTTGCTGTCCGCTGCAGTGGCTGGTATATTGCTTCTTTCTGCTGCTCATCACACTTTCTATTGAATCTGCAACAAAATTATTTTTAATGATTGATTTTCACTGGCAACAGCCTAGCCAATGCTTACCTTTGCTTGAAGTATGTTTTCCAGAAGTGTGGGACAATCATGTGTGACTGGAATATTGGTGTAACTTTCTTATGCTTTATTTGTGGGATGTGTGTATTGTTGGTTGGGAGAACACTTAATGACCATCCTTAATTGCTCGGAGGCATGTGGAGTCACCGGTAAAACAGACCAGATGAGTAGAGCAGAGTGCCTTCACGACATGGTGTTCGATTTAGATTTAAATTTAGCTTTTATTGGCACATGTACTCAACTACAGGAACACAGAGAAAAGTGTACAATGTCGCCAATCCTGGTGCCATCTTAGGTAGATAATTACCCAAGTACAAAAATAGGAAAGTAAAGTAATAGGTTTAGAAAGCTCGACACTACATTTCTTCTTCCTATAAAGTAGAGAAATATAGTTAAAAGTTCAACATTAGTAAACCAGACAGATTTTTAAAACAATGGTCACCATTTGATTAGCTTCTCATCCTGGAAAATAATTGAATTTCAATTTTGTAATCGCAGGTTGAGGTTTGAACATATGTCCTCAGCACATTAAACTGGCCTTCTGGATCTCTCATGATTTCACAACCAAACAATGGTATCCAATTTGTGTTGAAGAAGTCTCGAAGCCAATGGCAATGCTATTTTGCTCTGGCAGCATGCGGCCTGTCTATGTACGGAGCCTGCTGATGCACTCACTCGCAAAGTCATCTGAATGTTGAAGTGATCTCTGACCTGTGTCAGTTGGGCCTGTGACCCTGGAGGAGAATGTTATTGATTTTGCCAATTCATCATTTGCTGAATTTCAAGACAAGTTAATTGTTCAACGTGGTTTGAAACATCTTAACATAATAATAAACAAGCAGTCAGAGGCAATTGTACAACAGCTTACCAGTACATTGGAAGGTGAGGATCATAGTAAGTAAAACAGGTGACCAGCACACCACCTTCCCAGCCAGTGCTGAGCTGTCCCCATATTAGTGGGGTGGATGAGATGCCAAATAGTTCCCCCTCCCGTCAGGCACATTGAGGTCTCTATGTGGCCTATTAAAGTCCACCCAATCATGTGGTTGTTGGGACAAGGTACAAGTAAAGTGACAACAATGCTATATCTCCAACTCTGGGGTAAATGTGGGACTCCCATTAGTCCCTATTCCTTGACGTCTTGAACCTTATACCCTCATCCCCTCCCTCCTCTCACTAGGGTCCTGAATCATTCCAAAAACAAAAGCTTCAAGCCATTCCTCCTGATGTCCATCATCCCTCTTTTTGGGATCGCTCATTTGCCCAAGCAGCAACTACTTCTGTGTTCTGCTAGGACTACTCACCTGCAATGATAGGGTGAAGGGCAGGGTTAGGGTCAGGGGCAGGGTTAGGATTGCAGTTAGGATTAGAGTCAAATGAGGTTAGGGTCAGGGTTAGAATAGGAGTTAGGGCTACAATAAGGGGTAGGATTAGGGTGAGGGTTAGGATTCATAGCGCAATATCACTTGAGACTTAGGATTAGGGTTAGCTACTCAACATATATTGAGGACAGGATTTTCCATCCCTGTGATAGGATTAGGGTTAGTGTAAGGGTTAGACTTAGGATTAAGGTTAGGGTGAAGTTTAGGATTAGAGTTAGGGTTAGCATTAGATCCAGAGTTAGGGCAATGGTTGGGGTTGGATTTAGAGTTGGGGTTAGGGTTAAATATATGGTTACAGTTATGTTGGGTTAAGGTTCAGGTCAGGGTTAGGGTGAAGGTTAGAGTTATGTTTAAGGTAAGGGTGTGGCTTAAGGTGAGCTATTCAACATCTCTTAAGGATAGGACTTCCTGTACTTGAGGAATTAAAGTACTCTTTCACCTTGTTTAGGTCCCATCTCCAGCAGTATAACGAGGCCAAACCATTTTACAGTCGATAGCCTCAAGACAGAACGTTCTAGCTGCGAGGGGGGGGGAGCAAGTAATCTGCTTTCCTCACCTCCCACACCTCCCAATCCCTCATATGACGTGGAAGTATCAGTCAATATTAATTTGGTTTTACTAACACTGAGATGGAATTACCATCTGGGGATGTGAAGGTCCCCATTCATTGTGTATGTGAAAAGCTGTTTGACCATTGATTTGCACCAACTGGGGTTGGAAACATATTCAATAATAGACTCTATTATTGAACACATCAAGGAATGACAGCCCATATTTGGTGAATAGTAGCTTAGTCGTATCAAATATTAATTATCAGAGAAAGCACTGGGTTGGGGAATTCCATCAAAAACAAAACAGCAGTTTCGGAAGTATCCTATTCTCAGAAAGTTTAACTCAGGAAGTTGAAAAAACCATTATTAATTCAGACTTGTACCAGACATTCATTTTACTGAAATGGTATTAGATAAAACAGAACTAAGTTGATTGAGTTGGATAGCTACCTGCTCAATCTTTTGCCCGGTACAGCTAATATTTTAAGAAGTTCAGATGAGGATAGAAATAAGATGGTGTTACCTTGCAGCCTGTTGGCTTGGATTATACTTTACTGTTCCAATGCTCTATGTCAGCCTTGTTCCTTCATGCTCCTTCCTTAAACCCAACATACGAACTCAAGCAAGACTCATTCATCCAATACCCTTCTTGTCACAACTGCAAATGTGTTGCTGGTCAAAGCACAGCAGGTTAGGCAGCATCTCAGGAATAGAGAATTCGACGTTTCGAGCATAAGCCCTTCATCAGGAATAGGAAGAGAGCTTCTTCAAGGAAGGCATCCTTGTAAGAGGATTCGCAGTAGGTTAAAGTCTTCGAGTAAAAATGAGGTCTTCTTGTCACAAACCAACATTCACATATAAAGGACCAGAAGACATAGCAGGGTAAGTAGACCACTCTCTCCTCCATCATTAATGGCCGATCTGATAATCCTCAACTTCACTTGCCTGCCTTTTCTCCATTATGCTTGATTTCCTTCATTGGTAAAAATCTGCCTATTTCAGTTATGAATATTATTAACTGTCCAATCTCACTGCCCTCTGTGGTAAGAAATTCCACAGACTCACAATTCTCTGAGCAAAGTTCCTCCTCACTTCTGTCTTTAATGTGCTATTCTGTGATTATTCTCTATAGTCCTAGACTCTCCCTCAAGTGGAAATAATCTTTCTACATTTGCCCTGTCAAGCCCTCTAAGAATCTTATACGTTTTAATAAGATCACCTTTCATTCTTCTATATTCCAACAAGTGCAGGCCCAATCTAATCAACCTTTCCTCTCCTATACCTGGTATCAATCTTCTCTGGACTGCCTCCAATACAGCATATGAGTTGAGAGTATGTTGCTGGAAAAGCACAGCAGGTCAGGCAGCATCTGAGGAGCAGTAAAATTCATGTTTCAGATTCCTGATGAAGGGCTTTTGTCTGAAATGTCGATTTTCCTGCTCCTCGGATGCTATCTGACCTGCTGTGCTTTTCCAGCACCACACTCTCAACTCCAATCTCCAGCAACTGCAGACCGCACTGTCTCCAATATAGTATATCTCTATTTAGATAAGTTGACCAAAACTGTTCACAATATTCCAGCTATGGTTTGGCTGGTGTTTTGCATAGTTTTAGCAAAACTTCCTTACTTTTGTACTCTCTGCTTCATGCAAGCTCCAGATCATGACCATTTTCACCAACTCGCTCAGACCTTTCCATTGCACCAATTCTGACACTCTCCTGATTTTAATCATTCCACAGTTGGTAACCCTGTCCCTTCAGCTGCTAGGCACTGAGCTTAGATGTTCATTCATAACACCTACCTCGCTTTCTTTCCTGCTTTTAATATTCCTTAACACTTCAACCTTTGACCAGGTTTTCAGTTAGCTGTCCTCACACTTTCATGTGTGATTCCTTGCTAAATTTTATTTGGTAACAGTCCTTAAACCCAAAATACTAACTCAAGCGAGACTCAAGCCTTGGGACATTTCCATAAGATGTTAAGCAGAAGTAAGCCAATCAGTCTGCTGAGCCTGCTCTGCCATTCAATAAGATCACGACCGATCTGATAATCATCAACTCCAGGTTTGTGCCTTTTCTTCAAAACCCTTGATTCTGTTACTGATTAAAAATCTGCCTAACTTAGCCTTGAATATGCTTAAAGCTTCAGTCTCTGCAAAGAATTAAGAATTCTATGGATTCACCATCTTCTGAGAGGCAATAATCTTCCTCATATCTGTTTTAAATTGGTGACGACTTATTCTGGGATGATGCCCTCTGATGTGAGATCTCCCCCAAGAGGAAACAACCTCACTGCATCCACCTTGTCATGGTCCCTAAGAATCATATATGTTTCAATCAGGTCACTCTTCCAATGAGTATAGGCCCAACCTACTCAACCTCTCCTCATAAAAGCAATCCCTCCATCCCTGGGATCAGCTGAGTGAAACTTCCCTGGATGTTTATCTGTTGTTATTATATATTGTTATTACAGAACTTTGAAAACAAGTTCCTTTTAGTTTCTCTTAAATAGTTAAGAATGTGATCAAAAGATTGCTAGTCTTCCCCTATTGGACATGTATAGCATTGTGCCAAATACACCCAATATTTTAGTGAGTTTTGAGAAGATTTGTGCTCAGGTTGAGGTTCTGGATTTAGGTTTGTTCACTGAGCTGGAAGGTTCATTTTCAGACATTACATCACTCTACTAGGCAACATCTTCAGTGGGCCTCAGGCGAAGCACTGTACATGATTCCTGTTTTCTATTTATATGTTCGGGTTTCTTTGGGTTGGTGGTGTCATTTCCTGTGGTGATGCCATTTCCTGTTCTTTTTCTCGGGCGGTGCTAGATGGCATCTAACTCGATGTATTTGTTGATAGAGTACTGGTTGGAATGCCATGCTTCTCGGAATTCTCGTGTGTGTCTCTGTTTGGCTTGTCCTAAGATGGATGTGTTGTCCCAGTCGAAGTGGTGTCCTTCCTTATCTGTATGTAAGGATACTAGTGAGAGAGAGTCATGTTACTTTATGGCTAGTTGGTGTTCATTTATCCTGGTGGCTAGTTTTCTGCCTGTCTGCCTGTTTCTGCCTGGACTTGTTGGCTCAAAGGACATGTTTCCACACTGTAGGGAAGCTAATCTATATTACATAGAACATAGAACAGCTCAGCACAGGAATGTGACCTTCAGCCCATGATGTTGTGCCGAACATGACACCAAATTAAACCAACCCCTCTACCCACCTTTGAATTGATGAATGCAGGCAATCAGAACTCTTCACTTCCTTCTGCCAGATCCTCAGAATGAGATAGGGTACCTGCCACCCAGAATACAGATCATGCCAAGAACCAACACACAGAGTTGGTGAGGCTGTTGCATTGTTGCTATCATGCTTCCCCAAGCTGACTGACTGGGACACTCTTCCATCCTGTATTTTGCAATGTATTGTGTGAGGGATAAGGGAAGGATGGGATAGCAAGCCCTGAATTTGATCTGCACATCACTTTGAATTTAATGTCTTTTAACTATTAAACTAAACACATCTGCAGGTCTCCATGTGATATGCATAAATAGATATAGTGCACTCAGAATGAACCAAATTATGCCATTCATACTTCATCGATATGCCTATCATGAAAATAGTTGGAAATAAGATTAAAATGGCTTGCTCAAGCTTTGATCGATTTGGATTTTTGGATTTGGAAATTGTCACCCTGGACTATTTAATTAGAAGCAAACATCACTTAAAGGATATTGCATTCATCTAGATAAAAACAAGGGCTGCAGATGCTGGAAACCAGAATGGTGCTGGAAAAGCACAGCAGTTCAGGCAGCATCCAAGGAGCAGGAAAATCGATGTTTCAGGCAAAAGCCCTTCATCAGGAATAGAGGGCTGATGAAGGGCTTTTGCTCAAAACATCGATTTTCCTGCCCCTCGGGTGCTGCCTGAACTGCTGTGCTTTTCTAGCACCACTCTAGACTAGACTCTGCATTCATCTAGAGTCAAAACATTTCTATGAATAAGCAAAGTAATGAAATTCTGGCATTAGTCTAACTCAACTAAGATGAGATATTTTATCGTGGGTGAAACAAACAGATTGATTGAAAGGCCTTTGGTGTTATTTATAATATATACTAAGTCGTTAATTATTCACATGCAATGATTTGATACATTAGTACAGATGATATAACAGTTTACCATGATTTATGTACTCATAATGTTGTTCATAAATAATCTTAAGTATTGTAGTATTACCTGAGGTTTTCTGAATTTCAAAATCTTAAATTACAAAATTCATAGATCATGAGGTTTTATCAACATTACTCGGAATAATGAATTACCTGATGCTGTAAGTTTAGTAAACTGCATTTATTCAAATTTTCAGTCTTCACTTTATCCTGTTCTCTGTATTCAAATCATTCCCTGTAGTTATGATTCTGAATGATGTTATTACTGGACAAATCACATCCCAGACTGAAATCCAGCTTGATAGCTCATTTTTATAAAATATTTTTAACAAAGTGATCTTTCACTGAATCACAAAAGCAATACTGCAGATTTAGTTCTATCAGTAAAAGAGAAGTTTATTATGCAAAAGAAATAAAGGTGAAGTAGAATAATCCAAACTATTTAAATTTAACAAAAAATGCTGTAAATCACAGCAGGTAAGGCAGCATCTGTGGAGAGAGAGCAAACGAATGTTTCAAGTCTAGATGACTCTTTATTAAAAGCTTTGTTGAAGAGTCGCCGAGACTCGAAACATTAGCTGGCTCTCTCTCTCTTTGCTAGGTGAAAGTGAGTGCTGCAGATGCTGGAGATCAGAGTTAAGATTAGTGTGGTGCTGGAAAAGCACAGCTGGTCAGGCAGCATTTGAGAAGCAGGAAAATTGACGCTTCGGGCAAAAGGATTTCTGCTGAAGGACTTTTGCCCAAAATGTCGATTCTCCTGCTCCTCGGATGCTGCCTGACCAGCTGTGCTTTTCCAGCACCACTCTCTCTCTGCTGCCTGATTCATTCTGATTTGCAGCATTTTTTTGTTTTCTGTACAGATTCCAGCATCTGCAGTAGTTTGATCCTATTTACATTTAACACAGGTTTAAAGATTTAGAAACATCCAGTAAAGAACAGTCCGGCTCATTGCAAAACCTTTCTTTTACAGTACTAACACCAAAGCGCATTTCTTCCATTTCACATCTGTAGGCTTAATTTAATTGTGGCTTTAAAGCCCCAATTAAAAACCTTGTAAGGTCCTTCTGGAGTCTTCATCTACCTGAGATTAGACTTTCTCAGTGTCAAAGCTTTCATCAGTGTTTTAATCAAACACCTTTGGTCTGGAATGTGTAAACTGAACTCCTTACATGAAAGTAACCACTTTCTTAAAACTCCAAAACTACCATCCATTCTCAGGATAAATTGTTTGACACATTCACCTGCAAAATGGTCCAAATGTAATGCAAAAGATTCTTTTCAAGTTATTTGTGTTTGCCCCCAAGCCCCAAAAAAGACTCCAGAACCTGAAAGTCCAAATCACTACACTGTTTACTTTGGTTATCCATAAACTCTCCCAATGAAAACAAAACCTCTTTACTCTCCAGGAAGCTTCTCTCTAATACTGTTTTGAAATCTGTCCCCATAGCTACAGAATTGCTTGCAAGTTAATCATTAAACACCTTCAGATGTGCAGAAAGCCTATTTGTCTCTAATTCAACATACAAAAATCCAAAGTGAATGAAATTGAAATATACACCTTTCATGACACTGCACACTGTTCATGTTTTATGTCAGCAAGATGTCGTAATGTCGACAATATGTTTCCCATGCGTTCTTTCTGCTCAGCCAATATATTTACAGCAGATAGAGCATAATCTATGAATTAGATCACATTGAAAGTCATGTAAATTATACAAAGTCTTTACTGGCATTTCATTGCAATTTTTATGGAAGTCAAAGACTTTCATTTTTTGTGTATCTTAACAACTTTAGGCTATGTAATGATAACTTGTTGAAATATTAGAAATAAATAGTAGTGTAAAATTTCAAAATCTCGATCAAATTCTACTTAAAAATAATCATGAAACGTACTATAGTTTATACTGAAGCTCATTGTCACGGTAAAAATGTCAGTGCCTTGAGTATATTTCTGTACACAACAAAAAGAATAGTTGCCTATTCTCACTTCTAGTCTTAAAAACAGCATCTCTTTTTGGATGTTAATGCTTTAATTATTGCATTCAACACTGCTGAGTCCACAATACCTTCCTATTAGATTTGAAATTTTAATTTGTATTTATAGGTAAAAGATAGTGTCAATTTTATTTGAGTCAACATTGCTTTCATTATAACGTGTGCCTATTATGAGCAATGAACAGTGTGAGATTTTATCCATTTGTGGAAGTGTCAATGTATGCTGTCAGGATGTACGTAAGTGTTGCAAGAACTAAAACTGCACTCACTTGTGTCTTTATGGAGTATTGTGCATTATTCAGTAAACTGGAAATTGTGATTGTTTCAACTCTCTTGCAATGCATTTTGTGCCAAATTAGTCATCAACACCTCCATTGTCTGGTGACTGTAGCAAAATAACTGCTGAAGATTGTTGTGGTGACATTCAACTTCAGCTAGGTGGGCATCCTCAGGAGCCTGAGACTGGAAGCAAACCTGAGACCCTGACGCTGTGAGGCAGCAGTGCTAACCACTGAGCCACCGTGCCACCCTAAACCCTGACAAACCAGATGTATAATAGACAATTTGGCATGTTCACCAACGTTTACAGATGCACCACAGAAAGCATTCTATCCAGGTACATAATGGCCTGGTAGCAACTGTTTTGCCCAGGACCATGAGAAACTACAGAAACTGTGTGCACAGCCCAGACCATCGCGGAAGCCAACCTCCCATCCATGGACTCCATCTACTCTTATCATTGCTGTGGAAAGGCTGCCACATCATCAAAGACCCCTCCCACCCCGATAATACTCCCTTCCAATCTCTTCCATCAGGTAGATGGTTCAGAATCTTAAACACATGCACCAACAGTTTCAAGAACAGCTTGTTCCCTGCTGTTATTAGACTGATGAATGGGCCTCTCTAACTTCAAATCTAATGTTGATCTTGCTTTTGTGCACGTCCTGCGCAGTCATAACCTTATCTGCCTCACTCTGTGTAAACTCCCTATGATCTGTATGTCCTTGCAAGTTATGATCTGACTGTACTGCTCGCAGAACCACATTTTTCACTGTACTCAGGTGCATGTGACAATAACAAATCACATCAAATCACCCACTGTAGACCCATGGGTGGATTACCCAGAATGAACTAAGTAAGCATCATTGATGCATAGCAGCCAACGTCCATGTTGGTGGAGCATTGACCAACAGTGAAGTCCTGAACAGGGTTCAGATATTCCTTTCCTCCACAAAAGCAAACTTGTGGATCGATTAGATTAGATTCTCTGCAGTGTAGAAACAGGCCCTATGGCCCAACCAGTCTACACCAACCCTCTGAAGAGTAACCCACCCAGACCCATTTCCCTCTGACTAATGCACCTAATACTATGGGAAATTTAACATGGCCAATTCACCTGACTTGCACATCTTTGGACTGTGGGAGGAAACTGGAGCTCCTGAAGGAAACCCATGCAGACACGGGGAGAACGTGCAAACTCCACACAGACAGTTGCCTGAGACTGGAAGTGAACCTGGGACCCTGACGCTGTGAGGCCGCAGTGCTAACCACTGAGCCACCGTGCCACCCTAAACCCTGACAAAGCAGATGTACAATAGACAAACCAGCCTAACAAATTGAATAGAGCTTCTTCACAACACAGTGAGTTTGTTTCATAAAATAAATCAATGAAAGATGTGCTAGTGGCTTTCAGCAGTGTAAAAAATGGTAAAAGGAATGAATCACTTCTCTATTTCCAAAGCTCCTCAATTGACTGCGACAAAGATTTGCGTTGTTTTAAATCCAAATCTAATTTCTCTCTAATAAAAGTGCAATTTCCCAATGGCCAACGCTTCAGAAAGGAAAAAAAACAAATTTTTTTAATCTGTTAACTCCAAGTAGATAATAGCGATACAATATCAAGCAAACAGACACATACAACATTTCCTGTAGAAGGGCTCATGCCCGAAACGTCGATTCTCCTGCTCCTTGGATGCTGCCTGACCTGCTGCGCTTTTCCAGCAACACATTTTCAGCTCTGATCTCCAGTATCTGCAGTCCTCACTTTCACATACAACATTTAAAAAGGTATAGTGAAGAGTATAAAAAAGATGAAAGGAATAGCCAGTTTAAAGAACTTAGGTTGCCCTTGATGTGGAAAGTTTTAACTTTGAGCCACAGTTATTATCTTGGTTTGTTGTATAATCAGCAGCAATGAATATTTCAGTTGCCTTTCCAGTTCTCAGAGTTCTGATGTTATTGTTTAAAAGGTTCAGTCACTGGACACATTTTACCTTCTTGAAAGACTGAAAGAGAATGCTTTCTCTGCTGGTTCCAGGCACAAATCCATCTCCCCCTCCCATAAAAAGCAGTTGCTGAAATATAGCTGGTTTATGCATTTAAATGCTTGAGTTCATTGTTCCCAGCTGATTGCAGGTGATGTCTTTTATCTACAATACATGAAACTCATCATACATGTGTACACATCAAAATAGGAGCTGAGTCTTTCTTCATGTCTGGCTGAGCGGATTATTTTTGGTATCTTTTAATAAAAATGTCAATTTCAGTTCAGACAATTTTGTTAACTTCATATTTGTCCTGTGAAGTTTGGCTAATCTGTATGGTTAGCAGTTTATCATTTTAAATCAGTGAGATTTTTTAACAAACTTTTTCAGCCATGAAAGCCCCAAATATTAAAATCACAAGAGAAATTTAAAAAATGGTTGTCCATATATTTTCCTGTTGCAACAATAACTGATTGATAACTTGCAATTCAGCAGATTCTAACCTTGCCCCTGGAGTGCCCCATTTCATGTATTCTCCCAGTCACCATTGTCGCATTTATCATTGCTGGGGCCTTCTGGGATTCCTGGCACTTTGCACCATCTTTAAACGCGGGTCAAGCAGTGGCAGAATGCAGCTGCCCTGTGTTGTTTGTTCTAATTCCCCTGAACATGTCACGAAGAGGATAATTGACACCCTGTTGTGCTAATGAGAATCTGGGTATGCGACTGGATAGTGGCATACAATCATTATCCACGAGACCATTCCCGGAGATGTCGGTGCTTCATGGAGGTCTGGAGGAATAATTAGTGAGCTAAGGACACAGGGTTAGCTCTCTAAATTTTGTGTTGTAAATTGCCACTGTTTGGTTTCTGTGCAGCGGGCAAGAAAATAGGAATGACATATCCGTGAGGTGAGATGAGGTAGTCATAAGGATGTCAATATGTGCTCAGTGCTGAAAATGTGTTGCTGGAAAAGCGCAGCAGGTCAGGCAGCATCCAAGGAGCAGGAGAATCGATGTTTTGGGCATGAGCCCTTCTTCAGGAATGAGGAAAGTCATTCCTCATTCCTGAAGAAGGGCTCATGCCCGAAACTTCGATTCTCCTGTTCCTTGGATGCTGCCTGAGCTGCTGCGCTTTTCCAGCAACACATTTTCAGCTCTGATCTCCAGCATCTGCAGTCCTCACTTTCTCCTAATATATGCTCAATCTCAAGCCCATTCAATAGTGAGAGTCTCATCTGGCTCTTCAACACTACATTGGAAAATGGGACTTTTTTACTCTCGAAGTTAGGTCTTTTCTGATTGTCAATCTGTCCTGATTTTCCTGATTGTCCTGGGGCTAGGAAGATTCCACCCATGAAAATTTACCTTGTCTGCTTCCCTATCAGTTTCATCACCAGTTCAGGTAGGGTGTGTCTCAAAGACCACACAAATACAATGTAAAAATAATTTCTCCAGACTCCAAAAATCAATCAGGAGCAGGAGGCCAGGTCAGCCTCTAAGGGCCTACAGGGCCATAATGTCCTATGAGTAATGTTACGTTTTGGGAAAGATTTCATCACTAAGGTGTTTGGAGAGACAGATCAATAGCATATAGGGGTAAGAGGCTCGAGTAATGAGATAAAATTGGAAAAATATGAACTTGTATCACTAGAACAATGATAAAGAGGAATTTCAATGGAATTGTTTAAAGTTATGACTTTTTTTGGAAGTTCATTCGGAAAAAGTCTTTCAACTAAGCAACAAGTTATTGTGGACTGAATCTCATGTTTTTTTTCAGGTTTGCTGGATGGATTTCCATCATGAAACCTGATGGGCTCTCTCACTGTATCCTGCCAAATCCACCTCAGGAACAACCTACCCCAGTCCTTTGTTTTCCCTCATGTCTGATTCCAGGGATTCTTACAAAACTCCTGAGCCAGCATTTCTCACCAGTCAGCAGATAGCCTGAGAATCACCAGCCCCTGCACCATCTCGAAACGACCACTTTTCACCTGGATGAGACCTGGAATTCTGCTCGGTCATGCATGTTCCCAAAAGATAGCGCCATGGTTTTCCAACAGGGACCTGGAAATCTTGGGTCAAGGGGGTCGAAGTGAGAGTCCTCTTCCCAGTAGAGCCACACACACATGGCTTCCAAACTTGATGTTTTGAAGGTAGCCAGGTCCTCCACCTCTACCCTCCCGCTCTCTTCCCAACCCCCAGTGAATGCTGGAAGTTCAAGCTGAGGAGGGTCAACATGTCTTTGCCATCTGGGACATAAATTCCCACTGGGTTGCCCAACCATGTCAAGTGGCTTAAGTGGCCAGGGGGCTCCCTCTAACCCTATTGTGGACCCAGGGAGTATACAAAGACATGGTGGGAGGGTAGGGAAGAAGAAAAATGACAAAGGGCACGCTGGTGGATGACAATACACGCTACATGATTTAGCAACTTTTAAAAAAAGTCACTGATTTCAGAGAGTCATAGAATCCCCACAGGGCAGATAGAGGTCATTCAGCCCATTGAATTTGCACTGAACCTCTGAAGAGCACCTCACCCAGACAAACCATGCCACCCACTTCACTTTACATCTTGCCGTTTGTCTCTCTGTGTAATCCTGAATGTCAGTGTTTCACAGTAAGTTCATGGTCACAGCCAATGTACCATGGATGGATTGAGAGCTTGCTGCGTTATTAGGAAACAAGGGGAACATTGTTTTTTTTTTGATGAGATTTTTAACATTAAGAATGCACTTGTTATTATGCAAGATGATCTTAATTTTTTTTTATGTGTGTGTGCCATTCCGCTGCTGGCTATAAATACTTCTATTTTAAAAAACGAAAAGGAATATGCCTTAATTATGGTGGCCTGTTTCTCATTGATGGATAGTGGAAATTAATTTTGATTTATTGATCACAAGAGAATTTTTAAAATCCAGGGCAGCTCGGTGGCTCAGTGGTTAGCACTGCTGCCTCACATAGCCAAGGACACAAATTCAATTCCACCCTTGGGTGACTGCGTGGAGTTTGCACATTCTCCCTGTGTCTGCGTAGGGTTTCCTCCTGGTGCTCCAGTTTCCTCCCACAGTCCAAAGGTATGCAGGTTAGATGGATTGGCTTAGAGAAATTGCCCATACTGTCCAGGGATGTGCAGATTAGGTGGGATAGCCATGGGAAATGCAGGGTTACAAGGATAGGTTGGGGGTGGGTTGCTCTTTGGAGAGTTAGTGTGGACTTGATGGGCCGAATAGCTTGCTTCCGCACAGTAAGGATTCTATGAAAACAGATGCAGGGCAATTGGCTTTGGCCCTTTTCCTGCCACATCCTTATTCTTTCCTGGCCTGTGTGTCAAGATATGAATGAGTTGTTCAGCGATGTTTAGGGCAAGGAGCTGAAAACCGAATGGGACAATGCAGCGGTGGACGGGCGTGAGTATGCAGATACATACGAGGTGAGCTCAAAGAGCAAGCAAGCAGCCCTGAGATACAGCCTGCTCCAATCCTTCAGCTGGGTGCCTGTCCCAACCTGCAAAATATGCCAACAGCAGCCAGTTACCAGTGTGCTCTGTATTGCAAGTCTGTGCTCCCAGTGCACACTGTCACTGTAGCAGAGATTAAATAACAACTGCAGATTCTGGAATCCAAGGTAGACAAGCAGGAGGCTGGAAGAACACTGCAAGCTAGGCAGCATCAGGAGGTGGGGTAGACAATGTTTTGAGTGTAACCCTTCTTTAGGAGTATACGGGTGTATGGCTGGCATGTGTGGATCATATCCAGAGATGCAGTTCCTTCACATGGAAATCCTTCAGAGAAATGACAAAGCTGAATTCACCAGGTAACAGTCTTGATTTCCATGTCGGGTTTTCTGAGCATCGGACAAGTCTGGTAAGGTGGAACGTTGGGTGTAAATAAAGTGAGCAGTGCCATTAACAAGGCTCTTGACAAATTATAATCCCCTTTAATTGGCAAATCACTGCTGCCCGGCAAGGAACTCACCTCACCACTTTGCAAACTCATAAAGGTGGAGTGAAATATTCCCAACATCAGGATGGGCCTCATTCAATCTACCTCACCATTGCCCAAACTACTCGGACTTCTTGGAGATTCCACCCATAGTGCAGAGAGTGATATTGAATATCAAACGAGTGAAGACAGTGGACAGGAGAAGGTTGGTACAACATTGTGGAGGGTGGAGCTGAGGTTGCGCCTGGAGTGTTGTGTGTAGTTTTGGTTCAGTTATTTAAAGAAAGAATGTACTGGCATTGGAGGTTGTTCAAAAGAGACTGATTCCTGGGATAACTTATTAAAAATAGCTAACAAGTTTGGTTTTAATTCTTCTGTATTTAGAAGAATGGTTGGTGCCATGGCTCAGTGGTTAGCACTGCTGCCTCACAGCACTAGGGACCTGGGTTTGATTTTAGTGTCAGACTCCTGTCTGTCTGTGTGGAGTTTTCACATCCTTCCTGTGTCTGTATGGATTTGCTCTGGTTTCTGCCACAGATGTTCAGGTTAGGTCAATTGGCCGTGTTAAATTGCCCAGAGTGTTCAGGGATGTGTAGGTTAGGTAAATGTAGAGCTGAAAATGTGTTGCTGGTTAAAGCGCAGCAGGTCAGGCAGCATCCAAGGAACAGGAAATTCGACGTTTCGGGCAAAAGCCCAGATGAAGGGCTTTTGCCCGAAACGTCGAATTTCCTGTTCCTTGGATGCTGCCTGACCTGCTGCGCTTTAACCAGCAACACATTTTCAGCTCTGATCTCCAGCATCTGCAGACCTCACTTTTTACTCTTAGGTAAATGTAGGGGAATGTGTCTGGGTGGGTTGCTCTTCAGAGGGTCGGTGTGGGCTTGTTGGGCTGAAGGGCCTGTTTCCACGCTGTAGAGATTCTCAGAATGAGGGGAAATCTTACTGAAGCATTTAAGATTTTGCGGGGGTTTAGTAAAGTAAATGTTGAGAAGATGTTTTTATTGGAGGGGGAATCTTGAACTCGTGGACATAGTTACAGAATAAAGCCACACTTATTTAAAACTGAGATGTGAGGGAATTGTTTTTTTTTCCAGAGGGTGATGAATGTTTAGAAATCTCCACCCCTGACAGTTGTGGAGGATAGATCACTGAAAGTGGTTAAAGAGGTGTTGGGTAGGTGTTTGCAATATCGGGGAGCTATCGGCTATGAGGAGTTTGTACAAGGTCTGAGGCAGACCAGCCATGATCAATAGAGTGGTGGGCCATCCTTGGGGGCTGAATGGCCTCCTCTTACTTCTATTTCTCATGTTCTTATTGTTGGGATCCATTATTAAGGTTAGGTAGTGTAAGAAACTTTATTGTTAGGTAGTGCTCACGTAAGGTAGTATTAGCAAGTCTGGAACTTGTTAGCTTCACTAGACAACAGTAAGCCATTATGTTACACTAAGAACAGACTGAAAAGCTGATGGCATAGCCTGAAGAGGCCCCAGGGAGGGTGAGAGATAACAGGACATTGGAGCCGTGTCTAAATGCACGTAGCTCAAACTGAGGTAACAGAATGTTATCAGGTGAGAACCATTGACATACCAAAATTCTGCATTTTACCAAATAAGGATGTAACTCTGGAATGTGAGAGAACAAAAGGATAGACAAATTAAAAATATAGTCAGAACGCGCCTTCTCCAGTGAGCTAGACACCTCACTGTACCGTGTACGATTCTCTCTCATTAAACCTGTTTATACTTTTAATCAGACCCGGTGTCTCTCTCCTCCAAACGAACACGGGGACAGAAGATCTGTCCTAACATTATGTTCACTTAGGATCTATCAGGACTGTTAGAGATGGGCATCAAAGGTTGGTCCGACAAACAATGTCCACATTCCAGAAAACGTGTACATCAAGAAAATAAGGCAAGATTATTTGGATATGGAGTGCCTCATTGAAAGAAGTAGGAGTAAAATCTTCACAGCAGAACCTACATGGGTGTGCTCTGAGACAGAAACATTGAGAAATTATGTGAGGAAAGATAAGAGAAACCAGACTAAATGGGTAGCTTTATCATGCAAACAGTGCGAACACGGTGTGTGTTAATGGTCTTGCGGTATCCAATAAAGTCTTCATTTTTTCCCATAAAACCAGGAAACTGCGTGGGAGGTGAAGCCTCTGAGTTAAGTTGACAGCGCCCTAACAACAAATTGTCAATGTATGCAGGAGCAGTAGCAGCTGTTCCCCATCAATAATACGAGTCTCCCACTAAAATCTATTATCATTATTTCAGGGGGAGGAAGTATCTCAAAAGTTCCCCAGTTACTTTTTTTTTAATTGATTGCATTTGTATGCAAGACATTGGCATATGGTGATTGCCTGTAAGAGTAATTGCACCACTGGGAATAAAGTGCACAAGAATAATAACCTCATCATTCACAGCATCTCACCTAATAGAAATCAGAAACATGTTAAGTCGTTAGGAGTTTGAGTTGAAAGATATTGGGTTAAAGCTGTCTGGTCACGCTGCACAAGGTTTTTTTTTCTAATTCAATCATACAATGTGGCCATCGCCATAAATGTCAATGTTTATTAACCTTTGAGAAGATGGTGGTGAACCTCCATCTTGAACCACTGCAGTTGTATGGTGCAGGAAAATCCGCAGTGCCGTTAGCAAGGAAGCTAAGGAGTTTGGCCGAATGATCCCAAGTCAGAATGGAGAGGGAAAGCAAAGTGTGCAGGTGCTGGACGTCTGAAATGAAATTGTGAGAAAAACTCAGCAGGTCTGGCAGAAACAGTGGAGATAGAAAAAAAAAAGCAATAAGATTTCGAGTCAGGTTTCAGTCTTCTTCGTATCAACGTTTAAAAGCTGGAAAAGCTCAGCCCGGCAGCGTCTGTGAAAGAAGTCAAAGTTAATGTTTCAGGTCCGGTGAGGAATGGTCACCGGACCTGAAATGTCAACTTTGAGTTGTTACCACACACGCTGCTAAATGTGCTGAGCCTTTCCAGCAAATTCTGTTTCCATTTTTGATTTACAGCATTCACAATTCTTTTCAATTTCAAAATAGTTAATCTCTTTAATTCAGTGAGATCCTTGGAGGGGATCATTTCTTTTCTTCCATGAGGTGAGGTCATTGCTGGGAAGGTACACATATGCTGCACATCCTGAAAAGCCCATGAACTGAGTGACGACCAAGGGACCAGTTGAGACAAGGCGACGTGGCTGTAAGTTTTGAGGGCCTTGTTGGCCAGGCCAGATACAGGTGGCAGAATAGCCGTACTGAAGAACATTGCTAGGTTAGACAAAAGGTTTCGCAACAACAAATGGTTTCTTCATGGCCCCAGGTATTGAAGCAAGCATTATTAATCAATTTCAAGTATTACAGCGGTCAGTTTGGGAATTGAACCCGGCTACCTGAGGATATGGGATGGGCTTACGGTTAATCATCCAGGAAGAGTTCACTGTTTCTCCCAAGGTCGGGGGGTGGGGGGTGGGGGCAGCATTTTTTGAGCCTGCTGTTGCTGTCCACGCAGCTGGTGTTCAGGGCTTTGGAAGAAGCGGTTTAGAGCTCTTAGTGATTTGCTGTAGTAAATCCTGTACCTGGTACACATTGCTGAAGTGTTTTCTGTAACTGGTACACATTGCTGCAGTGTATCCTGTAGCTGGTACACAATGCTGCAGCAGTGCATCCTGTAGCTGGTACACATTGCTGCAGTGTATCCTGTAACTGGTACACATTGCTGCAATGTATCCTGCAGCTGGTACACATTGCTGCAGTGTATCCTGTAACTGGTACACATTGCTGCAATGTATCCTGCAGCTGGTACACATTGCTGCAGTGTATCCTGTAGCTGGTACACATTGCTGCAGTGTATCCTGTAGCTGGTACACATTGCTGCAGTGTATCTTGTAGCTGTTACATATTGCTGCAGTGTATCCTGTAGCTGCTGCACATTGCTGCAGTATATCCTGTAACTGGTACACATTACTGCAGTGCATCCTGTAACTGGTACACATTGCTGCAGTGTATGCCGTGGTTGGTACACATTGCTGCAATGTATCCTGTAACTGGTACACATTGCTGCAATGTATCCTGTAACTGGTACACATTGCTGCAGTGTATCTTGTAGCTGTTACATATTGCTGCAGTGTATCCTGTAGCTGCTGCACATTGCTGCAGTGTATCCTGTAACTGGTACACATTGCTGCAGTGTATGCCGTGGTTGGTACACATTGCTGCAATGTATCCTGTAACTGGTACACATTGCTGCAGTGTATCCTGTAGCTGGTACACATTACTGCAGTGCATCCTGTAACTGGTACACATTGCTGCAGTGTATCCTGTAACTGGTACACATTGTGGCAGTGTATCCTTTAGCTGGTACACAATGTTGCAGAGTATCCTGTAGCTGGTACACATTACTGCAGTGCATCCTGTAACTGGTACACATTGCTGCAGTGTATCCTGTAGCTGGTACACATTGCTGCAGTGTATCCTGTAACTGGTACACATTGTGGCAGTGTATCCTTTAGCTGGTACACACTGCTGCAGTGCATTCTGTAGCTGGTACACAATGCTGCAGTATATCCTGTAGCTGGTATACATTGCTGTAGTATATCCTGTCACTGGCACACATTGCGGCAGATTATCCTGTAGCTAGTACACTTTGCTGCAGTGTATCCTGTGACTGGTACACATTGCTGCAGCGTATACTGTAACTGGTACACAGGCAGCAATATATCCTGTAGCTGGTACACATTGCTGTAGTATATCCTGTCACTGGTACTCTTTGCGGCAGTATATCCTGTAGCTGGTACACTTTGCTGCAGTGTATCCTGTACCTGGTACACATTCCTGCAGCATATACTATAACTCAAAACACATTGCTGCAGTGTATCCTGTACCTGGTACACATTGCTGCAGTGTATCCTGTACCTGATACACATTGCTGCAGTGTATCCTGTAGCTGGTAAACATTACTGCAGTGTATCCTGTAGCTGGTACACATTGCTGCAGTGTATGCCGTGGCTGGTACACATTGCTGCAGTGCATCCTGTAACTGGTAAACATTACTGCAGTGTATCCTGTAGCTGGTACACATTACTGCAGTGTATCCTGTAGCTGGTACACGTTGCTGCGGTGTAACCTATAGCTGGTACACACTGCTGCAGTGTATACTGTAACTGGTACATGGCAGTGGTGGCACAATGGTTAGCACTGCTGCCTCACAGCGCCTGAGACCTGGGTTCAATTCCCGACTCAGGCGACTGACTGTGTGGAGTTTGCACATTCTCCCCGTGTCTGCGTGGGTTTCCTCCGGGTGCTCCGGTTTCCTCCCACAGTCCAAAGATGTGCGGGTCAGGAGAATTGGCCATGCTAAATTGCCCGTAGTGTTAGGTAGGGGTAAATGTAGGGGTACGGGTGGGTTGCGCTTCGGTGGGTCGGTGTGGACTTGTTGGGCCGAAGGGCCTGTTTCCACACTGTAAGTCTAGTCTAGTCTAGTCTAGTCAGCGGTATATCCTGTAGCTGGTAGACATTGCTGTAGTATAACCTGTCACTGGTATTCTTTGCGGCAGTATATCCTGTAACTGGTACACTTTGCTGCAGTGTATCCTGTAACTGGTACACATGGCAGCTATATCCTGTAGCTGGTACACATTGCTGCAGCATATACTATAACTCGCAGCACATTGCTGCAGTGTATCCTGTAACTGGTACACTTTGCTGCAGCATATACTATAACTCGAAGCACATTGCTGCAGTGTATACTGTAACTAGTACACATGGCAGCTATATCCTGTAGCTGGTACACATTGCTGCAGCGTATCCTGTGAATTGTCGACATTGCTGCAGTGTATCCTGTAGCTGGTACTCATTGCTGCAGCGTATCCTGTAAGAGGTACATATTGCTGCAGTGTATCCTGTAATTCGTACACATTGCTGCAGTGTTCCCTGTAACTGGTACACATTGCTGCGTTGCATCCTGTAGTTGGTACACATTGTTGCAATGCAACCTGCAGCTGGTAAACCTTGCTGCAGTGTATCCTGTAAGAGGTACGTATTGCTGCAGTGTATCCTGTAATTGGTACACATTGCTGCAGTGTATCCTGTAGCTGGTACACATTGCTGCTGTTATCGTGTAAGTGATACACATTGCTGCAGTGTATCCTGTAGCTGGTACACATTGCAGCAGTATGTCCGATTACTGGTACTCATTGCTGAAGTATATCCTGCAGTTGGTACACGTTGCACCAGTGTATCCTTTAGCTGGTGCACATTGCTACAGTGCATCCTGTAGCTGGTACACATTGCTGTAGTGTATCCTGTAACTGGTACTCATTGCTGCAGTGTATCCTGTAAGAGGTACATATTGCTGCAGTTATCCTGTAGCTGGTACACATTGCTGCAGTGTATCCTGTAGCTGGTACACATTGCTGCAGTGTATCCTGTAGCTGGTACATATTGCTACAGTGCATCCTGTAGCTTGTATTCATTGCTGCAGTGTATCCTGTAGCTGGTACACATTGCTGCAGTGTATCCTGTAGCTGGTACACATTGCTGCAGTGTATCCTGTGAGTTGTACACTTTGCTGCAGTGTATCCTGTAGATGCTACACATTACTGCATTATATCCTGTAGCTGGTAAATGTTGCTGCAGTTATCCTGTAAGTGCTACACATTGCTGCAATGTATCCTGTAACTGGTACACATTGCTGCAGTGTATCCTGTAACTGGTACACATTGCTGCAGTGTATCCTGTAAGTGGTACTCACTGTTGCTATGGCATTTCAGCAGAAGATGGATTTTTGTTCTTTTAATTTAATGAATGAGATGCCAATCAACATGTTTGGATTACTATCTATTAACATAATTAATCCTTTGGATTCTGGACATTTCTGCACAAGTGACTTGTCACATCTCATTGATGCCCAGGCTCTAGGGTGTAAGGAGTTTGTTTACTCAGCTACAGCATACCCAGCCTCTTCCTAGCACAGTATCTCTGGAGATTCTCCAGTTAAACTTTTATTGGGACACAAAGGAAGCATTGAAACCCTTCAAAGATTGGAGGGAAAGGTCCAATGTGTTTATTTTTCACAATCAGTACAGAAATAGTTGGAGAAACACAGCAATCTGTCAGTATATTTGAAGAGAAATCAGTGTCAATGTTTCAGGTAGAGGTGAGCACCTTGTGAACAGGTGAATGCAGCCAATCAGATTGAGTAAAGTGCAGGTAAATCACTGTTTCACCTGGAATGTGTTTCTGGGACACGGGGTAGTGAGGAGGCAGGATGTAGGCAGGCAAATGTTACACCGTCAGCGGTCGCAGAGTAAAGTGCCGCGGGAGTGGGGGAAGGGTGGGGGGAGGTGGTAGGGAGGTGTTGGAAATGAAGGAGGTGTGGACCAAGGTCTCCTGGAACGAACAATCCCTGTGGGATGCTGACAAACCAGGAGAGGGGAATATGTGTCTGGTGTGGCATTCCACTGAAGGTAACGCAAATGTCCTAAGTTATCCTTCCTTTTTGCTTCATTCCTAGTCTGCCTTGAACTTTAATCTTGCACACATGCTAACCTGCTGCTTATCTTTCTACTTGACTCCATACTCCCTGTTGCTTTTCCTTTCCCTTCCCCGCCACCGACTCACAAGTTTAGGGTCCTGGTGACCATCCTATTTATCCTTTTTGCCAGAAGTACAGATCTCTCCAGTTCCAAAACTGATGCCAATGTCCAATGAAATGGAATTCCTCTCTCCCACATCAGTCTCTTAGCCACATGTTTACTTCCCTAATTTTCTTATCCCTCTGCCAATTAGCACGTGGATCAGGCAGTAATCTGGAGATTATGACCCTTGAGGACCTGTTCTTCAATTTCCTTCCTAGTGCTTGATCATCCCCAAACAGGTCCTCCTTCCTCGCCTTGCCTATGTTGTTTGTGCCAACGTGGACCACAACAACTGTAGAACATCGAACATAATCAGTATAGCACAGTACAGGCTCTTGATGTGCTGACCTTTTATCCTATTCTAAGATCAACTTAACCTATATGAATCTATCCAAGAGTCACTTAAATGTCTCTAGTATATCTGACTCTACTACCACTGCTGGCAATGCATTCCACACACCCGCCACTCTCTGTGCAAAGAACCGACCTCTGACATCTTCCCTAAACCTTCCTCCAATCACCTTAAAATTATGCCCCCTCATGATAGACATTTCTACCATGCGAAGAAGTCTCTGGCTATCCACTTTATCTCTAGTACCTCTCATCATCTTGTACACCTTTATCAAGTCACCTCTCATGTTTCTGCACTCCAGTGAGAAAAGCCCTCGCTCCCTCGATCTTTCTTCATATGGTATGCCCTCCAGTCCAGGCAGCACCTTGGAAAGTCTCCTCTGCACCCTCTCTAAAGCTTACGCATAAGGAGGCAACCAGAACTGAATACAATATTCCAGGTATAATCTATACAGCTGCATCATAACCTCATGGCTCTTAAATCAATACCCTGGCTCATGCATCTGCCCCACAGAACTCAACTATTGCTACCTCGATTTCTGCTCTCCTTATCAAGTCCCACAGGGGGTGAGATCACTGAGGAACTGAGTTTTGGAGGCAGTCAGGAACAATTGGCCGAATGTTTGATGGTGGGGGGTGTCAGTGCAGGGGGAGATAGGAAGAGGTATCCGAGAGCTGGAGCTCAGCTTCCCTAATGTAGAGGTCAGTCCACCAGACAGCAACAGCACAACCTTTATCAGCTGACTTGATTACACTGTCAGGTTTGAACTGAGAGCACCATGTGCAGTCAGTTCAGAGGGAGATCAGTTGGAATGGATATGGAAGGACAGAGAAATTAAGGCGAGAGTGTGGTAGGAATTGTAAGTAAAATCCACTTCTAGACGGGAGAGAGAGAAGCTGCAGTGACGATGTAATTGATGTACTAGAGAAAGAGTTGTGGACGGGGACCACAGTAGGACTAGAACAAAGAATGTTCCACATTCCCCACAGAGAGACAGGCATAACTGGGATCCATGTGGATACCCATGGCCAGCCCTTTGACGTGTCTGCGTGAGTTTCCTCCAGGTGCTCCGGTTTCCTCCCACAGTCCAAAGATGTGTGGGTCAGGTAAATTGGCCATGCTAAATTGCCCGTAGTGTTAGGTAAGGGGTAAATGTAGGGGTATGGGTGGGTTGCGCTTCGGCGGGTCGGTGTGGACTTGTTGGGCCGAAGGGCCTGTTTCCACACTCTTACCTGCTCTTACCTCTACTGCTGTGGTAGAGTACATACCTCTGCTCTGTAAGGCCTGGGATGTTACAGTGCAGTCAATTATTTTATTTAACAAATCATTTCAGTTGTCCAATTTTGTCTTTTTGCCTTCAAGTCATTTTATTTTGGCTTGTTTCTTAAAGTTGGGGTTTTGTCAAATGTTGTGAATTAATCTTATTAGTTTATCTCAGGCTTCTGGTCTCCGTTTCTGTTACAGAAGTGTTGTCTGTTTTAAAACCGTTTAAAACAAATCCCTCCCTCCATTTCTGCCAACTATCCATGAGTAGAGATTTGTTTATCTTCCTGTGACGATCTGAAGGGTGTGAATATAGTGCCATGCTGACATCTATTGACATGCTCCACTCCCTCTGTTTGTAGATTCTAATTTTGACTTTTTAAAGTCAACAATACCGTTGTAAACTTAAACTAACAATAGAGTTTTATCTTACACATGCTTAGATTTGATGGGTGGTGGAGTCAGATGGTGGGGAGAGTGAGAGACAGAGGATATTTCACAATGCAGGTATGTTTACAAACATACCACAGAGACTGACTCAAAAAGGATTAAGAGATTATTCAGTTGCGTACATAGTCACTGAGGGATACCAGTTTATCAATTACCTTGCTTTTGAGATGGAGTCCAAAAGTCTGGAGCCAAATTTAACAGTTGGAAGTTCCTTTGTGGAATTTTTTTTTTGGCTTGTCAACAGTCCAGGAGCTGAAAACAATTTCTTCTTGATAAAATTCTTTGATGTTCCTTTGAGAAACATTGCTGAGCTTTTTTTCTCTGCTTTTTGATGTGATGAAAGAAAGTTGATCACTTTCACAAGTACATATGCAGATTGTTGCCTGCTTTTTATATGCCACAGGCTTTCTCTTTAGTAGTGCAGACCCTCTTAATCACCTGTTGCATGGTTAAAGAACGGTTAGTTTCATCGCCATGGGAGTCACATGATCAACCCTTCAAGGGAAGCAGTTACCACCAAGGCAAAGGTTTGTAATGCAATAACCTCAGGATCATCTCAGGGGTTAGGCAGAGCCATTTTATATCATCTTATAGGATAAAGATTACACATGATACTTTTGTACAAGGATCTTCCTGAGACACGCTTTGTCTTTGTGGCTATTCGTGACACAGCTGTTGGCATTCCACTCCCAACGGGAGATTCATGGGGAATTGATTGCCCAGCTGTCTTTGACTTCTGAGAAGCTTCTAGAAACCTACTGCAAAGTCCAGTCACATGATAATGCCAGCCATCTATGTTGGGCTGTTCAATACTTGTTTTTGTAAAACAAAAATTACCCAATATTAAAGTTGTTTTTCAATCCTTTCAGTTTGTCAGGATGCCTATGTATTCCACTGCACACCCCCGCTCCCACCCCCCCCCAACTCCCCACCTCCTTTTATAGCCTCAATGGTGACAAAGAACAAAAACTAAGAAAATTCGCACAGGAACAGGCCCTTTGGTCCTTCAAGCCTGCACTGATCCACATCCTCGATCTAAACCTGTCACCAATTCTCTAAGGATCTGTATCCCTCTGATCTCTGCCCAATCTTGTACCTGTCTAGATACATCTTAAATGATGCTACTGTGCCTGCCTCTAGTGCCTCTGCTGGCAATGTATTCCAGGCACCCACCACCCACTGCATAAAGAACTTTCCACGCATATCTCCCCTAAACTATTCCCCTCTCACTTGAACGCATGATCCCTAGTAATTGAGTGCCCCATTCTGGGAAAAAGTTTCTTGCTATTCACCCTATCTATGCCTCTCATGAGATTGTAGAGCTCAATCAGGGCCCCCTTCAACCTCTGTCTTTCTAATGAAAATAATCCTAATCTATTCAACCCCTCTTCATAGCTAGCACTCTCCACCCCAGGCTACATCCTGGTGAACCTCTTCTGCACCTTCTCCAAACCATCCACATATGTTTGGTGATGTGGTGACCAGAACTGCATGCAATTTCCAAATTGGCCAAACCAAAGTCGTTTACAACTGTAACATGACCTGCCAACTACTGTACTTAGTATCCTGTCCGATGAAGGAAAGTATGTTGTATGCCTTCTTGACCACTCTATTGACCTGCATTGCCACCATCAGTGAACAATGGACCTGAGCACACAGATCTCTCTGTACATTAATTTTTTCCAGTGCTTTTCCATTTACCATATAGTTCGCTCTGACATTGGATCTTCTGAAAGACATCACCTTGCGTTTGACCAGATTGAACTCCATCTGCCATTTCTCTGCCCAATTCTCCAATCTATCTCTGACAGTCCCCTTTACTAACTGCTACTCCACCAATCTTAGTGTCATCTGCAAACTTGCTAATCAGGCCACTTATTTATGTAAAGCACAATCAACAGTGGTCCCAACACCGATCGCTGTGGAACACCACTGGTCACAGGTCTCCTTTTTGCGAAACTCCCTTCCACTACAACACTCTGTCTCCTGTTGCCCAGCCAGTTCTTTATCCATCTAGCTAGAACACCCTTCTCCATCAGCCTACCATAGGGAACCTTATCAAATGCCTTGCTGAAGTCCATGTATGTGACATCCACAGCCCTTCCCTCATCTAGCAACTTTGTCACTTGTTCAAAGAATTCTATTAATTTGCTAAGACATGCCCTTCCCTGCACAATACTATGTTGCCTATCACTGATAAGCCCATTTTCCTCCAAATGGGACTAGATCCTATCCCTCAGTATCTTCTCCAGCAGCTTCCCTACCATTGATGTCAGGCTCACTGGTCACAATTACCTAGATTACCCCTGCTATACTTCTTAAACAAGGGGACAGAATCAGCAATTCTCCAGTCCTCCAGGACCTCCCCCAAGTTCAAAGATGTTACAAAGATATCTGTTAAAGCCCCAGCTATTTCCTCTCTCACTTCTCTCAGTAACCTGGGATAGATCCCATCTGGACCTGGAGGCTTGTCCACCTTCATGCCTTTTAGAATACCCAACACTTCTTCCCTCCTTATGTTGATGTGATCTAGAGAAATCGAGCATCCATCCGTAACCTCAACATCCATCATGTGCCTCTCCTCGGTGAATATCGATGCAAAATAGTCATTAAGAATGTTACCCATTTTCTCTGACTCCATGCATTACTTTCCTCCTGTGTTCTTGAGTGGGCCAACTCTTTCTCTAGCTTCCCTTTTGCTCCTTATATATGAATAAAAGGCTTTGGGATTTTCCTTTATCCTTTTCGCTAAAGATATTTCATGACCCCTTTTGGCCTTCTTAATTCCTCATTTCAGATTGGTCCTGTATTCCCAATATTCTTCCAAAGCTTTGTCTGTCTTTAGTTGCCTAGACCTTTTTCCTCTTAGCTAGTCGCACAATTTCACCTGTCATCTAAGGTTCCCTAATCTTGTCATTTCTATCCCTCATTTTCACAGAAACATATCTGCCCTGCAGTCTAATCAATCTCTCTTTAAAAGCCTCTCACGTATCAAATGACAATAAAGGAGTTGGCTCAAATATCTCCAGCTCCAGTTGTATTAGAGTAGCATCTGATTGGCATGCTATAGTCTTGAGCATCCTTTAGTCATTAGGAGTGAGCATTTGAAATGATTTATTCTTTTGATTTGACTTGATTTAATTTGATTTATTATTGTCTAATGTACCTAGTTACAGTGAAAAGTTTTGTTTTAAGTGCAGTACAGGCAGATCACAATATAGAAAGTGCAGAGGGTGATTGAACAGAGCGAGGAATACAAAGTTACAGCTGTAAAGAAGCAAAATCAACATTCATTTTGAAATTTGAGAAGTCCATTCAGAAGTCTAATAACAGCGGGGAAGAAGCTGTTCTTGAAACTGTTGGTGCGTGTGTTTAAGCTTTCGTATCTTCCTGCCTGATGGAAAAGGTTGGAAGAGATTATAACCATGGTGGGAGGGGTCTTTGATGATGTTGGTTGTTTTACCATCAGAGAAATTCGGTCTAATGAACTAGAGACCACAAACAATGATCATGGCGAAATTGACAAGGGGTTTATTTAAACCAAGCGATATTGTGGAAGAGAAATTGACCAGGCTGACACAGAACTGATTCTCTGCACAGATGGTCAGAATGCTCTTCCCTGAACAGAGGGTGTAGGCAGGCTTTATCAGAGTTCAACACAGAGGTAGTAATTGTAAAGCAGTTACAATACAATGGCGAAAATTGGAAAGCGATTGAAATCAGAATAAACTGGGTGGAAATTGGTCAAGCGCCCGGCAATAGCAATTCATTTGTAATCAACACAGGAGATTCCAGCCATCTCCGTGAGTGGATGAGAATGTCTTCTAGAAGATTCTTCATTGTATTTGCCATCTGCATGAACGTGTGTAAGTGTTTCTTCTCCTAGCATTCAGATCTGTCCATTGTGTTCCTCGTGAGAGTGAGGTCTTTCGGGGTCTCTCAATCTGCCTGTTTGTTTATGCGTTATCAGTTTCATTGGGAATCGAGCCTGCCTTTAGTGTTTGGAACCGCAGTAATCAGGGCTAGAGCTCACTGTGAAGGCTGTTTGGGAAGTGTATTCCCTGGCCTGGGAGTAGCTTGACCATGTCTGGTTTCTATGTCAGGCTGTTTGGCCAAGGCTGAGGCATTGTGGGAATGTTCTGTGTTTGTTGGCAGGCTTGATCCCTGTGTTTCTCTGTTTTTATGTGGTCATACATGGGTGGGCAGGGTAGCAGATCTTTCTCCCACATTTTCCAAGGCAGTGAGAAATGTAGATGGAGTCAATGGATGGGAGGTAGGTTTGTGTGGCAGACTGGACTGTGTTCACAACTCTCTGTAGCTTCTTACAATCCTGGGCAGAGCAGTTGCCATACCAGGCCATGATGCATCCAGCTAGAATGCTTTCTATGGTGAATATATGAAAGTTGGCAAGATCTTTATAGACAGGCCAAATTTCCTTGATAATGGAGCCAACATGAGGAAGAACATCCTTCCACCAGCACCATTTTGATCACTGGCAGAGCTCCTTTCATAGAACATAGAACATAGCAAAATACAACGCAGTACAGGCCCTTCGGCCCTCGATGTTGTGCCGATCCAAGCCCACCTAACCTACACTAGCCCACTATCCTCTATATGCCTATCCAATGCCCATTTAAATGCCCATAAAGAGGGAGAGTCCACCACTGTTACTGGCAGGGCATTCCATGAACTCACGACTCACTGAGTAAAGAATCTACCCCTAACATCAGTCCGATACCTACCACCCCTTAATTTAAAGCTATGCCCCCTCATAATATCTGACTCCATACATGGAAAAAGGTTCTCATGGTCAACCCTATCTAAACCCTTAATCATCTTGTACACAGTAACGTCACCTTTCAGGAACAGTAACGTCAATAAACTTTTCTGAAAGGAATACAGGATACTCTGAAGGGAAATGAATGAGTGGTACAGTATCTGTTGTATTTGGCATTAAAATATTCAACTTTAGCACATTAGACACTTTGATGATGTGTTGCCGTACAGCTTCTTGACGTTTTGTATGATTGGAATGTCAATGTTGAATGGTTTGAACCTTCTGCAATGCAGGATGAAGGCAGTGATGATGACGAATGTTGGAAAGGATGTTTTGCAGTGACATTCTTCATAGGTTCTCACAACAAGGATGTAAGAAGACCAATAAAATGGCAACTTTTTCATTAAGTAATGCAAAAATAGGACCTTAGCTACTTTCACGTTACATTTTTACATGCTGTAATATTTTATATTCAAAGAAACTGCCACATTTTAATAAACGTGACTAATTATATCTAGGGTATGAATGAAAACAGTGGGAATTGTAGTTGTTTTCCCTTCATTCACAGGGGTGCTAATGTATACCATCAGGATGTGTCTAAGTGTTGGATTAATTATGATTGATATATATGAGATTCATACTTTCAGAATGATTCAATATTTTCTTCTGTTTGTTGAATAATCTAACAGCATTAAATATAAATAACTTATTGGATTTTCAGCGCTTACCACCAATCTTATGTCTTCTTTCATCAGCTGTCATCACTGAATTTGAAAAGCTCTTAACCTCCTTTAAAGTTTCATATTTTTATACAATTAAGGATGAGTCATCCTGTGTGTGGACATAAATATTCCCTAGGGCAACCACATACAAACCACATAAAATTACCATCGTAGCCTGTTAACAGTTCTGCCAATGGCAAGATAAGCTACCACATCAAAAACACATTTTTAATGAGTGATTTAACGAGATGAAAATGACTTCCCTGACCCCTCTTACAAGCTAACTCATTGTTATGGAAAATGATATTGTTAAGAGGATGGGAAAAGGGATTTTGGAGCAGAAAGATGCCACTCATCCTTCGAAAACGTGTTTGCCATTTCAAAAGATGGTGTCTGTTCTGATTGTGGTCAACATTCCTCTCTGCCCACCAACTCTTGATGCCCATGTCTATCAAAAATCTGACTGAGCCTTGAATGAATTCAATGCCGCAGTTTTCTCGGGAAACCATTCCATAGACTAATGATCTTCCGAGAGAAAGAAATGTTCTTCTCATTGGAGAGGAGAGAAAGGGGAGAGAGTTTTATTTCGGTGTAAGGAATGGCAGTTTATTACCGCTGTCGGACCCTTTCCAATATTTATTGTTACGGATTATAAACCGGGGGAGTTGCAAAAGGTTCAAACCATTCGGCATTGACGGTTCCAACCATGCAAAATGAGAAGAAGCTGTACGGCAACTTTTCACCAAAGTGCCTAATGTGCTAAAGTTGGTTGTTTTCTAAAATGTTCAAAAATGTTTCTATGTTGTTAAGAAAACTGTCAAAGGGAAGTGCATTGCTCATGAAGCTTGTAGATGGTCTCTTGAAATCAGTTCAATATGAAAAGCAGGAAATGACAAAAATAATTTCAATTAAGTGCTTATTTTCAGTAGTTCAAAAGCTAAATGTGAAAATGAATGATTTGCTGTCATGTGTGTTTTACAGTGAAATACAATAAAATACAGTGACAGGCTTTCATTTGTTACCATAATTCGGCACCATTTTGATCATTTAAGGATAAGATATAATGCAAAGATATGGCTTAAACAGAAGTCCATCAAGGTACAACTTCTGAACCGGTTCACATCCACCTTTGCCTCCCCCAACCCACTAACAGTGAAGCTGCCAATCCTCAGACGCCACCTTTCGCCAATGGGCCAATTCACCTTCGCTATTGCCTGGGCTGGGCACATTAATATTGGAGACCATTGCCACTGATTCTGGTATATGCCTCTACAATAAAGTTAATTCAACTCAATAACTCAGAAGTCACAATTATCTATGTATGCTACAAAAAACATAACACCATTGCAAGATGGAAATATCTGGCTCAGATGACATTTACTTTCAGTATTTTGCGATATCACACGTGAAAGAATGTTAGCTAGTATGTAAGGAATAGTAAACAAGAACAGCATTGCTGGAGAAACACAGCAAGTCTTGGCAGCGTCAATGGAGAGAGTTTTATTCCGGTGTAAGGAATGGCAGTTTGTTACCGGTGGCAGATCCTTTCCAATACTTCTTGTTTGCGGATTAGCCTGGAGTGCCGGTGATTCCAAGCAGACATTTTCACCATTGTAAAACACAAGCAAAAATCCTCAAACCCCATCCCCTACCTGTGCTGCAACCGTAAAAGGCATCTCATTCACTTACAGACCACAAAGAGTCTCCTTTCTTTGCCAGTGCCATCACCACATAGAACATAGAACATTACAGGCCCTTCAACCCTCGATGTTACACTGACCTGTGGAACCAATCTGAAGCCCATCTATTCTACACTATTCCATTCTTTTGATTAGATTCCCTACAGTGTCGTAACAGGTCCTTCGGCCCAACCAGTCCACACCGACCCTCCGAAGAGTAACCTACCCAGACCTATTTCCCTCTGACTAATTCACCCAACACTATAGGCAATTTAGCATGGCCAATTCGCCTGACCTGCACATCTTTGAATGGTGGGAGGAAACCAGAGCAAACCCACGCAGACACGGGGAGAATGTGCAAACTCCACACAAACAGTTGCCTGAGGCTGGAATCAAACCAGGGACCCTGGTGCTGTGAGGCAGCAGTGCTAACCACTGAGCCACCGTGCCGCCCCCTCATCCATATGCCTATTCAATGACCGTTTAAATGCCCTTAAAGTTGGCGAGTCTACTACTGTTGCAGACAGTGTGTTCCATGCCCCCTACTGCTCTCTGAGTAAAGAACCTACCTCTGACATCTATCACCCCTCAGTTTAAAGCTATGTCCCCTCATGCTAGCCATCACCATCTGAGGAGAAAAGCTCTCACTGTTCCCAATCTAACCCTCTGATTATCTTATATAAGCAAGAATCAGATCAAACAAAAATATATTTGTGCTTGAATACAGAAAGAAAACAATGTATTACATCAACAATTTGAAAAGAACTTTGTTCAAGCAGCAACCTTTAGGTATCTATGGAGTTCTGCCTAATAAGGCATACAACGTCAACATTCTATCTTCAATACCGGTGTGTGGTTTTTATCTGACACACAAGGATAGCAAAATTTAATAATGTTCTTGCACAGTGAATCAAAATCGATTCTGCTGGGATTTCCAGCCAGTATTGATGCCAGTATGAGCCCAGATTGCTGCCTGCTCTACAGGTTAGTACAGCTGACTGGGGGCTGGGTTGCAATCTGCTCTAAAGGTTATTATAACTGACTCAAGGCAGGAGCACAATCTGCTCCACAGGTTTGATTTGCTGGCAGAGGGGTTAGATCGTGCTGAGTGCTTTTTTAAATGATGTGCGGGACACAATGGTGGCTGTTTGATCCCATCATTTTAATCTCAGCTTAGCCAGATAAGTCATCATTTGGATATTATACCAGCTGCTGTAAGAGAACCTGGAAAGATCTTAGGAACTTAGGAATGGTCGGAGGCCATTCAGCCCCTTGAGCCTGTTCCACCAATTAACAGGATCATAGCTGATCTGCGGACTAACTGCATTTCACCGAATATCTTTGCTTAACAAAACTTTATCTCTTTTAGATTTAAAATTAACAACTGATCCAGCATCCACTGCCATTTGTAGAAGAGAGATCAAAAAAATCTGCCAGCCTTTGTGTGTAGGAGACCTTTCTGAACAGTCCTGATCTCTCTGGAACCATCTCAGACTCTGTCCCCTAATGCTCGAATCTCTATCCCGTGGAAATAGTTTCTCTTTATTCAGCCTGTCTGTTCCTGTTAATATCTTCAAAACTTTGACCAGATCTCTCTTTAACTTTCTGAATTCTAAGAGAAAACAGGCCTCATCTGTCTAACTTAACTCCTGAAGTCCAGGCATCATTCTTGTAAACCTACATTATAGTCCCTTCATAGTCAATATATCCTTCCTAAAGTGTCCAGGTCTGCCTCACATTACTCCAGGTGGGATCTAATCAGGGTTTTCTATAATTGAATTGCTTTTGTACAATATCTTAACTGGGAAAAGGTATCATTGTTCAGTCCTGTACGCATTGGGATGAGAATTCCAATTAAAATTCAATTTGGAGAAACCCCAGAGACCATAAGTCAGCTGAAAGCTATGCTGTCCTTAGGGAATGCCTTCATGCTTGCCATGGATTTACTTCTTCTCCTTTCTAAATATTGTGACAAATGTGATCACACACGATGCCAAAACACAGGCCTCATGAAGTAGCAACACTTACATTGATTTTAACTTGAGGGGAATCTCCCTTCTTTGTGTGGTTTTTATTAATTTATTGTTTCATGGGATGTTGGCAGCTGTGAATCTGCCCACTCCTACCCACTATCAAACTGAATGACTTGTGAGGCCTTTTCAGAGCAGAATTAAGGGTCAGCTACATTGACTTGGAGTTGCACTGTGTCCAGCCAGGTATGGGTAGTAGGTTTAGAAACAGAGAGAATAGGAGCAGGAGTAGGCTATTCAGCCCATCAAACCTGCTCCATGATTCAATAGGATCATAGCTGAGCATCCAAGTTAATTCTGCATTCCACACTTTTACCTTTTGATCCCCTTCCACCATCTGATGAACTAGGTGGATATTTACGACAATTATGATAATTTTATTGTCCCTATTACTGAGATCACCTTTTAACTCCACTTTTTTTTTGCCGCAAGAGCATTTAAATTCACCCTGCAGCCATGATGCAATTGGAACACATTTCCACAGGTCATTCTCTGGGACTCTGGGATTGCTAATCCAGGAATATTACTGTTACACAATCATCTTTCCCTTTTATTTAAAAAATGTGTGAATCTGATACAACTTCAGAAACGGTATTTCTTTAGGTGCAGTAGATTGTTATACATAAAATGCACTTAAACAGTTTGTCTCAAGTTATTTTAGTTACTTCACATTTTGCTTCTTTGGGCATACGAATGGAATTGAATTGAATTAACTTTATTGTCACATGTGTTCAGGTGAGTACATGATAAGCATAAAAGTTCACTCTTAGGGTGCTATCTTAGGTACCTAAGTCCTTACTCAATGTGGGAATACTATTCAGATTCAGTGCAAAGGTAGTAGAGGTGCACAAGTCACTGACAGTAGTGACACAGATTAATAAGGTCACAAAAAAAACACAATAGTATGAACTTATAGGGAAATAAATTAAGGCATAGAAATTATGGTAAGACTTGTACACTGTGGCACTTAGCCCATTGTGCACACTCCCGTTCCTCATTTTATGAAAGAGATATAGAAGCATTGGAGAAGATGTAAAAAAAAACTTTTCAAAGATGATACTGGACTCAGACTGTTTGTTGGGGTAGTTTTAAAGGAAGTTTATCTGCTACTTGGTAGGCCAAACATAGTTCATTCACTATAAGTTCATTATAAATAAGAGGAAATTCAGGAACTCGGTAAGCAAGCAAAACATGGTGTGATTGAAGCAAGTAGGAGAGATCTGTGAGCAACGTGCGAACCTGATGGACTGGTGGATCGCAGAGCCTCTGACAGATGATCTCATCACCTGCCTATACCATCAGCACGCACATATCAAACTTCATGCCACTCCCTGGAAGCTGCTCAGCTCGAGGGAAAATAAAAACATGCTCTTAACGGACTTTGCCAGCTTGTTGCATCATGTTTCAATTGGTTTCCAGATGGACGATCATTGTAGCATGAAGTAAAAGCTGTGGTAGCAGTACACACAAATAAATGAGATATATATTAGGAACTGATGTGTAAAGTCAGGATATTACAGCAATAGAAACATGGGAGGCTATTCAGCCCATCATGGTTATGCAGACTCTGCAAGAGCGGCTCAACTAGTGCCATTCTTCTGTCAGTCCTCTGTAGACCTGCAGTTGCTTTTCTTCAGCTGCCTGTCTAATTGTTCTGCGCATAATGAAGAAAGATTACACGGACTGCTTCTGCATCCCCCACCCAAAGAACGCAAGACGACGAGGGCTCCCCAGAACAAATCACCGTTTTTGTCCTAAACCAGCAGCAAAGGGTAAGGGCTGCAATGAAGCAATCCTTGCCATCTTCTAGCAAAGCGTAAGAAATCATTGTAATTAAACAAATAATAGCTGCTGCTGCTGACTTGTTATTCAAAGAATTTAAGAACAACAAAAAATGTATAGTGGAAATCTGCAGCATGTCCCACTGATTCTCAAACAATAGTAGGAGGGGCAGAATCTTTGTATGAAGGTGTCTTTCAGCAGCTACAGCAGGACCTGAATGCTTCTCACTACTTTTTTCTTATTTCAAAAATATACTTTATTCATAAAATAATTTGATGGTCTGTACAACTGGTCATGCCATACATATGTAAACATTTACATACAGAGATCACAATTTATCCTTTTTTTTCTATACAGGTCTGTACATTTTTCAATCATATGCCCATATATTTAGCTGAGGCGACAGCAGAGCCCAATGACTACATGGGCCCCCTGCTTCTCACTACAGACTGATGAATTCAGCTGATTGTTTACACTGGATCAGTGGTGCTGGAAGAGCACAGCAGTTCAGGCAGCATCCAACGAGCAGCGAAATCGACGTTTCGGGCAAAAGCTTTTGCCCGAAACGTTGATTTCGCTGCTCGTTGGATGCTGCCTGAACTGCTGTGCTCTTCCAGCACCACTGATCCAGAATCTGGTTTCCAGCATCTGCAGTCATTGTTTTTACCTACCTGATTGCTTACACTGAGCAAGCTTTTCAAGGGCATTATAATGAAAGAGGATCTTCACATTACACCTTAAAGACAGAATGAGAAGTGAAGATAGCTACAATGAATTTGTTGTTTCAGTAAAAAAAATTCCAATTAGCAAACTAGTTTCCGTTACAGCTGATGATGAGCCAGCAACAAATGTGGGTTTTACAGAAATTCTCTCAATTCCCCTTCTTTTGTCCATTGCCACTGCATTATCCAGCAGCAGGCACTGGTGAGTAAAGTTAGGGACCCAATCACAGTTCACAATCTGAGGACTTTTCAGTTGCAAGATGAGCTTCTGCATGTTTGGTCATTCCCTCAGGCAGGATTGAGGATGACTTGCCTCCTCTCCACAGGGTGGAAGTGGGCTCAGTGGAGGCTGAAGGGTCTAATGTTTGAGCTACAAGGTATGGGAGGTGGGAATGTGAGATGAGGGGCTTGGGGGAAGGTGGGGTGCGAAGGTGGGGGTACGTGGGATTCTCTGGATTTTCCACACTCTGGATTTCGCACATTCTTTCCACTGGTTGCACTTGGCTTCAACGTTCTGGTGAGTGAGGGTGGTGCCTTTTCTGGTGTTCCTTCTTGAGTTTGTGTGTTCCAGGGCAAGCGATTTCCACATGAGGAATGTTGCATTAGTTTATGGAGGCTTTCCTCAGCCTTTCCAGTGATCATTTACTATTGCGGAGCTCGGAGTAGAGCTCTCTTTTAGGGAGTTTTGAATCCTGGATGCGGATAATGTGGCCCACCCACTGCACCTCATTACATGTGACCAGTGCCTCGATGCTGGGCATATTGATGTTGGTATGCCAATCCTGACCATGGCTTTGTAGGATTTTGCGATGACTCTCTGAGAATTTGAGGTGTCTGCTATGTATGGTCCATGTCCCTGATGCATCCAGAAGCTTGAGAACCATGACTGCTCTGTAGACCATGAACTCATTGCTGGGTTTGATAAAGAACAAAGAACAACGAAAATTTATAGCCCAGGAACAGGCCCTTCAGCCCTCCAAGCCTGAGCCGATCCAAATCCACTGTCTAAACCTGTCGGTCAATTCCTAAGCATCTGTATCCCTCTGCTCCCCATCTACTCATGCAGTTATCCAGACGCATCTTAAATAAAACTACCATGCCTGCCTATACCACCTCTGCTGGCAACGCATTCTAGATGCCCACCACCTTCTGTGTGAAGTACTTACTACGTGTCTCCCCCTTAATCCTTCCACCTCTCACCTTGAAAGCGTGATCTCTTGTTATCGAATCCCTCACCCTGGGAAAAAACTTGTTTCTATCCATACTGTCTATACTCTTCATGATTTTATAAACGCTGCAAATGTGTTGCTGGTCAAAGCACAGCAGGTTAGGCAGCATCTCAGGAATAGAGAATTCGACGTTTCGAGCATAAGCCCTTCATCAGGAATGGAAGGGCTTATGCTCGAAACGTCGAATTCTCTATTCCTGAGATGCTGCCTAACCTGCTGTGCTTTGACCAGCAACACATTTGCAGCTGTGATCTCCAGCATCTGCAGACCTCATTTTTTACTCGATGATTTTATAAACCTCAGTCAGGTCCCCCCTCAATCTCCTTTTTTCTAATGAAAATAAACCTAACCTACTCAACCTCTCTTCATAGCTAGCACCTTCCATGCCAGGCAACGTCCTTGTAAACCTTCTCTGCACCCTCTCCAAAGCATCCACATCCTCTTGGTAATGTGGCGACCAGAACTGTACACAGTATTCCAAATGCGGCCGAACCAATGTCTTGTATAATGTTAACATGACTTGCCAACTCTTATACTCAATACCCCGTTCAATGAAGGCAAGCATACTATATGCCTTCTTGATCACTCTATCCACCTGTGCAGCAACCTCCAGGATACAATGGAACCCCAGATCTCTCTGCCCATCAACTTTTCCCAAGGCTCTTCTGTTCATTGTATAATTCACTCTAGAATTAGTTTTGCCTAAATACATCACCTCACATTTGTCTGGATTAAAATCCATCTGCCACTTGTCCGCCCAACTCTCCAGTCTATCTATATCCTCCTGTATTCTCTGACAGTCCCTTATGCTTTCTGCTACTCCACCAATCTTATAACATGTGTCGTATGTGAAATGTTTCAGGAATCCCCTTCTGTACATTTTGTAAGGAATGCCTAGATTTGTCAAAACAATGTGACTCTAATGCCAAAGTCCTTAGTTGTTAAACCTCAGGGAGAGATCATCTTTCTTCCTGCAAATAGACAGAAACTGTCTATTCCTGCAAATAGACAGTAGTTTCATAACTACTGTAAAGTACTGCCAAATAAAATGACCACTGCTCACATGAGGCATTGGTGAAATTCAGAACAACTCTAAAAGACTGCACGTGCACTGGTCTATTTTAATTCTTCTTTAAAATGCACATGAAGTACGAGGGAATTCAATATAAAAAAATGCTGGCTGATTCAATGTAGAAAATGCCTGCAGAATGGGCTAATAATTATTACATTGTTCTTCAAGCTTGGTAGAAAGATTCTGTAGAGAGGGAGTAAGTACACACCACTGCTATTTGGCTCTGAATATAATATTAAAGAAAATCAATGTAAGTGCTTTGCTTTGCAAGAACTGCCCTAATAATTGGCTTAATTATTGTTTTAGTCTTTGTATAATTATGTTTGTGATTGGATTAAGGTCAATGAGAGGCTGTATTGTTTACCATAAATGTTGCATTACTGTCAGTGGAAACATACTGCAGTATACAGCAAACACTCCATAACATTACTACACACTGTGCTGTTCTGACAGGTGAAGTCTGTTTGTTCTACAACCTTTCTTTTAATTGAGCCAAATCTGAGTAAGGTATCTTGCAATATTTGCATTTTAAGTTGAGTAAAACCTTTAGAAAGTAAAGTCCTTCAGGGGTCAACCAGATAATTTTACCTTTAATGTATTAATTCATTCACAAATACATTGTCAACTAAAATCATGAGCAGAAATAATTTGCACATCAAGCGTAGATTAGTAAATGCGTTTCAAAAAGGTTGATTGTGCAAGACTACTGGAGATTACGAAGGCCTTGAGAATGTTAAAATTATTTCCACTGCAATCTGTTTTGACTAACAAGGATCTGTCAGATGGCTGGTACGGAGGTTGTTGATGTTAGTGTTCTGGGTGACAAGCCGTAACCACCCTCCAGACAATTTGAAGCCCAGTCACTTGTGTACAGTGGTAATAACCTTGTGTCTCACACTCCTATGCCTCATTTCCTCAGTTAATGCCCTTTTCATCTTGATATTTATATTTTTTAATATTACATTCAGAACCATACAGTACAGTGACTCACAATCATTCCCTCTCTGCAGAGTTTTCCTCCTAGGCTTGTAGAACAATATAATAATTTATAAAGGCTTTCTGCAGACGTATTACACTGCATCGATTGTTCTTTATTACCGTGATATTTAAATGAGCCTTCAATTTAGTTCTGCAATGAACCACTAGGAAAATCACACACAAAGTAACCTTTATTTTACTTGAACTTTGCTGGTTTAAAAAAAAATGGTCATGTGGATGCGACTTCAGTGTTACTATTAACCCCAAGACATTCTGTTTGTCCATTCATAGTTAGAATAGATTGTTTCTCAAATAACATTTAAAATATCTGTGTCAAATATTGTTCGATACCTTGTTGAAAATAGATTTCCCCATGCATCGAATATGTTTCTGAATTATTTTAATACATTGAAATGAATGAATGCTTTGTTTCTGTGAATTGTTTTGAATCTATTTCTAACTGCATAGTTATTAACCTTTCCCAGAATGTACTGATGGAGAAGAAAATATTGTACATTTTGGTGAGCTCGTGAAGAGGTTAAAATAAGATGTTTCATGTAAATGACCTATTTCAACATGATGAATGTGTATATTCCTGATTAATCACTGATAAGTAACTGATTGGTCATACTAACAGAGTAGGAAACCCTACAGGTTTACCATTGCATTTGGTTTCTCTGGAAAAAAAGCAAAAAGTTAAATGCAACTGAAATGAAATGTTCTCAAAACTAGCTTGTTAATGACTTGGAATGAAGTCTTTGTGCAAAAATCAAAGTCTGGAAGTCAACACAACAAAGAGTCTCAAAGGAAAGCCAAATTGACTACTGGGGATTGATTAATGGCATAACAAATTTTGTTCAACTCTGAGCCATTTTGAGTGAAAATGAAAGGCAGCATTGATGCCCAGAGCAGTAAGAGTCCATTGTTAGATGTGAAATGTTCTCCTCATATAAGTGTTCTCTTATTATAACCTTGAGCTTTCATAAATCCACGCTGGGAGTGACAAACAAAAGTAGATAATTGGTTAAACCATGTTATATTTTGTCACATTTCCTTGGTAACCTGGTGTTGATGCTCCTGGGTGGTGTTACTGTTCTAAGAGTCCCTGTGTTTGTTTGTGTAGGTGGCAGGAAAGTTATATTATATGATTCTAACGACTCTTGGTGACCCTGGTTATATTAAAGTCTATGGTGTGTCAGTGGTTAGCACTGCTGCCTCATAGTGCTAGGGACATGGGTTTGATTCCAGCCTCGAGCGACTGTGTCTGTGTGGGTTTCCTGCAGGTGCTCCGGTTTCCTTCCACCATCCAAAGATGTGCAGGTTAGGTGAATAGGCTGTGCTAAATTGCCCGTAGTGTTCAGAGATGTGTAGATTAGGTGCATTAGTCAGGGATAAATGTAGGGTAGGGGAATGGGTCTGGATGGGTTACTATTTTGAGGGTCAGTATGGACGTGTTGAGCCAAATAGCCTGTTTCCACACTGTAGGGATTCTTTGAAAAGCACTGCAGTATACATTAACAAATAGTCCTAATGTGTCCAGACCACCTCTGGAGTTAATGGCAGAAGCTAATTTTTCCAGCCTGGGTGGTGTGATCACTGGGTCTATCTGAACTGGCCATCAATGCATTCTTCAGCTTTAAAATCTGATTGAAGATTTGTAGCTTGGGTATCCGTTGTTGTGGTTCTGCTCGCCGAGCTGGAAGTTTTTGCTGCAAACGTTTCGTTCCCTGGCTAGGGAACATCATCAGTGCTGTTGGAGCCTCGTGTGAAGCGCTGCTTTGATGTTTCTTCCGGTATTTATATTGGTTTGTTCTTGCCGCTTCCGGGTGTCAGTTTCAGCTGCAGTGATTTGTATCTGGGGTCCAGGTCGATGTGTCTGTTGATGGATGTTCTTGCCGTTTCCGGGTGTCAGTTTCAGCTGTAGTGGTTTGTATATGGTGTCCAGGTCAATGTGTCTGTTGATGGAGTTTGGGGATGAATGCCATGCTTCTAGGAATTCAACATTCAGACAACCAGCAACATGAATTTGACTGGGAAAACACCACTATCATAGGACAAGCCAGACAGAGAACAGCCAGAGAATTCCTAGAAGCATGGCATTCATCCCCAAACTCCATCAACAGACACATTGACCTGGACACCATATACAAACCACTACAGCTGAAACTGACACCCGGAAACGGCAAGAACATCCATCAACAGACACATCGACCTGGACCCCACATACAAATCACTGCAGCTGAAACTGACACCCGGAAGCGGCAAGAACAAACCAATATAAATACCGGAAGAAACATCAAAGCAGCGCTTCACACGAGGCTCCAACAGCACTGATGATGTTCCCTAGCCAGGGAACGAAACGTTTGCAGCAAAAACTTCCAGCTCGGCGAGCAGAACCACAACAGCATTCTTCAGCTTCCTGTCAACAGATAGATCTCACAGAGGAGAATGAAAGTCAGGATTGTGAAAGTGGATTTTTTTAAAACAGTATTTCCATGTACCTATATTATAGGAGCAACGTGAGCACTGGAGAGGGGGAAGAGGAGATTTACCAGGATGCTGCCTGGATAGTTTTATTTATGAAGAGAGATTGAATAGACTAGGGTTGTGCTCCTTAGAGCAGAGAAGCCTGAGGTTGGACATGATTGAGATGTTCTAAATTATGAGAGTCATAGACAGGGTAGGCATGAAGAAATCTTTCTGCTTGGTGCAGGGATCAATGACCAGAGGGCAGGAGGTTTAAAGGAGATGTGAGGAAACATTTGTCTCCTAGAGGTGGTGGGAATCTGAAACTCTCTGCCTGTGAGGCTGCTAGAAGCAGGAACTTTCTACACATTTTGGAAGTATTGAGATACACACTTGCGGTGCCAAGGATCTGGGCCAAATGCTGGAAAATGGCAATAGAATAGTTAAGTGCTCACAAACATATGAACAAGGAACAAAAATAGGTTACTTGGCCCTTCGAGTCTACTCGGTTATTCAATAACAACACGGCTGATCTGAGTTCAAACTCGGTATATCCCTGATAATCTTACATCCCTTGGTAATCAAGAATCTATCTACCTTTTAATTCCAAACATTTAAAAATTCTGCACCCACTGTTTTTTGATGAAGGAAATTCCAAAGACTCAGAACCTTGAGAGAAAAAAAATTATGTTTTAAATAGGTGTCCCATTATTTTTAAACTATGACCCCTCATTCTAGATTCTATCATAAGAGGAAACATGCTTTCAATATCTGATTGGTCAAATCCCCTCAGAATCTTATACATTTTAATTACGTCACCTATGACTCTTCAAAAATCTTCAGGATGTAGACCTCGTCTATCTAGTCTTTCCTTATAAGGCAGTCTACTCAATACCAGGAATAGTCCAGGAAATCTTCACTGAACTGCTTCCAATGCATTGACATCCTTGCATAAGTACGATAATCAATACAGTTTTCCATGAGTGGTCTCACCAATATCCCATGTAACCGAAGCATAACCTCCCTACTCTTACATTCAATTCCCCTCGCAATAAAATATAACAATCTTTTATCTTGTAGTTAACTGGCACAAACTTGATGGGTTGAATAGTCTCTTTCTCTGCTAGAGAGCACTATGACTCAATGATTCCCTTTCATGAAATGAGAAGGGAATTAGTCTGAATCACCAATTCTTACAAAGAGCACAGTAGCATAATTATTTTTATTCACTCATGGGATGTGGGCATTGCTGGCTGGCAAACATTTAATGCTCTTCTTTAATTGCCCTTAAGAAAGTGATGGTGAGCTGCCTTCTTGAACCACTGTAGTCTGCATGCATTCTGTATTTTTAAAAACTCTGAGTCAATGATCTTAAAGTTGTTCAAAGGACTGGTTCTGAAGGGTGATATGGTATTAAAAGGTAAAGTTGTAGCTGCAATTTTGCAACAAGTTTAAAAACACATCAACTCCATTCCAACACATCTTTAGGCAGATGGGACTTTCACTCCAGATCTCTCATTTAGGGATAGGGATGTGAGCGTTGTGCTATAAGACCCCATTGCAAGTACAGTTCATGAACTCTTGAAGTTACTGCATATCCTACCTGTGTGACATCAGGGCTAGGTGAGAATCATAGAATCCCTACAGGGTGTGGAAACAGGCCAGTTGACCCAAGTCCACACTGAACCTCTGAAAAGTATCTCACCCAGACCCATTCCCCTACCCTATCACTCTAACATTTCTCCTGACTAATGCACCTAACCTACACATCGCTGAACACTATGGGCAATTTAGCATGGCCAATTCACCTCACCTGCACAATGGACTGTGGAAGGAAACCTGCTCAGACACAGGGAGAATGTGAAAACCTGACACAGACAGTTATCAAGGCAGGAATTGAACCTGGCACTGTGAGGCAGCAGTGCTAACCGCTGAACCACTGTGAGCGCAATGACATGTTTGGATATCTAGCCAAGAGTGGGAACAGATTTTGCCAATCACAATGACTGAGACAACTGAGCATCCGCAACTCTACTTAAGTTCAGTTGTTTCTTTGTGGCAAATCTTTTCCCTAAAGTCTTTTAAAGCGTGGATCCATCTGCAAATATAGAATCAATTTTGGCATATGGACAGGTAAATATCTTGTTGATATCTGGCAGCCCAGAAACAAAACTTTGTGAGTCTTTATAATCTGAAGAGAAAAAAACCTTGTTTCATTATTCATGCATTCACCAGCTTTAGTTATCTGGATTAAATCTTACATTTTCAATGCAAAAGCAACAGATATAACACCAGCTCAGGTATATCTTTCCATAATATGGTAAATGCCTTGAGCACTCCTTCCATAGATAGCAGCAATATTAGTGTACTTCTTCGAATCTGTTGCATTCTATTTGGGTGGGGTGTAGTTTAGCTCAGTTGGCTGGACAGTTGGTTTGCAAAGTAGTGTTATGCCAACAGTGTGGGCTCACTTCCCTTCATGGGCCGAGGTTATCTCCTTCTCAACCTATCCCATCTCCTGAGGTATAAATCACCAACAGTTGTCAAGCTGTGGGTGTGTGTCCCTCTTTCTCTAATGCAAGAGCAGCCCTATGGTATGGTGAGTCGAAAACTGTGGCTCAGGAAAGTTGGTGTTTTGGGCACAAGCCTTTCATATGGAATGTGAGCAGGGGGAAGGGGGTTAAGAGATAAATGAGGGGGATGGGGCTGTGGGAAAGGTAGCTTTCAAGATGATAAGTAGATGCAGGTGGGGGAGGTGGTGATGATAGGGTGGAGCAGATAGGTGGGAAGGAAGATAGACAGGTAGAACTGATCAAGAGGGCAGTGCTGAGTTGGGGGATTGGATCTGGGATGAGGTAGGGGACAGGAGATGACGAAACTGGTCAAATCGATGTTGATGCCATTTGGTTGGAGGGTCCTAAGGTGGAAGATGAGGCGTTCTTCCTCCAGACATTGGGTGGTTAGGATTTGGTGCTGGAGGACGCCCAGGACTTGCATGTCCTTGGCAAAGTGGGAGGGGGAGTTGAAGTGTTCAGCCATCGGGCTGTGGGTTGTTTGGTGCATGTATCCCAGTGATATTCTCTGGGAAATCTCACGAGTTTGCATCCTGTCTCACTGATGTACAGGAGACGACATCAAGAGCAACGGACGCAATAGATGAGGTATTTGGATGTGCAGGAATGTCTCTGCTGGATGTGGAAAGATCCTTTGCGACCTTAGAGGGAGGTGTGGTCACAGGTCTTACACCTCTTGCGGCATCAAGGGAAGGTGCCAGGTGTGGAAGGTGTGTTGGTAGGATCGTGGATCTGACAAAGGAGTTGTGGAGGGAATGGTCTTTGTGGAATGCTGATAGGAGTGGAGAGGGAAATATATCTCTGTTGGTGGGGTCTGACTGTAGGCAGTAGAAATGGTGGAGGATGATGTATCTAGAGGTTGGTGGGATGGAAGGTGAGGACTGGGGGATTCTGTCCTTGCTGTGGTTGGGGGGGGGGTCAAGGGCGGAGCTGCAGGGAGTGGAGGAGATGTGCTGGAAGGCATTGTTGACCATGTGGGAGGGGAGATTGTGGTCCTTGAAGTAGGAGCCCATCAGGGATGTTCTGGAGTGCAATTTCTCCTACTGGGAACAGACGTGATGGAGCCGGAGGAATTGAGAGCAAGTGATAGTATTTTCACAAGAGTGGGGATGGGAGGAGGTGTAGTCCAAGTAGCTGTGGGAGTCGGTGGGTTTGAAATAGATGTCAATGTTGAGTTGGTCACCGGAAATGGAGTCAGAGAGGTTCAGGAAGGGGAGGGAGGTGTCTGAGATGGTCCAGGTGAACTTGAGTTCAGGTTGGATGGTGTTTGTGAAGTTGATGAACTGTTCAACCTCCTTATGGAAGCATGAGGTAGCACCGATACTGTCATTGATGTAGTGGAGGAAAGGATAGGGAATAGTGCCATCCCAAGAGGTGTAAAACCTGTGCCAGCACCTCCCCCCTCACCTCTATCCAGGACCCAAAGGATCCTTCCACATCTGACAGAGATATTCCTGCACACTCAATCACCTCATTTACTGTGTCTGTTGCTCTTGGTGTGGCCTCCTTTACATTGATAAGACAGGACACCAACTCACGAAACATTTCAGAGAACATCTGGGATACATGCACCAAAAAATCCACCATCCTGTGGATTCACTTCAATGTCCCCTCCCATTCCGCCAAGGACATGCACATCCTCGGCCTTCTCTACCGCCAAATCTTAGCCATCTGCCAACTGGAGGAAGAACGCTCCACCTTCTGCCTTAGGGCACTCCAATCAGGCAACATCAACATTGATTTCACCAGTTTCCTTATCTCCCATCCCCCCACCCCATCCCATATCCAACCCTCCAACTCAGCACCACCCTCTTGAGCCATCCCACCTGTCCAATTTCCTTCTCACCTAACCACTCCACCCTCAGCTCTGATCTTTCACCATCACACCTCCCTTGCCTCTATCTATTGCATCCCAAGCTACCTTCCCTCCAGCCCCACCTCACCTTCTATTTATATGTCAGCAACACCCCCCCCCCCCCAACATTCCTGCTGAAGGACATATATCCAAAGTGTCGATTCTCCTACTTCTCAGGTACTGCTTGATTATTGTGACATGGTGGTGAACCCTTCTGCTAATTAAACCAAACATCCAGAAAGGCTCACCTCACCTCATAATCTGTTAAAGTAAAGATGGCAAAGAACTCCCAACTTCCACTATTTAAAGAAAAAAAATCAATTTATTCTTTAACTCTAAAAGTGAACATTCAACAACAACAATTTACAACGCTAAGCCTTCTTTCTTTTCAAGGTTTGTTATCTACCTTCCACTTCACAACAATATACTGTTCCAATAAAAGCCTGTAGTAAAATTACATCAATTTAATCCTCAAAACCAGACAGCGGCTGTCGTCTCCAGTGTCTGTCTCTAGCTGTAGATCTCCCTGGGCTGTCTTCAGTCTTTTCTCACAAAGACATTTCATATGAAAAGGTACCTTCAATAGAGAGTGTTTTGCTCACAGTTACTCTGGTTATGGCAGTTGGTCACTCCCTCCCTGGCTAACTCTCAAAATGCTGGCATATTTTCCCCCCAAACATCAGATCGTCTCTTTGGTTCAATGTTGTCAAAACTGTAAAATTCAAATTCAATTGGGTTTTAGTATCCTGGGGCATAATTTAAACTGATTGGTTCAATTTGAACTGTTGTGAAAACATAGCACACAAAAGTCAGGTATTTGTTTCAAGGCCAAATCTTACATATTTTCAATTTTCCAGTACACTCTGAGACTGCTAGTCAGTCATATGACGGGTACCTACAAGTTTTTCATGCAAAACACCCTTTACACTCTCTTAAAGGTACAGTACATGCCTACAACATCATAACGCTGAGCTGCTGTGCTTTTTTAATGCCACTTTTTGACTCTGATCTCCAGCACCTGGAGTCCTCACTTTTTCCACAGACTATGGTGACTTGACTTGACTGCATCACTCCATGGCAAATTCCTTCCCACATTGAGAAAGCAACTGCTTATTTCTTCCATATTTAAGTTTGATCCCAACCGATTTTCATTTGACCCCTCTCTGATTATCAAATCTTTGATCTCCCCACATTGTGCATCTCCTATTTCATGGGATATTGTTAGTCAAGATATTGTTTGAAGGTCCTGTCTAATTGAGCACTTGCTTGGGACATTGTAAAGTTAAGAACCACATTGCTATAGGTCAGATTCTTAATGATGGCAGATATCCTTCAGTGAAGGACATTAGTGAAACAGATGAGTTCTTACAGCTATAATTGCTAATTATGGTCTACATTAATAAGTTAAACATTTTTGTGTACTAGATTTAATCGTTAAATTTGAACTCCATCAGAATTCATGATAGAATTCGAGCCTATGCCCTCAGAACATGAACTTGGACTTTCTGGATAACAACTTCAGTGATTAAAATCAGACATTGCTGGAAACACAACTGAAGAAGACTCTGTCAACTCAAAACATTAACAAAAGGAGTAACAAGAAGATGGATTACTGGGCTAATGGTAGGCTACTTGGTAGTGTGGATGAGCAGAGGGATCTTGGTGTCCATGTACACAGATCTCTGAAAGTTGCCACCCAGGTAAATAGTGCTGTGAAGAAGGCATATGGTGTACTGGGCTTTATTGGTAGAGGAATTGAGTTCCAGAGTCCTGAGGTCATGTTGCAGTTGTATAAGACTCTGGTGCGGCCTCATCTGGAGTATTGTGTGCAGTTTTGATCGCCATACTATAGGAAGGATGTGGAGGCATTGGAACGAGTGCAGAGGAGGTTTACCAGGATGTTGCCTGGCATGGTAGGAAGATCGTATGAGGAAAGGCTGAGGCACTTGGGGCTGTTCTCATTGGAGAAAAGAAGGTTTAGGGGAGATTTGATAGAGGTGTACAAGATGATTAGGGGTTTAGATAGGGTAGACACTGAGAACCTTTTTCTGTTAATGGAGTCAGCTGTTACTAGGGGACACAGCTTTAAATTAAGGGGTGGTAGGTATAGGACAGATGTTAGGGGTAGATTCTTTACTCAGCGGGTTGTGAGTTCATGGAATGCCCTGCCAGTAGCAGTGGTGAACTCTCCCTCTTTATGGTCATTTAAGCGGGCATTGGATAAGCATATGGAGGTTATTGGGTTAGTGTAGGTTAGGTAGACTTTGGTCGGCGCAACATCGAGGGCCGAAGGGCCTGTACTGCGCTGTATTTTTCTATGCTCTATGTTCTATGTTTATTTCTCCAAATATGCTAACAGATCTGTTGATTTCTCCAATGATTTTTTTTTTAGTTTTGTTTGTGTCAGATCTCCCGCTTCTGCAGTTCTTTGTTTTATTTGTAGTTCAGTGACATTACCATCATCTCCTCTGTGAGTCTGACTCAACCCAACTTGTGAAGAATGTCCTCTCCTGACACTTACCAGTCTCTGAAATATGGACTGACTTTCACAACTTCCGGTCTTAACTATCTGTTTCATTTCTTTAGAATGAGCTGTGTGTGTTTCAGCTCATCTGGCCCATCGTTTTGACCAATCTTTTCACTTTTTGGGAGCTACTCAATGTGTTTGCCATTTTCAGGGGTTTCTACTTTATTTTAAATTTTCAAGCTATTGTAATTCTTCCCATTTATTTTCCAGTTTAACATAGCTTCATGTACAGCAGACTGACCCTTTCTACATTTCTCCAAAGCTTTTTTAAAATGTTTTAATTATCTATTTTCATATCAGTTCATTGCACTCTTGATCGCTGGGTCAGTTTTCACCTTGAAATCTTGAAGAATTATCTTTTCAACACCTTTCATAGTGGCAAGATGCCCCAAAGCACTTTACACCCAATTAAATGTTTTTGAAGTGTAGTTAACATTGTAAAGTTGGAAGCACACCACTTAATTTGTACACAACAGCTCACACAGACAGCGATGTGATAATGACCACATAAAACTTGTTTCATATGATGAATAAAGCCTATGAACTAGTTAGAATCTTGATATCTCTGCTGTTATCTCCTATAGAGCCATGGGGATCTTTTATGTTCAGTTGCAAGGACAAGTTGGGCTCATTTTTGTCACTAACTCCCATGTAAAACCCTCCACCAGTATCACACCAACAGGCAGGAAGTTTTGCTCAGATCTCTGCAGTGGGATTTAAACCCACAACATTTTAACTCAGACGGGGATTGTGCTATCAACTCCACCACAACTGATTGCTGCCTTGTACTAACATTGACACTCAATATTTTGTCCCATCTCAATAAAAACCGACAGAACTGCAGAAGCTGGAAGTCAGAAACAAGAACAGGAATTGTTGGAAAAGTTCAGCAGGTCTGGCAGCATCTGTGAAGGGAAATCAGAGTTAACATTTCAAGTCCAGCCACCTTTGGTCAGAACAGCTCTGAGGAAGGGTCACCGGACCTGAAAGATTAACTCTGATTTCTCGCCACAGATGCTGCCAGACCTGCTGAGACTTTCCAGGAATTTCTGTTCTTCTTTCTGGTTTTTCTACCTCTTTTAGTGACAAAGCTTTGTACAATCTTATTTAAACTAAGATTGTGGTTTAGATTTCATCTTCTTAGCTGTGCTAGATAACTGCATGTCACATCTAAAGATGGTTGATCCATTAACAGGTCACAGCTGCAAATGTGTTGCTGGTCAAGGCACAGCAGGCCAGGCAGCATCTCAGGAATAGAGAATTCGACGTTTCGAGCATAAGCCCTTCATCAGGAATGAGAGAGTGTAGCCAAGCAGGCTAAGATAAAAGGTAGGGAGGAGGGACTTGGGGGAGGGGCGATGGAGGTGGGATAAGTGGAAGGAGGTCAAGGTGAGGGTGATAGGCCGGAGTGGGGTGGGGGCGGAGAGGTCAGGAAGAGGATTGCAGGTTAGGAGGGCGGTGCTGAGTTGAGGGAACCGACTGAGACAAGGTGGGGGGAGGGGAAATGAGGAAACTGGAGAAATCTGAATTCATACCTTGTGGTTGGAGGGTTCCCAGGCGGAAGATGAGGCGCTCCTCCTCCAGCCGTCGTGTTGTTATGTTCTGCCAGTGGAGGAGTCCAAGGACCTGCATGTCCTCGGTGGAGTGGGAGGGAGAGTTAAAGTGTTGAGCCACGGGGTGATTGGGTTGGTTGGTCCGGGCGGCCCGGAGGTGTTCTCTGAACTCTCTCATTCCTGATGAAGGGCTTATGCTCGAAACGTCGAATTCTCTATTCCTGAGATGCTGCCTGGCCTGCTGTGCTTTGACCAGCAACACATTTGCAGCTGTGATCTCCAGCATCTGCAGACCTCATTTTTTACTCGAAGCCATTAACAGGTCAGGCAGCATCCAAGGAACAGGAGATTCGACGTTTCGGGCATAAGCCCTTCCTCAGGAAGGCTTATGCCCGAAACGTCGATTCTCCTGTTCCTTGGATGCTGCCTGACCTGCTGCGCTTTTCCAGCAACACATTTTCAGCTCTGATCTCCAGCATCTGTAAACCTCACTTTCTCCTGATCCATTAACAGTCAATTTGAAATTCCATTTGCAGATTAGAAATAGTCATGTATGATTCTATGAAGTACATTTTACCCATGTACGATCTGTTCAGGTAGATGATAAAAATCCCACAGCAATATTTAATTCTTCAACTCCTTGATTCCAAGGAAATCGGCTTATGTAGAAAAGTGACTTCACTTTGCAGTAGCACATTGCACGTGAAGCACTTTTGGACATTTTCCAGAAGGCATTAAAGGGTGAATTCGTTAATTCCCACATTCCCAGCCAGGAGCTATATTCCAAAGAAGTATAGGTCACAGACACGGTGAATAACACTGCAATCCCAATTTGAAAACTATGCTCCCTTTGAACATCCACTTGGCTAGGACTATGAGGACGCAGAATATGCTCATCTCTCATTAAAAGTCCTTTTCTCTTTGTCCATGGTAGTTTAGTTCTCAGAAAAGACTAGATACCTCGCTGTGTAAGCATTGAAGTTTATTAATGTGCTTATTTTGTTAAAGTGTTGAATATTTAATAAGTGATGAAACTAGCGCAGTAGGTATATTACACATGTTACTTGATCTATGTGGGTGGCATATATTTACAAGAGTAGAATCAATGTGTTACTAATTTATTGGCCACTCTGGAAACAGTTCTAACATTGATACTGCTTTCAAATTACAAACACTAATGATCAGCAGATAGTTTAATTCCAAGCTCTCCCATTTATTTTTTTGCTCACCTTTAACAAATAAACAGTCTAGAAACCTTCTGAGAATTGCAGCATAATCTTTTGTAAGAGCAAAGAAAATCGTGAACAAAACTGTGAGGTGCTGGAAACTGGAGGTTGGCTAATGGGGTGTCATTACTTAAGAAAAGAAAAGCCAGGGAACTATAAGACTGATGAGCCTATGTCAGTGATGGGTAAGTTATTGGAGGGGACTCTTAAGGGCAGGAGAAAGGCAAAGACTGATTAGGAATAGTCAGCATGGCTTTGTGTGTGGCAAATCATGCCTCACAAACTTGATTGAGATTTTTTTAAGAGGTGACAAAGCAAATATATAATGGCAGAGCAGTAGATGTTGTCTATATGGACTTCAGTACAACATTTGACAAAGTTCTGCATGGTAGACTGGTTAGTAATATTAGATGACATGGGATCCAGGAGGACAGAGCCAATTGAATACAATACTGGCTTAAGGATAGAGACAGAAGGTATTGGTGGAGAGGTGATTTTTGTAGTAGAGGCCTGAGATTAACAGTGTGCTGCAAGGATTAGTGCTAGGTCCACTGTCTCTCGTCATTTATATAACTGATTTATATAACAAAATGTAGGAGGTGTGGTTCGTACTTTTGCCAATGACACCAAAATTGGAGGTGCAGTGGACAGTGAAGAAAGTTGTGTTCGAGTACAACACAACTTTGATCAGATGGGCCAATGGGCTGAGGAGTGGCAAATAAATTTTCATATGTGTAAGGTGTGGCATTTTGGTTAGGCAAACTAGAGAAGGACTTAGTTAATTGTAGGGCCCTGAGGAGTACAGCCAAACGAAGAGACCTAGGGGTGCAGGTGCGTAACTCCTTGAAAGTGGAGCTGCAGGTAGACAGGGTGGCGAAGAAGGCATTTGACACATTTGCCTTCATTGGTCAGAACATTGAGTATTGGAGTTTGGATTATGGTGCTGGAAAAGCACAGCAGGTCAGGCAGCATCTGAGGAGCAGGAGAATTGATGTTTCAGGCATAAGCCCTTTATTAGGATTCCTCTTGACTCTGATGTCCAGCATCTGCAGTCTTCACTTTCTCCTATAGGAGTTGGGACGTCGTGTTGTGGTTGTACAGGACATTGGTGAGGCAATTTATTGAATAGTCTGTGCAATTCTGGTCACCCTTCTACAGGAAGCATGTTGTCAAATTTGAGAGGATGCAGAAAGTATTTACAAGGATATTGCCAAGGTTGGAGGGTTTGAGTTCAGGAAGAATAGACTGGGACCTTTCCCCTGAAGTGTCAGAGAATGAGGAGTGATCTTATAGAGGTTTATAAAATCATGAGGGGCATGTTGAATCATCAAGGTATTTTTCCTAAGATGGGGGACTCTAAAATTAGAGAGCATAGATTTAAGGTGGAGGGGAAAGATTTAGAAAGGACCTTAGGGGTAATTTTTTCATGAGAGAGTGGAGAGTGTATGGAATGAGCTGCCAGAGGAACTGATGTAGGCTGGTACAATCACAATATTTAAAAAGCATCTGAAAGGAAATGTGAATAGGAAGGGTTTAAAGGGATATAGGCCAAATGTTGGCAAATGGGATTAGGTCAGGTTGGAATGTTTGGTCAGCCCAAATGAGTTGGAATGAGGGGTCTGCTTCTGTGCTGTACAACTCTATAATTCTATAAAACAGTTTATTGAATATTTACAAGTTGCAGCCAGACAGATATTTAACAAAGAAGGCAAACAATGATTATTGCTGGCAGATGGGAAAGTGGCGATGAGGTCATAATCAGGATAACCATCATATTGAATGGCAAAGTACTGAGCTGAATGGTCTACTCCAGTTCCTAATTTGTGTATACAAATGTACTTAGATTAGTAAGAAAACTGATATCTGAACCTGACATATTTCAGATTTCTCCAGTTTCCTCATTTCCCCTCCCCCCACCTTGTCTCAGTCGGTTCCCTCAACTCAGCACCGCCCTCCTAACCTGCAATCCTCTTCCTGACCTCTCCGCCCCCACCCCACTCCGGCCTATCACCCTCACCTTGACCTCCTTCCACCTATCCCACCTCCATCGCCCCTCCCCCTAGTCCCTCCTCCCTACCTTTTATCTTAGCCTGCTTGGCTCTCTCTCTTATTCCTGATGAAGGGCTTATGCTCGAAACGTCGAATTCTCTAATCCTGAGATGCTGCCTGGCCTGCTGTGCTTTGACCAGCAACACATTTGCAGCTGTGATCTCCAGCATCTGCAGACCTCATTTTTTACTCGAATATTTCTCTAAATGTCCTTCTTTTAGTTCATTATTTTCAGACCTTGCAACTTCCAAATGATCAAACGAACGTTATACTTTGAGGACTGCATTGAATTATTTCCTTACTCTGAGGCCATGACAGAAAGGATGTGTCTTAGCAAAGACAAATAATTCATGGAAAGAAGGAGCTGTAGTAAATGGTACCATCTACACTGGTTTGTTATGCTCATTAAATGCAGAAAGTTGCCAGTTTAATGTCTGTGTTTTGCTTGTCATCTGGACAGGATACCCAGCAACAAAACCTCACCTCATTCTGACAGAAAAAGAAAGTGATTATCGGCCACATCCGATCCATGTTCACACAACTAACAGGAAAGGTGCCTGGAAGTAGGCAGATTTCGACTGTATCAGCAGCATAGCCATTGCAAGGAAAAAGACAAGAAGTGAGATCCCACAGCTGGCCAGCACATTCTATTTACCTGGAATGGAAGCAGAAGCAGCAGTATGTTAGAGTGGAATATGCACGGAATCCATTGGAATTAAAGGGAGAGCCACTATGTAAGATCTTAATGACACATCATAGCAGGTAGGTCTTAAACCCTGTATCAAGAAAAAAAATAACAGAGACATTGCAGCAGGCAGCTGTCCTTAAACAATTAACTTCACACTTCCCAGATAGAGAGGGCAATATAACAAAACTGTGGGTGGCACGGTGGCACAGTGGTTAGCACTGCTGCCTCACAGTACCAGAGACCCAGGTTCATTTCCTGCCTGTGTGGAGTTTGCACGTTCTCCCCGTGTCTGCATGGATTTCCTCCGGGTGCTTCGGTTTCTTCCCACAGTCCAAAGATGTGCGGGTCAGGTGAATTGGCCATGCTAAATTGCCCGTAGTGTTAGGCAAGGGGTAAATGTAGGGGTATGGGTGGGTTGCGCTTCGGCGGGTTGGTGTGGACTTGTTGGGCCGAAGGGCCTGTTTCCACACTGTAAGTAATCTAAGAAAAATAGGGGATTCACAATTTAGGAACATCTGACTTTCAAATGCGCTTACCTACAAGAATGTCCCATACAGGGGTGTAATTTTAAGGACCCTGCAATATGAACATTTCCTGTACTTTTGGAAGTCTGCTTTACATTGTCCTGCATTGTGCTCCAACTTACGCGCAAATTGTCTTGAGAGCAGATCCATTTGCAACTCAAGGACTGCCTGTACCCCAATCTTCCAATATATTACACTCCCTCCCAACTTAAAAACAAAATGCTTTAAAATATAAAATGATACTTATCCATGGGTTCCCAGGCTGCAATATGCATAAACCAATATCCATAGGCCAGGTTATTGTCCAACAGGTTTATTTGAAATCACAAGCTTTCAAAGCGCTGCTCCTCCCTCAGGTGAAGAGAAGGGAAGCACACACGCTCAGAATTGAGAGGCAGAGAGATCAAATATAGTGCAAATAGTGTGAGTGAAGTGTCACTAGGCTGAATAAAAAGTCTCTGCAGGTGACCAGAAGTGTCAGACGGTGTGAGTAAAGTGTCAACGCTGAAGCAAGTGAAGGGATGAGCTATGATCCGATGAATTGAGGCAGAGAGATAATTACAAAAAAAAAGAATAACATCTTTCATTGGATGCAGGTGTCAAGGACAAGACAAAGATATTTGTTGTTCATTTTCAGTGATCTTTGAAAGGATCATCTCATTTGGCCATTTCAGAGAAACAGATAAAAGTCAATCTCTGCTATTGCTGAGGATCTGAAGCCAGACGTAGATTGCATTCCCTAAAGGAAGTGAACCCAATGGTAATTGGTAAGGCTTTAATAATCACCATTACAAAAATGAGTTTCAAGTTATATTATTTAAATGTAAATTCCACTAGTTAGATTGGGATTTAAACTCCTGTTTTAAGAGAATTGAATAACATTACACAACACTAGACCCTACCCCAGTAACTAAGACATGTATGAATCTCTCTTCAGTCTTAAATGTCTGAATGCACCTCATCTCTTACAACAATTCGAATCACATACTTCACCTTATCAGTTCAGTGATTTTTCAACATGACCTTCTGGTCAAAACTGAACAGTCAAAGTTTCGTGTCTCTCGTATGATGATTCATCTTCACTTTGGCTTGCTTTTCTCCTGCTATTGACGTCAAGGCTTAAGCAAACTGAACTCCATCTTAAGAATTTGCTTGAGTCTAAACTCATTAGGCAAGGAACTGGTCTGAGACTGTGGGGTTATTCTGTAGGAGAACTGAACATTTTCAAGCTCTATTTCAAAGGCAAACAGCAGGTTAGATGTTATGGGATTATACATCAATTATACATCAACACCCTTGATTAAAATGCTGGTAGAGAATGCATACTGCAAGTAGGCAGCCAACCCACAGTCAGTCAGCATTAGTTACTTAATGTCTAAACTTGTTCCTTCATCTGGGGAAAAACTCCCTTCTGAAGAACCACTGGCCAATCAGATTAATCTGTACATTTGTAACCCCAGCAGCATCAGGTTTGAATAGTGATTATTGCTGGAGTGAAACTAGTCCCAAGGAAACCAATTTGAATTTCAAGGATTTGGCAAGGCCAGACAGCAAGGAAATGGTTGGAGGAATGGGGGACTGGGTTTGGGGAGAGTGAAAGGTGGATGTGTGACCTGGACATCTGGTGCCTCCAGTGGATACAGGGACACCAACCTGTTGTATGTGTGCCTCGCCTTTCAGAAAGTTCACCCTTAGGACCTTTATGTTCTGCGTGTAGGCCATGTTGTAACTCTGCCTGCCTTTGATCTTTATGGATTTGCACAAGTTGCATACACAAAAAAAATCAATTGGTTTTCTGTAATGTCTATTTCATAACTTACAATGTGTCTTACTGTTTTGATTAAGGGCCATATATTGTAGGAAAAGAAGTGAACAATTTAGCCCATCAAGTCTGTTCCACCATTCAGAGAGAGCTTGGCTGATCAATAATCTTCACCACCAAACTTACAAACGAGAGATAAGTAATGGATACCTGGACCTTCAAGCCTGTTCCATCATTCAAGAAGATCATGGCTTGTCTGATTGTAACCTTAACTCTACATTCCTGCAAATCACAAGTAATTTTGATATTCCCCTTAGAATCTATTGACCTCTGCCTTAAACATATTTCAAGATTCTGCATTGATTGCATTTCAAGAAAAGAATTTCCAAAGCTCTCAACACTCAGAGAGAAAAATAATGACATCATCTCTGTCTTAAATGGGAAGCCTCTCATTTTTAAACCATGGTCCCTAGTTTTATATTCTCCCACAAGGGAAACTTACATTTCCTGCCTTATGCCTATGAAATGCTTTGATTCAAAATCTGTACATAGATGTTATTATTCAAGAGATGTTATGACATACCTTTAGACCAGGTCAGACTTGAACCCAGGCTTGAGTTATGAAGAAGGGTCAATGGACCCAAAAAGTTGATTCTGCTCTCTCTACCACCAATGCTGCCAGAACTGCTGAGTTTCTCCAGCTATTTCTGTTCTTCTCTCAGATTTCCAGCATCTATACTTCTTTGTTTTTTGAATCCAGACCTTCTGCCTCAGAGATAGGGACACTATCACTGCTCCACAACAGCCTCCAGAATCTGTCAGTAAACTAACCGACAGAATTAATCAATTCCTGATAATTGTTTGATTATTAAAAGAGTATCATTGACTTGGGCATTCTGGCGAATTTCACAGATGATATGAAGTTAGGTGGACAGGCAGATAGTACTGAGGAGGTGGGGAGGCTACAGAAAGATTTAGACAGTTTAGGAGAGTGGTCCAGGCAATGGCTGATGAAATTCAACGTGAGCAAGTGCGAGGTCTTGCACTTTGGAAAAACGAATACCAGCATAGGTTATTTTTTAAACGGTGAGAAAATTCATAAAGCCAAAGTACAAAGGGATCTGGGAGTACCATTCCAGGAATCTCTAAAGGTTGATTTGCCTGTTACACCTGTGATTAAGAAAGCAAATGTAATGTTGTCATTTATCTCAAGAGGGTTGGAATATCAAAGCAGCGATGTGTTTCTGAGACTTTATAAAGCTATGGTTAGGCCCTATTTAGAATATTGTGTCCAGTTTTGGGCCCCACACCTCAGGAAGGACAGACTGGCACTAGAGCGTATCCAGCTGAAAATGTGTTGCTGGTTAAAGCACAGCAGGTTAGGCAACATCCTAGGAACAGGAAATTCGACGTTTCAGGCCAGAGCCCTTCATCAGGAATGAGGAGAGTGTGCCAGGCAGGCTAAGATAAAAGGTAGGGAAGAGGGACTTGGGGGAGGGGCGATGGAGATGTGATAGGTGGAAGGAGGTCAAGGTGAGGGTGATAGGCTGGAGTGGGGTGGGGGCGGAGAGGTCAGGAAGAAGATTGCAGGTTAGGAGGGCGGTGCTGAGTTGAGGGAACCGACTGAGACAAGGTGGGGGGAGGGAAAATTAGGAAACTGGAGAAATCTGAGTTCATTCCTTGTGGTTGGAGGGTTCCCAGGCGGAAGATGAGGCACTCTTCCTCCAACCGTCGTGTTGTTATGTTCTGCCGATGGAGGAGTCCAAGGACCTGCATGTCCTCGGTGGAGTGGGAGGGAGAGTTAGTGTTGAGCCACGGGGTGGTTGGGTTGGTTGGTCCGGGCGTCCCAGAGGTGTTCCCTGAAGCGTTCCGCAAGTAGGCGGCCTGTCTCCCCAATATAGAAGAGGCCATATCGGGTGCAGCGGATGTGTGTGGAGGTGCAGGTGAATTTGTGGCGGATATGGAAGGATCCCTTGGGGCCTTGGAGAGAAGTAAGGGAGGAGATGTGGGCACAAGGTTTACATTTCCTGCGGTTGCAGGGAAAGGTGCTGGGAGTGGAGGTTGGGTTGGTGGGGGGTGTGGACGTGACGAGGGAGTCACGAAGGGAGTGGTCTTTGCGGAACGCTGATAATGGAGGGGAGGGAAATATATCATTGGTGGTGGGGTCCGTTTGGAGGTGGCGGAAATGACGGCGGATGATACGCTGTATACGGAGGTTGGTGGGGTGGTAGGTGAGAACCAGTGGGGTTCTATCTTGGTGGCGGTTGGAGGAGCGGGGCTCAAGGGCGGAGGAGCGGGAAGTGGAGGAGATGCGGTGGAGGGCATCGTCGATCACGTCTGGGGGGAATCTGCGGTCCTTGAAGAAGGAGGCCATCTGGGCTGTGCGGTATTGGAACTGGTCCTCCTGGGAGCAGATGCGGCGGAGACGAAGGAATTGGGAACATGGGATGGCGTTTTTACAGGGGGCAGGGTGGGAGGAGGTATAGTCCAGGTAGCTGTGGGAGTCAGTCGGTTTATAGTAGATGTCCGTGTTGAGTCGGTCGCCCGAGATAGAAATGGAAAGGTCTAGGAAGGGGAGGGAGGAGTCTGAGACAGTCCAGGTGAATTTGAGGTCGGGATGGAAGGTGTTGGTAAAGTTGATGAACTGTTCAACCTCCTCGAGGGAGCACGAGGCAGCGCTGATACAGTCATCGATGTAGCGGAGGAAAAGGTGGGGGGTGGTGCTAGTGTGGTTGCGGAAGATGGACTGTTCCACATATCCTATGAAGAGACAGGCATAGCTGGGGCCCATGCGGGTGCCCATGGCAACTGACAGGCATAGCTGGGGCCCATGTGGGTGCCCATGGCAACTCCTTTAGTTTGGAGGAAGTGGGAGGATTGGAAAGAGAAGTTATTCAGAGTGAGGACCAGTTCAGTCAGTCGAAGGAGGGTGTCAGTGGAAGGGTACTGGTTGGTGTGGCGGGAAAGGAAGAAGCAGAGGGCTTTGAGTCCTTCGTGATGGGGGATGGAGGTGTACAGGGACTGGATATCCATTGTGAAGATAAGGCGTTGGGGACCGGGGAAGCGAAAATCATGGAGGAGGTGGAGGGCGTGGGAACTGCTGTGCTTTAACCAGCAACACATTTTCAGCTCTGATCTCCAGCATCTGCAGACCTCACTTTTTACTCGAAGATTTTAACCTACTGCGAATCCTCTTGCAAGGATGCCTTCCTTGAAGAAGCTCTCTTCCTCCCTCTACAAGGATCTCAGTGAGTCTCTCTCTCACTGCACCCCCCAGGTCATCTCCTCTGCCCTGAAGCTCTTCACATCTCCATCGCCCCTCCCCCAAGTCCCTCCTCCCTACCTTTTATCATAGCCTGCCTGGCACACTCGCCTCATTCCTGATGAAGGGCTCTGGCCCGAACCGTCGAATTTCCTGTTCCTAGGATGCTGCCTAACCTGCTGTGCTTTAACCAGCAACACATTTTCAGCTCTGATCTCCAGCATCTGCAGATCTCACTTTTTACCCTAGAGTGTATCCAGCAGAGATTCATATGCATGATCCCTGGACTATTAGGCCTAATATATGATGATCAGCTGAGGATCCTGGGATGATATTCATTAGAGTTTAGAAGGTTGAGGGGAGATCTAACAGAAACGTACTAGATAATGCATGGCTTAGAAAGGGTGGATGCTGGGAAGTTGTTTCTGTTAGGCAGGAAGACTAGGACCCGTGGGCGCAGCTTTAGAATTAGAGGGGGGTCAATTTAGAATGGAAATGAGGAGATATTTCTTCAGCCAGAGAATGGTGGGTCTGTGGAATTCATTGCCACGGAGTGCAGTGGAGACCAGGACATTGGGAACCTTCAAGGCAGAGATTGATAAATTCTTGATCTCACAAAGAATTAAGGGCTATGGAGAGAGTGTGGGTAAGTGGGATTGAAGCACCAATCAGCCATGATCAAATGGCAGAGTGGAATCAATAGGCCAAATGGCCTTGCTTCCATTCCTATGTCTTATGGTCTTATGGACATGACACAGCACACACAGTAAAGGCAACCAAGCTATCAGCCTGGGTAAATGGGCAATAAGGGTTGAATAAAGCACTTAATGGACCATCGATTGGAGACTCATGGACCTTGACAGGTTTAAGAATGAACAGGTTGCCAAGATGCCACAGCCACCCACAGTAAAATGAGAAGCAGCTCAGAATGTGATGAGAGCATCATGCACTGCATTCCACAACTCTCCAACATCAGACTTGCTGTGGGGCACCATCTTTTGAAGCCCAATGAAATAACTTCATGGGTTAACCCCCATCAAATAGTTGAGAAATGACCTTCTTAAACTGTGCACTCTTCATTCTGCAGCATCACTCATTGCGGAGTGATGTGGGGCTTGTGTTTAGAATGTGTTTCACTCCACGTTTGCTTAGAAATATGTCTTAATCTCCTGGCATGAACTGTGGACCATGATCTGACATCAACACTGCTGGCAGCTCATAGACTTCCTACCAACCTCTCAAAACCCGAATAGTTTTGGTACTTGTGCTATTGACTCACGATATACACACTTGTTAAAGCTGTTGACCCAAATAAGGTACTCTTCCTCCTTCTTCTTCAAGTAACCCAACACTTACTTGTTGCCATGGTTTACTTGAAATTTGCAGTGGCATGAAAGGAATCCTAACTGGATCATTTCTCATTCTGACGCACATATGACAATTTTTATTTAACCAACTCTTCAAATTTCAAACTACCTTTTGGATACCAAATAAAGCATCTCATTGCTGCTTTGATAAAGGCTGTTCCTGAGGTTTTTTTTTTCTGAATTCATTCACAGGATTTGGGTCATTTCTGGCTGGGTCAGCATTTCTTGGCCATCACAAATTGCCCAAAGGGTAGTTAAGAGTCAGTCATATTGCTGTGGGTTTGGAGTCACACAGAGCCAGAACTTAAAACGATGCCAGCTTCCTTCCTTTGACAAAGGGTCAGTTAGGCTCGAATCGTCAGCTCTTTTCTCTCCTTACAGATGCTGCCAGACTTGCTGAGATGTTCCAGCATTTTCTCTTAAAAAAGAGCTTTGACAAGGGGTCAGTTAGACTTGAAACATTAGCTCTTTTCTGTCCTTACAGATGCTGCCAGACTTGCTGAGATTTTCCAGCATTTTCTCTTTTTTGGTTTCAGATTCCAGCATCTGCAGTAATTTGCTTTTATTAAGAATAGTTCAATGGTCACCATTAGACTTATTATTTCTTATTGAATTCAATTTCCATCATCTGCCATGGCAAGATTTGAACCCAGGTCCCGAAAACAATTGTCTGGGTTTTTGGAGTAAAGGTCATGCAAGAACATCATCGGCTCTCACCTCCATTTAAAGTGAAGTTAATCCAACAACCTTTCACTAAACTGTGGTGGAGTAATAGCTCTTAAACTCCCATTTGAGTCTTCCTTAATATGCACTCACCTCAGCTGTACATGTAACTTCCTGCAAACTCTCACAGCCACAGTCACTTGGGCTGCCATTTATTATGTAATCAAGCATGTTTCTGTGCACCAATCCTTGTGAATTGCTTCGTCATTTTCGCAGGTAGACACGTTACTTACGCGCATAAAATAATTCACAACAGGTTAAAAAGAAGCTGAAAGGAAGGCCCACATTTCCATGATTAGTTAAATATGTACCGATGGCCAATTTTATTCTCCCAGCTTAATTCTTATTTTGTCTCTCTTAGCACTCACCCTACGACAGACATGATCTTGCTGAACCCTATTATGAGCAATGCAGCTCACTTTTACCCTTTTTAAAATTCATTAATGGGATATAGGCATCACTGAATAGGTCAGGTTTTATTGTCTATACCTAGTAGCCCAGAGGGCAGCTAAGAGTTTCCAACATTACTTGGGTCTGGAGTCACATATTGGCCTGACCAAATAAGGCTGGCAGATTTCCTTCCTTAAAGGATATGTTGTTTTTAACAACAATTGATAATAGTTCCATTATTTTCATCTCCCTGACCTCCTCCTCCTCCAGATTTTTACTGAGTTCAAATTTCACTTCCTGCTGCGATAGGATTCCAACATGTGTACCCAGGACATTAAGCTGGGCTTTGGGATTTCTAATCCAGAGTCATACCACTACACCATCAACTCCTGTTTATGTTCTGAAACCAACTTCATGGGTGGGGGCAGCACAGCAGCACCCTTTACTTCATCAGGGGGTGATACTGCTGATATCTGGCTCAGATGGGCAATAGGCCCAAACTGACAGTTTAATGGTCAAAGAATGACTTGGTGTAGGCTGACTCAATGAACACCTATACCAACAGCAAGGTGAGTGTATACCATCAGTGATTTTAGAACAGGCAGAAACTAAATTGAGGGAGGTTACATCCTATTCCCTACTCAACTCTCCCATGCCTCCATTCCAAGGGGATGTTTATTTGCACACACTTGTAATCACTTACTTTATGTGACCATGGAACCTCTCTAAGGCAGGGAAATATCAGCTTGTGCTGATCTCCAATCACAATTCCCTCTCTCTGTGGCGTACAATCTCTCTCTTTACAAGATGCATTTGTATGAGTCGCACACCAGCTTCAGAGTATCTGATTCTATCAGCCACATTTTCTTGTACTCTCCTGATATTAGATTCAATACGTTGCCAGTAAAAAGACAGTATAATCTTGAGAGATAATCAAACCATTTGGGGAGCTGGTGTCAAACTAGTGACTTAATTTTGAAGGGTCAGTATAAATCAAGTGCTTTGATTGATTTGCTGAACATGTTTTTCACACGTTGAATCATCGAATACAAAAGCAAACTGGTAAAGATTTATCTGCTAAGGCCACTGAAAAATTGCTCGCTGATTTGAAACCCATTCTGGAAAAGAGATGAGAACTATAGAATATGGGCAATGAGATTCACAAGTACGATGCCAGGGCTATCTTCAATGAAGGTTAAGGAAGAATTTTTTTCACAATTGTAAAATTTATAAATGCTCTGATGGCAAACATTAAAAGATATCTATACTTTGTCCTGATTAATAATGGAAACAGAAGTAGAGTGTAAGAAAACTTTAACTGTGCGAGACATTATTTTGAGTATCCATTGAATTGCAAGTTAGAACATAGAATATAGAACATAGAACAGTACAGCACAGAACTGGCCCTTCAGCCCATGATGTTGTGCCGACCACTGATCGTCATGTATGCACCCTCAAATTTCTGTGACCATATGCATGTCCAAGAATCTCTTAAATGTCCCCAATGACCCTGCCTCCATAACTGTTGCTGGCAACGCATTCCATGCTCTCACAACTCTCTGTGTAAAGAACACGCCTCTGACATCCCCTCTATATTTACCTCCAACCAGCTTAAAGCTATGACCCCTCATGTTAGTCATTTCTGCCCTGGGAAATAGTCTCTGGCTATCGACTCTATCTATGCCTCTCATTATCTTGTATACCTCAATTAGGTCCCCTCTTCTCCTCCTTTTCTCCAATGAAAAAAGTCCGAGCTCAGTCAACCTCTCCTCATAAGATAAGCCCTCCAGTCCAGGCAGCATCCTGGTAAACCTCCTCTGAACCCTCTCCAAAGCATCCACATCTTTCGTATAATAGGGCGACCAGAACTGGACGCAGTATTCCAAGTGCGGTCTAACCAAAGGTTTATAGAGCTTCAACAAGATCTCATGACTATTAAACTCAATCCCCCTGTTAATGAAAGCCAAAATACCATATGCTTTCTTAACAACCCTGTCCACTTGGGTGGCCATTTTAAGGGATCTATGTACTTGCACCCCAAGATCCCTCGGTTCCTTCACACTGCCAAGAATCCTATCCTTAATTTCTGTACTCAGCTTTCAAATTCGACCTTCCAAAATGCATCACCTTGCATTTATCCAGGTTGAACTCCATCTGCCACCTCTCAGCCCATCCCTGCATCCTGTCAATGTCCCGCTGCAGCCTTCAACAGCCCTCTATACTGTCAATGGCACCTCCAACCTTTGCGTCATCTGCAAGCTTGCTGACCCATCCTTCAATCCCCTCATCCAAGTCATTAATAAAAATTACAAACAATAGAGGCCCATGGTCAGAGTCCTGTGGAACACCACTCACCACAGACTTCCAGGCAGAATATTTTCCTTCTACCATTATAACATGTATTTCGTTAAGTTGTTCCATTATAACATGTATTTTGTTAACGTGAATTCGCTGCAATGTGATTGACAAAATGGGGACACTGTTCCTAAAGCATGAACTTTTAAAATGTGTATTGACTGTAAGATGATTACATCCCCAACACCTTAAGTACTATTTCTAAAGTACGATTTCTCTATGTAGTATTGCATAAGAACACAACCATTGCTTAACAGAAGAACTACTTGTATTGTCAATATGAACATCTGAGGCAGAACTTAAAGAAAAATGCCAAGAAATACTGAAAAATAGCAAATCGAATGAAAGTAGTTAGCTCTTGTGGCCCTCCCACTAATTAAGGGAAACATTTTGGATTTATTGGCATTTAATTACTACGGTCAAGATGAAGATTGAAGAACTAGGATATGTTGAAGCATAGATTTGGCCAATTTGTCACAACAAAACCAAAATAACATTGTCTAATGCCATGCTTCCATGTTCCTCTCACACTCAAAGTGGTGATTACATTAACTGTGAGGTGAGTAAGTTACTTCATGTCATTTTTAGCACAATCCTGACACACAGAGGGTGTCAATCTTATCTATGGTCATGAAACTCTATTCCTGAGCAATCTCTTCTTATATATCAATTTCACACTCAGAATGTACAAAGGTTGGGTCACAAAGATGATGAGGAGGTGCCTATGTTAGACTGGTGTGGACAAAGCTAAAAATCACACAACGCCAGGTTATAGTCCAACAGGTTTATTTGAAGATAGTAGCTTTCAGAGGGTTGCTCCTTCATCAGATAGATAGTGGGGCAGGATCATAAGACAAAATAATTTATAGCACAAGATCATAGTGTCATGCAACTGATGCAATATATTGAACAGCAATCTAGGTGTGTTATGATCCTGCCCCACTAGCTACCTGATGAAGCAGCAGCACTCAGAAAGCTAGAACTTCCAAATAAAGCTGTTGGACTATAATCTGGTGTTGTGTGATCTTTAACTGGATCACAGAAAGTCAGTGTTTAAAAGTCAGTCCAATCTCTGGGTTCAATATTCAAGTTTTAAGATTGTGTCGGCTGAGATGATGTAAAGTTTTTACCATTTCATTTGAAGCCTGTCAGAGGATTCTGCATGCAAAATACTACTGCATTCTTGTTGGTCTAATTACTTTTAGTGGACAATAGATTGTTGGGATACATACTATTCCTTGAAGACTATCTGGGAAATAATGGAAGATTTTGGATATGCTGTGCATTGAGAAGCATTACCATGTCATTTATAGGAAATGAAGCCAACAGTTTAATGTATGCTGTAAGCTACCTGCTGTTTTTACTAGAAGCCAAGTCACTTTAGAGAAGAACATAAACATAATTGTCAAGGAGATAAAAGATGAGGTGTATGGTCATAAGTACAGAATTAAAAAGAAACTTTGAGTGCATTAGGTGGTCCATGTTGATTGTTGCTTAGCAACCCTCTCTGTTATTAGGGTACTGCTGTAGCTGATCTTATCAGGGAATAAAGAAGACATTTCATTAGATTCTCTATAGTATGGAAACAGGCCCACACCAACCGTCTGAAGGCTAACCCACCTCAACCCTACATTTACCCCTTCTCCAGGCAATTTAGCATGGCTAATTCACCTGATCTGCACATCTTTGGAGTGTTGGAGGAAACCCATGCAGAAACAGGGAGAATGTGCAAACTCCACACAGACAGTCACCCAAGGCTAGAATGGAACCCAGGTCCCTGGTGCTGTGAGACAGCAGTACCAACCACTGAGCCACCACGCCGCCCGAGCAATTTGCTGAACCCCCGTATCTCTCTCTCTCTCTCTTGAACTTCTGTTTCTTAAAAGATGTCATTTAGAATCTGATTGAGTTTACAAAAACTAATATTTCCAACTACCTGGCAAAACCTGACATAGCAGATGGTAACCAATTCTTAACAACTCAAATCTAAGCTGTTTACAATCAGGACTGGACATTTGTCATCAATCTACAACTGTTAACAATTCACTTTCATCGACAGGGTCTCCAGTGGACGCGAGATGTCCTATATTTCCAAACCCTTGGCCCTCAGGAGTTTTCTTTTAGGATTTTGCCTTCTTTTAAAAAAGAAAGCCCATCATCTCTGCCAAGACTTACTTTCTTCTCTGCATCCTTGTGTGTGTACAACAAATGTGCGCAGGACATTAGTGAAATGGTACCTGGAGTATTGCATACAATTTTGGTTCCCTACTTGAGGACGAATGTAATTGCAATGGAGGCAGTTCAGCAAAGGTTCACGAGATTGATTGCAGAGATGAGGAATTTGTCTTATGAAGAGAGATTGAGCAGGTTAGGCCTATATTCCCTGGAATATAGAAGAATGAGGGGAGATCTAATTGAGGCATATTGATACTAGAAGAAATTGACAAAGCCAATGCTGAAAGGATGTTTTCTCATGTGAGTCAATAAAGAACAATAACTTTAAGATAAAGGATAGCAGATTTAAGACAGAGATAAGGAGAAATGACTTCTCTCAAAAGGTCATAAATCTGTGAAATTCAGTCCCCCAGAGTGTGGTGGGCATCAGCATTTAAAGGGGAGATGGATAGATTTTTAATTAGTAACGGATTGAAGTATTATGGAGAGCAGGCAGCAACGTGGAGTTGAGGCCAAGATGACATCAACCATGATCACATTCAATGGCAGAGCAGGGTCAGGGGGCTGAATTGCCTACTCCTGCTCCTAGTTGTTATGTTCTTATGTAGGTTGGATTCAATGGATACATTTTTAATACCAGAATACAGTTTAAGAGTTATTCAGAATTTGTCACTTGGTTTAAGATAAATGGATTATTTTGAGTTCTTGGAAGAAGATTATTTCTTCAATTTGTGGGATGTGGGCATCACTGGCTGGGCCCAGCATTTATTGCCCATCCCTAGTTGCTCCTTGAGAAGGTGGTGGGGAGAAGCCTTTTTGAACCGCTGCAGACCGCCATCAGTGGGTTGACCCACAATGCCAATGGGGAGGGAAATCCAGGATTTTTACCCAGTGACAGTGAAGGAGTGAGTGGCTTGGAGAGGAACTTGCAGGGGGTGGTGTTCCCATGTATCTGCTGCCCTTGGCCTTCTAGATGGAAGTGGTCATGGGTTTGCAAAGTGTTGTTTGGGGATCTTTGGTGAATTTCTGCAGTGCATCTTGTAGATAGCACACACTGTTGCTGCTGAGAGTAAGTGGTGGAGGGAGTGGATTCTTGCGGATACAGTGGCAATCAAATGGGCAGCTTTGTTCTGCATGGTGTCAGGTTTCTTGAGTATTGCATTCATCCAGGGCTGTATTCATCCAGGCAAGTGGGGAGTATTCCATCACACTCCTGCCCTGTACCCTGTAGAAGATGGACAAGCTTTGGGGACTCAGGAGGTGGGTTACTCGCCGCAGTATTCCTAGCCTCTGACCTGCTCTTGTAGCCACTGTGTTTATGTGATGAGTCTAGTTAAGTTTCTGATCAATGATAACCCCCAGGATGCTGCTAACAAGGGATTCAGTGATGGTAATACCATTGAATGTCAAGGGGCTGTGGTTAGACTGTCTCTTGTTGGTGATGGTCATAGCTTGGCATTTGTGTGGCATGAATGTTGCAATCCACTTGTCAGCCCAAGCCTGGATACTGTCTGGATCTTGTTGCATTTGGACACAGACTGCTTCAGTGTCTGAGGAGTCACGGATAGTGCTGAACATTATGCAATCATTAGAGCACATCCTCCCTTCTGTCCTTATGATGGAGGAAAGGTCATCGATGATGCAGCTGAAGATTATTGGGCCTAGGCCACTACCCTGAGGAACTCCTGCAGTAATCTCCTGGAGTTGAGATGACTGACCTCCAATAGCCACAACCATCTTCCTATGTGTCAGGTATGGGTCTAACCACCAGAGAGTTATCCCCTGATACCCATTGGTTCCAGTTTTGCTAAGGTTTCTTGATGCCACATTCTGTTGAATACAACCTTGATGTCAATTGATGGCTTTTTTTTGTTTTTGTTAATATTGCAGGAAAGAAGCGATTGTCAATTTTGGTACTTGAACTAACACAAACAATAATGCTCAAAGGGTCAAGTTATGAGGCTTGTTCATCAACAAAATTCCTCCAATCACAGTTGTAACAGACACTTTGGGAGTCTGGTGGCATTGTGGCAATGTTAAGGGAGTAGTAATCCTGTATCACTGCCTAATGTTTTAGTGACTTTGTCCAAACTGCAACCGGTGAAATTTAAAATCAACAAAAATCAGAAAATAAATGCTAGCCTAATGCTAACCATGCAACTACTGTCAGTTGTTGTAAAAAAAGACTTGGTTCCCTCATTTCCTTTAGGGAAGGAAATCTACCATCCTCACCAAGTCTGGCCTATATGCAACACCACAGCAATATGCTTGACACTTAGTTGCCCTCTGAGCAAATAGGGATGGGCAATAAATATTGGCCAGTCAGTGATACTCACATCCCATGAACAATTTTAAAAAGACACATATTGGTTGATTAGTCAAGGGTTATCTTGGAAAAAAGTGTTGCAAGTGTGTTGCTGTTTATCTTTCATTTGTGCTTTTGCTTGAGGACAGAAATTATTGCACAGTGTATTTTCTTGATATAACCAGTGTTATTTGATATTGTTGGATGGTCCCCTTGATACTAATGATGTGATTTATCTCTGGTTTGGGGAGGTAGGTAGTGAAGACTCTAAATCTCCCTCCTGATTAGACTTAGTGACATTGATGCTAGTCATATTGAATTTCATGATTTGCCTCAGTCCATGTTGCTGCTCCTGTGGATTTTGTTAAAAAGCCATGACCTGCACAGCAGGAAGGCAAATACTTTGACAGAAGTATTACAAAAAGGATAAAATATTGTTGGATGTGGTCATTGTATCATATCGAAATTGTGGGAACACATTACACACAACAACAACCTCAATCAGGTTAGACAAGAGAGCAGAGATAATTACAGAGCAACAAAGTAAAATAAGAAGCTACTAATTTAGAACGCAGTACATGAAGATTTGAGACATGTTCTGTGATACATATAGCAAGCTTAGGAGGAAGGATTTCCCTATCCTCATGTATGTATCGAGTGTCGATTATTTATTTTTATTTCAGATGGAATCATAGAGTCTTACAGCACAGAATCAGACCCTTTGGCTCAAACAGTCCATGTCAAATATAATCCCAAACTAAACTAGTCACACCCACCTATGCTTGGCCCACATCCCTCCCAAGATTTCTTATTCATGTGTTTATCCAAATGTCTTCTAAATGTTGTAGCTGTACTAACACACTTCTTCTGGAAGATCATTCCACGCACGAACCACTCTCTGTGTTAAAAAGTTGCCCCTCAAGACCTTTTTAAAATCTTTCTCCTCTGCCTTAAAAATATGCCTCCTTGGAATCCCCCCCTGTAGGAAAAAAATTCACCTGCCATTCACCTTGTCTATACTCCTCATGATTTTATAAATCTTGACTGGGTCACCCCTCCACCTCCTACACTTCCAGTGAAAATAGTCCCAGACATAGGCATCACTATCAAGGCCAGCGCTTGATGCCCATCTCTAACTGACTTTGAACTCAGTGCTTTGTTAATGCCATTTCAGAGAACTGTAAAGATTGTGCATTGCATTGCTTGAATCTACTGTTGCTGTGTCATGTGATAATCTATAAATTAAAAGACAAATCAGATGAATCTCAGTGACCATTTAACAGCTCCTATGTTCCTCAGATAATGTACTGTGAGAATATTCTCATTTCCTTTCACGTTATATGAAGCTAACACAGTAAAAACATTTATGCTTGTTGTAGTGATTGTAAGGAGGTCAGCCAGGTGGACCTCATAGAATATGAGTTCCCTGATTGGGGCTGTTAATCTGGTGCAGTCAGGGAGCCCAGGCTGACAGATGCAAACAGGAGTGTAAGAGTTTCTGTTCAAAGTTTGTGCAAAGATTTGTAGCTCGGGCGCTTGTTGTAGTGGTTCTGTTCGCCGAGCTGGAAGTTTTTGTTGCAAACGTTTCGTCCCCTGGCTAGGAGACATCATCAGTGCTGTGGAGCCTCCTGCGAAGCGCTTCTTTGATGTCTCCTAGCCAGGGGACGAAACGTTTGCAACAAAAACTTCCAGCTCGGCGAACAGAACCACTACAACAAGCGCCCGAGCTACAAATCTTCGCACAAACTTTGAACACTTACGGGCGAGAGACGCTGAGTCAAGCCAGGAAATGGGAATCCTGCGCTAACCGCCTAAGCGCCACATATGAACAACTCCGGTTTCTACACGAATGCCGAAAGAATCAAATCCTTCCACAATGTGTCAGGTACAGACCACCAGTCAATAATCCACAAGCCAGGGAAACAGCCAAGCAGAACGGACTCAGAATGATCCAGGTAATGATCACAGACGCTCACAACCGACTGCACAAATACAAACAAGAAATTGCGCGCCAAAAGTCGTTAATTTCAAAGACCGCTAATCATGAATGGACCCGGACCATAGAACAGGCTGTCACTATAGGACAGAACAGGACAACACATCGCAAAAAAACGGCACTAAAAGAAAAACTGGCCAAACTAACACACAAAAAAGAGGACACTACAACACACACCTGGGTTAAAAACCTCTCTCACAGACAGCTCACAGACATGGAAAGAACTATACTGACCAAGGGACTCAACTACAACCACAGGGACGCCAAGACAGCAGACTTCCTAGCAGCACTGGAATGCACACTCAGGAACAATGGACTGACTGAAGAGACACAACAAACAGTGAGACAAACGGTCGTACCTATGATGATAAGAAAAAGACAAACACATAACCTCAACACCAAGGAGAGGGAAGCACTGAAAGCACTAAGAAATGATAAGAACATAATCATACTACCAGCAGATAAAGGCAGAATGACTGTCATCCTAGATAAATCAGACTACATCAAAAAAGCACAACACCTACTAGCAGACACCAACACCTACCAAATGAAGGATTCGGACCCCACACCACAACTCACCAATAGAATAAATAACACCCTAAGGAACCTACAAAAAAACGGACAGATAACCAAAGCGGACCTACGAAGAATGAAACCGGAAAGCAACAACACCCCCAGATTCTATGGACTACCCAAAGTACACAAACCAGACATCCCACTCAGACCCATAGTATCACTACCAGGGACACCAGCATACAAACTGGTCAAAGAACTACAACAGAAACTGAAACACCTGGTCAGCGGATCCAAACACTCCATACAATCAACACAGGAATTCTTGGACGCCATCAGGAATACACTCATAGACAAAGAAGAAACCATGATCTCATTCGACGTGACGGCACTGTTCACTTCGATTGACAAAACCCTAGCCAGAGAAACAATAGCCAACAGAAAACAGGAGGCGGAACCTATCAACAAAGACGGCATACTTAAACTACTGGACTTATGCCTCACTACACACTTTACATTCAACAATCAGATATACGAACAAATCAACGGAACACCCATGGGATCACCAATCTCGGGACTCATAGCAGAGGCAGTGATGCAAAGGTTAGAACAAACAGCCCTACCACAAATTCAACCCAAACTCTGGGTCAGATATGTCGATGACACTTTCGTAATCATCAAAAACACGGAAATAGAAAAAAACACACCGGATCATCAAAGCCACACTCACAGGCATCCGATTCACGAGAGAAGTAGAAAAGGACAGCCAACTCCCATTCCTAGACGTGATAGTACAGAGAACACCGAACGGAGAATTCACCACAAGGGTACACAGGAAAACAACACACACAGACCAAGTCCTAAACTATGATAGTAACCACCCCAACACACACAAACGAAGCTGCATCAGGACACTATTCAAAAGAGCCACAACACACTGCAGTACACCAGAACTGTGAAAAGAGGAAGAGGAACACCTATACAAGGTATTCGCCAAAAACGGATACCCGCGCAACTTTATCAACAGATGCCTAAGAGATAGACCATGGAACGAGGACATGCCACAACCAAAAGGACTAGCCACACTACCATACATCAGGAGCATTTCAGAACTGACATCCAGACTACTGCGACCCCTAGGACTCATAACGGCACACAAACCAACAGCCACGCTCAGACAACAACTTACTAGAACAAAGGAGCCAATACCCAACATGAGCAAAACTAATGTAGTTTATAAAATATCATGCAAGGACTGCACAAAACACTATATAGGACAAACAGGAAGACAGCTAACAATCCGCATACATGAACACCAACTAGCCACGAAACGACACGACCAGCTATCCCTAGTAGCCACACACTCAGACAACAAGCAACATGAATTCGACTGGGAAAACACTACTATCATAGGGCAAGCCAGACAGAGAACAGCCAGGGAATTCCTAGAGGCATGGCATTCATCCACAAATTCCATCAACAGACACATCGACCTGGACCCAATATACCAATCACTACAGCGGACAGCTGAAACTGACACCCGGAAGCGGCAAGGACAGACCACTATAAATGCCGGAAGAAACATCAAAGAAGCGCTTCGCAGGAGGCTCCACAGCACTGATGATGTCTCCTAGCCAGGGGACGAAACGTTTGCAACAAAAACTTCCAGCTCAGCGAACAGAACCACTACAGTTTCTGTTCACTCTGAGATCTGACTCTGAGGAAGTCAAGCCAGTGTCAAGTACTATGCATGTGTAAATAAAGGGTGATTTAGTGATGGGATAGTGGCCCCTGTGGAGTTATTCCATCTGTTTTATTCATGATGCTGTGACATTATTACCTAAAATGTAAACTTCAGTCACTTCAATGCCGTCAGTTTTGAAGCATTCAATTTGGAATGTTTCATTTGTAAGTTTCTTTGTTGAAAACATTTAGGTGGAATGCTGCAATGTGGTTTCCTTCTCTTCTCTTGGTAAGTAGGGGATTGATGCAGTTAAGCCTTGTAGAAAGCAACTTTCTGTTTTGTCATTGTGCCTTTGAAAATGTACATCTAAGGCAAAGTATAATAACATTTCATCAGTCAACTGACAGTGTGTAGGAGTTTGAGTTGACAGAAAAGAAATTCCAAACCAGTTGAGTAGTTCTGTGGATTCGCATTGCTATTTGAGAGTTATATATCTTATCTTTTATCTTCTAAGGGTTACTCTTGCCAGAAAAGAACCTTGTTCATTTTTTGTTTGCTCTCAACCCTGGGTTTGTTTTGATGACCACTTCCTTCCTACGTACATGCATAAAGATAGACAAAGAAGGAGCAGGAGTTAGCCATTTACACTCTTGAGGCTGCTCTGCCATTCAGTAGGATCATGGCTAATCCGATTATTCCACATTCTTGCTAATCCCCATTAATCTTTAATCCCCTTACTTCCACAGCTTTTGAAGAAGAAAAGTCTAATGCTGCCAGCACTCCAAAGGAAAATAATTTCTTTTTTTGTTGACTTAAAATGTACCCATCTCTATGAGCACCCCAGACCTCCTTATTTTTAAACAGCAATCTCCAATTCCAGTTATGCCCTTTCCACACCTACCATGTCAAAACTCCAAAGGATCTTATACAGTTTGCCAGTCTGGCATTCTGAGAGAAAGTGACCACTGCAGTTACTGGAGAGTCGGAGCCGAAAAGTTCAGGATGTGGTTCTGGGAAGAGGAGATGACCCAGGGAGTGCATTGGGAGAGAGACTGGCTGAGATCTGGCATTCTGGCCCAGGTGTATGCCTCTTTTCCAGACATTGGCACCATTGGCAAGGCAGCATTATTACTCATACCTCCTTGGGCGCGAAGAGTTCAGTGCATTGTTTGAACGTTGCAGGGCAATGTTGGGATTGCAGATTCCCTTCCCAGAGAAAGATCGATGAGTCTGTTGGACTTTTCTGAAAATTCAAAAACTTTCACTGTCATTATTTTTCATCTGTTGCTATCCCACAAAGTGTTGGATCGATTGTGTTCACTTTCACAAGGCATGGTGAGACTCGAACTTAGGACCTCAGGCTTCACTAGGCCATTACCATAACCATTGCCTATTGAACTCTGATCTGACATCATTCCTGCTGACAGGATCTTAGTAATGACTGCTGGGAGTTCATATGATCAAGTGAATGAATTTAAAGCTGGAAAATCTGCTACAAATGAATAGGTTGCTGAGTACATTAGAATCAACACATTTTTCCGTAGGAAGTGCCCGAACAATACTTTGTGGCAAAATTATATTTTCACCTCCAGCTAATGCAAAAGCTTCACTGGCTTGTATCCATGATTCTTGATGTCAATTTTCAGTTTCCTGGGTTTAGCTTGGTTGGAAAAAGTCAGTTGGAAACAAAAACTGGTGAAGAACAGCCTCAGAACTTTTGTGGATTGCCAGTTTAGATGCTGAAGTCCTTGAACACATCTGAATGTCCACCAACAAATTATAAACAAAATTATGTGCTCTGAGCACTGTTGACAACGATTGTCAATTCTTAATTGTCCTGGGGAAGATGGTGGTGAGCTCCATATTTGAACCACTGCAGTCTTTTGGGTATGGGAATAGAAGGAAGTTCCAGTATTTTGACCCAACATCAGTTGAGGAACGGTGATGCAAGGTGGTGAGCGGCTTGGAGAGAACATGCAGGGGGTGGTGTTCCCAACTATCTGCTGCCTTGGTCAATCTGCATGGTTGTGTGTTTGAAAAGTTGCTGTCAAAGGATCCTTGGTGAGTTACTGCACTCCATTTAATGAATGGTACATCACTGTGGGTGAGCAGGGAAGGTACTAAATATTTAAGGGAATGGAGAGGATAAAGAGCAGTAGTTGCTTTATCCAGGATGACTTTGAGCCTCTCAGATGTTGCTTAAGTTGTACTTTCCCTGGAAATGGGTAATATTCCAGCACGGTCCTGATATAGATGGTGAATAGGCTTTGGAAAGTCAGGGTCGGAGTTATTTTTCACAGGATTCCCCGCCTCTGACCCATCCGTGTAACCACAGTATTTATTTAGTCACAGTGGCTCATTTTCTGTTCAATAGTAAATCTCAGGAGGTTGATGGCGGGAGATTCAGTGAGAGTAATGTCATTTAATATCACAGGGAGGCTTTTGGATTCTCTTTTGTTTGGCACTGGAATAGTACAAGTCACTTACTAGCCAAAGCCTGAATTGCTGTGCAGGGCCTGTTGCAAGTGGACATGGACAGTATCTAAGGAGTTGCAAAAGGTGTTGAACATTGTGCAATCATCGTCCAGCATCCCACTTCTGACCGTATGATGGAGAGACAGTCATAGGTGAAGCTGCTGATGATGGTTGGGCCTTGGACACTACGCTGAGGAACTGCTGCAGAGATGTCCTGGAGCTGAGGTTATTAACCTCCAACAATCACAGGCATGTTCTTTTGTGATCTGCAAGAGACCAAAGAGTACAAAGTGTTTTTTTTGCCAGATTCTCATTTATTTCTATTTTCATGGAAGCTTGATGTTGTAATCTCTCACTTCTGTGCTGAATTGTCCACTTAGATTATGTAGAAAGCTTCTCCCCAGCCCCCCTCCCACCCTCCCAATTATCCCTCCACCCCCAGGCTCCCAGCCTCATTCGTGATGAAGGGCTCTAGTCCGAAACATCAATTTTCCTGCTCTTTGGATGCTGCCTGACCTGCTGTGCTTTTCCAGCAACACAATCTCAACACTTAGATTATGCACTGAAAATAAAATCAGAAATTGCTGGAGAAACTCAGCAGGTCTGGCAGCAGGTGTGAAGAGAAAAGCAGATGCCAGGTTTGAGGTCTAACACCCCTTCCTCAGAACTAGTAGTAGCTAAGAAAAGCTTGTGTACATGCTGAAGACAGGAAGTGTGAGATTTTTGGAGGGTGGGAGTGGAAAAGGAGTGCATAATAAGTGAAGTTGGAAACCACAAAAGGAGAACAGTAGTCAGGCAAATAATGGGATGGATAATAGTCAACCAAGGAAGGAGAAAAGCTGAGAAAAGGAACCATTAGTGGGTGAGAAGGGGGCAGCTGTGCTGAAACAGCCATGTGATGACGGGGGTGTAGGACATGGGAGAAGGTGTTCAGACTGAAAATTAACAAACTTGATCTTGAGTCCGGAAGGCTGCAGAGTCCCCAAGTGGAAAATGAGATCTTTTCTTCCAGCTTGCGCTGAATTTCACTGGACCACTGCAGGGCCGCATGATGGTGTGTCGAGTGGCAGGCAACTTGGAACCTGACCAAGAAGAGAAAATATAAACCATGAGCTAAACTGGGACTCAGCTATTAATCTGCTAATGAGATGATATTTGCAGGAACTGCATATATAAAGATCGGAAATGCCCGTGGTATCATCCAGTTAGTGCCCCAGGTTATAATACTCACTGTCATTAATCATTGAAACTGATAGGCATCTCTGAAGTTTGCAAAAAGTCATGCAAATCATAAAGTTACTGTCAGGCATTGCATCCTTCTGTTTTGTCCCATGGTAGTCAGTCAGCAGGGAAGTCCCATATAGATGACAGCTACTCTGTTATATGTTAGTTGCTATGCAAAAATCCTCATTCACTACCACTTGATGAAGGAGTGTCGCTCTGAAAGCTAGTGTGCTTCCAATTAAACCTGTTGGACATTTGCAGGCTTTGTACAGAAAACGAGTAATTGTTGTATCAAGGGGGGCCCAGCAAGACTGAAGTCAATGGAAATTAGGCAAAAAAATGCCAGTCCACTGTTTGGGGTCACACCCATTGCAAAGGAACAAGGTTAATCATCTCAGTGCCAAGTCATCTCTGTAGGTCATTGGTGAGGTAGTGTCCTAGCCCAGGCATCTTCAGCTGCTTCATCAATGATATTCGCTTCATTATAAGTTCAGAACTGGGGATGATTGCAGTTTATTACACATAGTTCATCACTATTCACAACACAGTCACAGAATCCCTGCACAGTGGAAACAGGTCACCCAACCCTATAAGTCCACACTGAGCCTCCAAAGAGCATCCCACCCAGACCCACCCCCTCACCTTATCACTGTAACGCTGCATTTCCCTTTGCCAATGTACCCAACTTACACAACCCTGGTCACTATGGGCAATTTAGCATGGCCAATCCAACTCTTTGGAGTGTGGGAGGAAACTGGAGCAACTGGAGGAAACCCAGGCAGAAAGGAAGAGAATGTATAAACTTCACACAGACGGTTGACTGAGTATGGAATTGAACCTGGGTCCCTGGCTCTGTGAGGCAGGAGTGCTAACCACTGAACCACCATGCCGTCCTCTTGTGCTAACATAGTTGAGAGGCTTCAAAAGAGAATCTTTTGACATGCAATCACATTGCCATCTTGAAATGCCCCGTTATCTATATCCTGGCAGTAACCAATGACGTGAAACTGAACTGGATCAGCCATATAAATACTGCAGCTGCAAGAGCAAGTTCGGGACCAGAAATCCTGCAGTGGGTAACTCACCTCCTCACTTTCCAAAGCCTGTCAAGCATCTTCAAGGCACAAGTCAGGAGTAGGATGGGATACTCCTCACTTACCGAGATGACTACTGGTCCAAAAACAATCAAGAAGTTTCTTTAGCCACCAGGATACCTGAACACCAACTGGCCATCAAAAGACATGACCCACTGTCACTAATTTCTATATATACAGACAAAGAAGGACACCACTTTGGGAGAACATACACATCATAGGAGAGGCGAAACAAAGACACACACGAGAATTCTTAGAGGCATGGCATTCTAACCATTCTATCAATAAACACATGATTTAGACCCCATCTACCTTGCTTTGAAAGGAAAAAGAAAGAACTGGAAATGACATCAGCCACCTTAGGAAACCAAGTCCTATAAATAGAGAGGTGGGACATATCACCAGCACTCACTGGACACTCTCATTGATGATGTTACCTAGTATGGTAATGAAAGGTCTGAAAGCAAACCTTCCAGCTCAGCAAGCTAACTTACATAATTATCATCAACCGGAGCTACAAGTCTTCTCAAAGATCATGAAGAGGTTTCCTATTCGATTGGCACTACATCCACAAACATCCACACCCTCCATCACAGGATGCTCAATAGTAGCAGTGTGCATGATCTACAAGATACCGAAACTCACCAAAGCTCCTTAAACAGACCTTCCAAACCCACAATCATTATCGTCTAACAGGACAAGGGCAGCAGAGACATGGGAATGTCACCACGTCCAAGTTCCCTTCCAAGCCACTCACCATCCTGGCTCATTCCTTCACAATTGCCAAGTCAAAATCCTGGCACTCTCTCTCCCTAACAATTGAGGGGGTACCTACACAAAGTGGACTGGAGAGGTTCAGACATGAGCTTATCATCATCTTCTCAAAGACAGTTAGGAATGGGAAGGAAGTTGGCCCAGCAAGCATCATCCACATCCCTTGAATTAATTGAAAAAACCTGAAAAACAATACAAGTACCTCCACTTGTTTTTAAAGTTTATGATGCATCAGAATCTACCTCATTTCCATTTTATAGCACAATCATTTACTTTGCCCTTTAAGTATTCTAATTAAAAGAAAAGTAATCAGTGCACCTTCCTTTCTGATGTGCTGCCTTTGAGAGTGCTTCATTTTGCTGCTAATCCAACATGATGACATCATCATGGCTGGATATCTGGAAACTCTCTTAAGCTGTCGTTTGATTCAAATTTGCTTAGAGACAAAAAAAACTGTAGATGCTGGAATCCAAGGTTGACATGCAGAAGGCTGGAAGAACACACCAAGGCAGGTAGCATCAAGAGGTGGAGAAGTCAACGTTTCGGGTGTAACCCTTCGTCCTGAAGAAGGGTCACACTCAAAACATTGACTTTTCCACTTCTTGATGCTGCCTGGCTTGCTGTGTTCTTCCAACCTCCTGCTTGTCTACCTTTGATTCAAACTGACATTCAGAAAGGAACAATACTTGGATCTTTGAGGTCAATGAAGAGTGCCATCATTTCAGCACTGACAGTGAAACCTGGACGCATGGAGTTTTTATTCCCCACTTAAAGATGAAATCCACACACGGTCATGCACAGCATGGAAACTGACCTTTAGCGTACAGGGTTTTGATGAGACCAGATCTGGAAGACTTCATGCAGTTTTGTCTCCATATTTAAGGAAGGATACATTTGCATTAGAAGTGGTGCAGTGAAACCTCACTAACTTGGTCTGCCACGTGAGGAGTTGCCATCTAATAAGAGGGTAGGTAAATTAGGTTTATATTCTCTGTAATTTAGAAGAATGAGATGCTATCTCATTGAAGTGGACAAGATTTTGCAGAGGCTTGGTAGAGCAGATGGTCTGAAGTTGTTTTCATGGATTCGCAAATCTGAAATACTGGAGATGAATCTCAGGATAAGGTGCTAATCATTTTGGTCTGAGATAAGGAAAAATGACTTCACACAAAGGTTTGTGAATCTTGGAGTTCTCTACCTGAGAAGACACGATTGCTCCATTGTTGAATGTATTTAAGATGGAAACCTGCAGATTTTCAGTCCATGGGAACATTGAGGATCAAGGCAAGTGGGGAGGAAAATGATGTGTCACCCGAAATTAGTCATGATTGTATTGAAGTCTGGAACAGGCTCAACAGGGTACATTGGTCTACTTCAACTCCTGCTTTTGATGTGTTTGTCAAAGTCCTCTTGAGAGTAAGAGGCAGTTTCCTATTTGGTGAACCCAGTGTTTTGTTCACAAGAAAATTTTATTACGGTATGATTTACCTCCCCATTTAGGTCATGGTATTGAAAAATGTTAAGATGTAATGAGTGCAATTTTCATGAAATATGTTGTGAATGAGCTAAGGAATTCTATTTAGTCTTGCTGCTCATATTGCCTCAAACATTGCCTTTTTAAAACTTCAGTCTTAGATTTTGACGTTGTGTGGATAACCATTGGTATGGCATTTGACATACTTGTGATAGGCATGCATTAATAAAATAGACATTACCTCACAAATGCAAGCCTCCTCTTCCATATTTGGAAATAAAAATAATTATCCATCTACGCAGTTGGGTATTGATTAATGAAGGATGGTGTTAATGAGTTCAACTATCATATTTTTCAAATCAAACATTTGCTTCAAAATGCTGTTTGTCTAGCCAGAAATTTGTAAATTTATTCCATGATACATTGTATTCACATAACCATGTTAGGCAAGGTAATGCCCAATGGCATTTAGGAATTTAAATCATTTCAGGTTTCATTAAAACAAACACATTTGGAATCTTTGACAATCTTAGAAAAAGCCTAAGTATAAAAATCACCAGGTAAGATGATATGACCCCAAAACATAGCAAGGTGCATATGAGGTCAAAACAAACATGGAGTACTTGAGCATCATACGAATCAGGGACATTTCAGTTTCAAACAGTACATTCATAAATTATGCATTATCTTCATTAAATATAACTGTACTGGACATTTATTAAAGCCACCTTTGGAATACTGCATTCAATTCTGGTCTCCAAGGAACTTGAAAGGTTTCAGAAAGGATTTACAAGGATGTTGCCAGGGTCGGAGAGTTTGAGCTATAGGGAGACGTTGAACAGGCTGGGGCTGTTTTCCCTGGAGTGTCGGAGACTGAGAGGTGACCTTATAGAGGTTTATAAAATCATGAGAGGTATGGATATAGTAAACAGACAAGATCTTATCCCCAGAGTAGGGGAGTTCAAAACTAAAGGGCATGGGTTTAAGGTGAGAGGGGAAAGATTTAAAAGGGACCTAAGGGGCAACTTTTTCACGCAGAGGGTGGTGCATGTATGGAATGAGATACCAGAGGAAGTGGTGCCCGCTGGTACAATTACAACATTTAGAAGGAATCTGGATGGGTATATGAATAGAAAGGGTTTAGAGGGATTTGGGCCAAGTGCTGGCAAATGGGACTAGATTAGGTTCGGATATCTGGTCGTCATGGACGAGTTATACCTAAAGGTCTGTTTCCATACTGTACATCTCTATGACTCTATGACCATGTGTGAATTTCCTCTATAAAATGAGTCAGTGGGAAATAAACGCTGTATTCATCCAGGTTTCACTGTCAATGCTGAAGTGATGGCACTTTGTATTGACTTCAAAAGAAATTTCTCTCAAAGAATCAAAAGTTGCTCATTTTGTTTAGCTGCAACAGAATTGTTTTATTCTTTTTTTTAATTCCTTGGAATAAGAGCAAACATGCTGAATCATCCTGGAGAATAACATTGAGCAGAAACTGAACAGAACTATCCATCTCATTACTGCGACTGCAACAGCAAGTCAGAGGCTAGGCATTCTGCAGTCAGTAACCCATCATCCTGACTCTCCAAAGTTTGACAACCACCCACAAGGCAGAAGTCAGGAGTGTAGTGGGAAATTCCCTGCAACTCCAACAACCTTCCAGGATCAAACAGACTCAGGAGTAACAATGGGCACCATTATCAAGATGCCTTGCAAAAATTCACCAAGTCTCTGTCGACAGCACCTTCCAAACCCACAACCACTTCCATCTAGAATGACAAAGGCAGCATCTACACGGGAACACCATCACTTGCAATCTCCCCTCCAAGGCACCCACCATCCTGACTTGGAAACATATCGCCAAAGTTCACTTCATCAAAATCCTGTAATTCCCATTTTTATGGCATTGTGGAGGTATGTAAACCAATTGGGTATAGCAGTTCAAGAAGACAGCTCACCAGCACCTTCACATAAAAAATAAATGCTGCCCATCCAGTGAAACACACATTAATTGAACAAATAACTTAAAAAATTATCTCCTATTTGCTTGTTACATCTGCAGGCTAAATACCTGAGATTCTTGTTGAAACCCACCAATGTCTCTTCAATCATCAACATGTATATGTTTTGGAAAAAGGTCTCTGAACCTGAAATGTTAACTCTGATTTCTCTCCACAGATGCTTCCAGATCTGCTGAGATTTTCGAGCAATTTCTGTTTTTGTTTCAGATTTCCAGCATTTGCTGTTGATTTGGGGAGAAAGTGAGGACTGCAGATGCTGGAGATCAGAGCAGAAAATGTGTTGCTGGAAAAGGGCAGCAGGTCAGGCAGCATCCAAGGATGAGGAGATTCGATGTTTCAGACATAAGCCCTTCATCAGGAATTTTTTTTGTCAACATTTATAACTCTTACACCTTTTAGAAAAGGTCTGCTTTTTGGCCTTTTGCCCAAAGTGAATGACTTCACACCTCCCTGCATCATATTCCATTCGCTATCCCATTGCCCATTCACTTAATATCCCTTTACAGCCTATATGTATCCATCCCACAACATACCTTTTCATCTATCTTTATATCATCAGCAAACTTAGATACATTACTTTCTGCCCCTCAACCCAAGTCATGAATGTGAAGTGTAAATAACTGAGGCACAAGCACCGATCCTTGCAAAGCTCCAGTTTGAATATACCTTACTTTACTTCTTGCCTGACAATCAATCTTCTTTTCAAGCTGATATCGCCCCTAACTCTGTGAACCCTTAGTTTACTGATTTGCATTTTGTGTACCCCAGATATATTACATCGCTTGATCCTCCTTTATTCATCCTAAGTATTGTGATAGTTGCATAATATCTATTTTGAGGAGAACTTTTTAATAGAAGAATGTATTTTAATTGACAGTTCTTTGAAAGTCTGGTTTGTAGTTTTTTAAATGGCCAAGAAGTCACCATGAACCTTAAATTAAAACAGCCTTTACAAAACATCATATTGTTTTAGCAAAACAACAAACAGCTCACTTGGGGATTACTAGGGTATTTTCTGACTTGGGTTTTATGATCCTCAGTATGAGTGAGGGGCCAATAAACTGCGTTATTCGGAGCGAAGAGATCACAACAACAGTCCATAACAATACTTGTTCTGAGATAACTTTACCCTTTGTCAATTCCATAACCCACTTCTCCAGAAAACTTCCCAAAATTTTTTTTTCTGCAGAATTCATACTAAAATATTGATGCTCAGCAGATAGTCTGTGACAGTCATAAAATTAGCACATAGGTGTACTTTATATTTCTTCAAATGTTTTTCCACTTTGGTGTTTAATCAAATGCAACATTTCTGATGTGAATTTCTTTCATTTTAAAATCTAAATCAATTTTGTTGTTGCTTAGAGAAAGAGATAAAAGGTTGTAGATAATGATCAATTATTTATTCAAGCTGTCCCAACAATATTACAACACTGGAATCCAATCACTGACATGGGAAATTGCCTAGACATGTCCTATCCAGAAAGAAAACAAGCCAAATCCAATCCAGCCAGTTATTGCCCCAATCAGTCAACTCTCAAAAATCAGTAAAGTAACAGAAAATATTGGCTAAAGTGTGGTCATTTGGCATTTACTCAACTCTTAATAATGTACTCACTAATGGTCAATTTAGATTCTGTCAGTGCAATTTGGTTCCAGGCCTCATGACAGCTTTTGTACAAAGAAGGGCAAAAGAGCTGAATCCCAGAGATGAGTGAAGGGTAATTGCTATTTCCATCCAGGCAATATTGGACTGAATGTGGCATCAAGGAGCAGGAGCAAAACTGATGACAATGGAAATCATGAGGAAACCGCCTCACTGTTTGAACTTTAAAATTAAACCAGAATGAAGGAGGACAGTCATGGCTTTATAGACAATCAATTCAAATATTTATGAGACATCTCAATAGGTAAATGAATAGGAAGGGTTTAGAGGGATATGGGCCAAATGCTGGCAAACGGGATGAGATTAATTTAGGATATCTGGTTGGCATGGACATGTTGGACCAAAGGGTCTGCTTCTGTGCTGTATATTTCTGTGATTCTATGACCTCAGCACCAGCATATTGTTGTGGAAGGTATTCAGGGTAATGTCTTACACTCAATCACCTTTTGCTATTTCAGTAGTCTTCCCTCCAACATATGGTCAAAAGTGAGATCTTCACTGATGGTTGTACAGTGTTCCATATCAATCAGAATCCCTCAGATAGTAAAGCTGTCCGGCTGGCAAAGTCTTGGGCTCATAAGTGACAAATAACATTTGCTATTGCCGGTCAATGACCATTTTCAACAAGAATTAAACTAACCCTTTTCATTTGACAATCACAGCTGGTGCTGAAAATGTGTTGCTAGAAAAGCGCAGCAGGTCAGGCAGCATCATCATTATCACTATCTGGGGGAGTACCATTGACTAGAAACTTAATTGGATCAGCTAGTGGCTTCAATAGCTGGTCAGAAACTACCATTCTACAGGAAGTAACTCACCTCCTGAATCCTCAAAGATTATGTACTATCTGGTAGGCACAATTCACAGGTGTGATGGAATATTGTCAGCTGGATGAATGCAGCTCCACCAACACTTAGTAAGCTCAATACCATCCAAAGGAAAGGAGTAATTGGTACTGCATCTACCACCTTAATCATTCATATGATTCATTACCAGTACACAACAGCAGTACAGTCCCTTTACAAGATGCAGTGCAACAATTTTCCACATCTGTTTTGACAGTGACTTGCAAATCTGTAACCTTCACCATCATGAAGGACGAGGTCACCAGGTACATGAAAACATTACCTGCAACTCCATGCCCTGCAAATCTTACAACAGTCTGCCTCAGAACTATGTTGCTTTTCTGTGGCTCTCAAGTTGAGTTAATATCCTAGAACTCCCTCCCTAACATCACAGTTGGTGAGCTTGCAACATGTAGACAACAGAAGTTCAATAACACAAATCAAAACAACCTTCTCAAATGGGTAGCAAATGCTGGCCATACTTAGACATTTATGTCTCATAAAAACATTTTTAAAAATCCCACATATTGTTGCAGGTAGCAGCACATGATCCTCTCCATCAGAGGGTTGTCAGTGGATACAAGCTCTACCTCGGAAGCTGAGCATATCTAAACTGATAGCTCAATGCAACACTTGGCCCGTAGAATATTGCCTTTCGAGAAAGCAATAAGCAGTGACTCTATACCTGTCTGTTTAACTAAATGTAAAAGATCCCTTGACATTAATTGTGGAGCTGTCACTGCCAACACCACTACCTCAAATTAATTCATTATTTGTTTCAATTGCTGCTGTTGAGTATTTGCTGCACACAAATTGATAGATTTGTCTTCATACCAGTAACCATTTTAAAGTAATTAATTGACCTGGAGGATGAGATGAACCACAGTCTACTGACAAATTCTCAGCTCAAATTCACCTTTACGAAGATTCCACATTTGTGCACATTTCCTTGTGATCGTTCAAATGTTATAATCTTATTTATGGAATTATTGGTGTGTAACCATGGTAATATTGTTTTGTTGTAAACACTTAAGCACCAACTTTGTGATTCAGATAGTACAGGTGTTGAAACAGAGCTGTCATAGAATCTGGCAAATATAAATTACAGGTGGAGGGGTTCTGTTCTGAGCCCATACAGAAGACATTTGTAACCTGCAACCTAGTCCATAACAGGACCAAGGACAAGGGTGTAAAGAGGAGTGAGATCCTGGAGACAGCAAGGAAAAAGATTAGCAAGCAGGGCCTCAAAGCCTCCAAGTTACTCCCTGCATCATGCACTAGTGCGAGCAGATATAAGAAGATGCAGCAAGCCAGCACATAGTTTAAGGTGGTACAGGAGGAAGAGCTTTAGGTTTTTGAGACATTGAAACAGGTATTTGGGGCATCGGAGCTATGCCATTTGGAAAGGTTGCACGTCAACAGTGGCAGGAGCACTGTTTAGACTGGGCCCTATGGTCAGGCTTCAGAGAAAGATTTAAATTAACTTAGTAAGGGATTTGGAACCAGGATGCAGCATTAAGAAGGAGAATCAAGGTGCTAAAAGGATTGGCAGAGACAGAAAGCACAGGAGTTTTAAAAAACATGTGAAGTATTAGAGAGGGTCAGAGTAAGAAGGAATGAATTAAGAATTACATTTAGCTTCCAAAGCCTCCATGTGGATATAAAGAGAATGATGAATAAGATTGAAAATCTGCAACTACAGATGGATGTTATGATGATATTAGAAACCTTACTCAAAGAAGGTGCCCTTGGGAAATGCCTGGGTATTCTTTATTTTGCTAAAGGTGCTGAATAAATGCAAATTATTACTATGTTTAAGTTTCTTTCCCACTTTTATTGGACTGTTTACAAAGCAAAATGAGGACATTATCTTAAACCTGTGTAATTATATTTAATGATGTTGATGTTGTGTGATCCTTCATTAAAGCAAAACATCAAAACAGAAATTTCTTGAAAAGCATTTTTTTGTTAAAAACATAACCTGCTACCTCAGAGAAATTTTAAATTGTGGCACCGCATATAAATTATTACAAATAGATAAAGTTACTTCAATCCAAAAGAGAAAATGTTGGAAAATCTCAGCAGGTTTGGCAGCATCTGTAAGGAGAGAAAAGAGCTGACATTTCGAGTCTAACTGACCCTTTGTCAAAGCTAAAAAAAATGGAGAAATAGAGAGATATTTATCCTAGGCTGAGAGAAGGCAAGTCATGGCTCCAGAAGCAAAGGCAGCAATAAGGAGATGATAATGACAGTGCATATAGGGTTTATAGGGAGATTAGGAGCTGTGAATGACCAAGACTGAAGCTAATGCTACGTGACAAAATATGTGGGGGATGGGTGAAGCAGCGGCAAAATGGAAAACAGGGGAGAAGGGTAGCAAAGGAGGGAGAGGAGAGGAAAAAGGTGATGAGAGAGTGGGGAGTGAGACAAAGAGAGACAATCAAGAAATAAGAGGTACAGAACAGTGAAAAAATCTTTTTAAAAAATAAATGGAGCAGAATGAAAACAGAGGGGTTGAGATGGGATAGTCATGTGAAGTTGTTGAATTCAATGTTGAGACCATCAGGCTGTAACGTGCCTAGTCGGAAGATGAGATGCTGTTCTTCCAGTTTGTGTTGAGCTTCACTGGAACATTGCAGCAGGTCAAGGACAGACATGTGGGCATGGGAGCAGGATTGTGTGTTGAAGTGGCAAGCCATGGGAAAGTCCGGGACCTGATTGCATACAGACCGAAGGTGCTCAGCAAAGCGATCACCCAGTCGCCATTTTGTCTCTCTGATATAGAGGAGACCACACTGGGAGAAAGGAATGCAATAGACCATATTGAAAGAGGTACAAGTGAAATGCTGCTTAATCTGAAATGAGTGTTTGGGGCCTTGGATGGTGAGCATGGAAGAGGTAAAGGGGCAGGTGTTGCACCTTCTGCGATTGCATGGGAAGATGCCGTGTGTGATGGGAGAGGCGTTAGGTGTGATGGAGGAGGGGACTAGGTTGTCCCTGAGGGAATGATTTCTGCGGAATGCAGACAGGGGGAAGGAAGGGAAGATGTGTTTAGTGGTGGCCTCGTGTTGGAGTTGGCGAAAATGGCGGAGGATTATTCTTTCATGTGAAGGCTGGTGGGGTGAAAGGTGAGAACAAGAGGGACCCTAAACTTGTTCTGGAAGGGGAGGGAGGGGGTGAGGGTCATGGCGCAGGAGATGGACCGCACGCTGTCAAGGGCCCTGTCAACAACTGTAGGTGGGAAGCCGCAGTTGGAGAAGAAGGAGCACATATTAAGAGCACCACTTTGGAAATTAGCCTCATCGAAACAAATGTGGCGGAGGTGAAGGAGCTGAGAGCAGCTGTAGTCCAGATAGCTGTGGGAGTCAGTGCGCTTGTAATGGATATTAGTGGATAGACAATTGCTGGAAATGGAGACAGAAAGATCAAGGAAAGGAAGGCAAGTGCCGGAGATGGACCAGGTGAAGGTGATGGAGGGATAGAAACTGGAAGCGAAGTTTATGAATTTTACCAGGTCAGGACGAGAACATGAAGCTGCACCAAAATAGTCATCGATGTACCAATAAAGCAGTTGTGGGAGGGGACCGGGGTAGGCCTGGAACAAGAAATGTTCCACATACCCCAAGAAAAGGCAAGCATAGCTAGGACCCATGCAAATATCCATAGCTACAGCTTTGATTTGGAGAAAATGGGATGAGTTGAAGGAGAAACTGTTGAGAGAGAGAACAAGTTCAGCCAGGCAGAGGAGATTGTCCAGGCCTCTTTTCGAAAAAGAAGCGAAGAGCTTTCAAGCCGTCTTGGTGTGGGATGGAGGTGTAAAGAGATTGCACATCCATGGTGAATAGAAGATGGTTAGGGTCTGTGATTTTTTTCTCTCCTTACAGATGCTGCCAGACCTGCTGAGATTTTCCAGCATTTTCTCTTTTGGTTTCAGATTCCAGCATCTGCAGTAATTTGCTTTTATCCAAAGTTAACTCAATGCTAGGCAGTGTAGGATCATTAGTCACCTGAAGATCTAAAATCTAAGGTTACTCCTAGATTTGCTCTCTTACTAGTATTTTTCTGGAGGCTATTAAAGATGTCTTTCTTGTAACATCTACACTGTAATTCAAGAGTCCGTTGTGGTGTGTCTTACTTTTTCAAATTCCAGATATATATGATCTGTATGGACACATTGTAAATGTGTTGCAGAAGCTTAGAAAGAAATATATAGAAGAAGCAATAATGTTCACTACATTAGAAGTATACATTTTAAAAATATTAAAGACCAATGAAGTTGTTAGTTCCTAAAACTGCTGTGTCATACATCTTCTGTATATTTTTTTGCTAAGCTTCTGCAACATATTTACAATATGTCTCTATATAGAGCAAATGTGTATGGAGTTTAAAAAAGTGAGACACACGACAACAGACTTTTGAATTACAGTGTACATGTTACAAGAAAAACATTTTTAATATCCCCAGAAAAATGCTATGAAGAGAACAACTCTAAGAGTAATGTTAGATTTCAGACCTTCAGGTAATTAATGCTACTGATCCTATACTGCCCAGCATTGAGGTAACTTTATCCATTTGTAATAATTTGCATCTGGTGCCACAACTTAAAATTTCTCTGATGTAGCAGGTTCTGTGCCTTTGTAGATGGCAGAACTCAAATTAAACAGGATTAGCAGGAAATTCTCTCCTGAAAGCCCCCTAAAACATCAGAGAAAATCCAATCATAGTAACGACCAATCAAATCAAAGCCAGCGCTGTAAATAGAATCAACGGAACTTGTGATGAGGTGCTCCACCAATCACAGGTCAATCTTCATCACATTTGCTGCTGACAGACTTGGCAACAAATGCACGAAGGCTTGCCATTGGAGGAGCAGCAAGCAGACAGCTAAGTGAGATAGAATGTGCACAGATCAGCCATTTTTCTGGGGACAGGGAGGGGGAAGGAAGGAGATCTGAATCCCTTTTGCTGGGCCAGGGAAACTGGCTGCCAGGGCCTAAGGAATATTGAGAACTGTACGTTTATTCTGGGCATGTGCAAAAAAGGAACAATGTCATATTAAGATCAGGTCACAAGGAACTAGAGTCTGGATCTCAGAGCTCCAGTCAAGATGTCCTCTCTTTTATACTTACGCTCAATAAAGTTTGTTGCTGTCCCCTCAAGTGTGTACAACCCACATTGCTATATGGTGGCAGCGATGATCAGACTCTCAGAACTGCAAGCAGACAATATGTTTCTGAAGTAAAGCTCAGTGAAGGCAGACCATGGGGTGAACTCAGTAAGCTCAGCACAGAAGTGTGGAAAATGGCCAAAGTGAAACTCAGTGCTTGTAGAAACAAAAAGAGAAGTTGCTGGAAAAGCTCAGTAGGTCTGTCAGCATCTGCGCAGAGAAGTCAAAGTTAATGTTTTGGGTCCAGTGACCCTTCCTCAGAATGGACTTCAAGGCACACCTAGACATTGAACTGTAAAGCTGAAACATAAATGTGATATTGCCCATGATGGATACACGGTCAGCTTCAGAAAGAAACTGAGACATATTACGGAAATAGAACTACTTGCAGAGATAGAGAAAAAAAAAGCACTCAGAAAATATACTTTCAGTGACTCAAAGGAATAGGGCATGGTCCATGCCTAGCAGTGGGACTGCAATCCAGCCAGGTTCATATAGAATCAGAGCACAAAGAGAGATCGCAATAAAGCTGCAACATCAGTGCAGGAAGTTAAATGCAGGTCACAGAAATCTGCAGGACTCCTAATGTCAAGCGATGTACAGTAATGGAATGAGTTCTTCCTGAGAAATGTGACATGCAGAACGTAAGAACTTAACTTTCTTTATGTTACAGATGAGCAGGATAAATTTTGGGACACGGAAATAAAATAATAGGAAAAAACTACATTCAAATTAGATATTGGAGCTGAGGTACCAAACTTTTCAGCCAACTTTAGCAAGACTTCTTTGTTTTAATAATCTATTCTCTTTGAAATAAAATCCACTCTACTTGCCTTCCCAATTACCTGTTGAACTTGGGGGTGCTGTGGTGGGGCGATTTATAAAACTTTTCACCGTATTTTAATTGTAAAAGTACACATGACAATAAATTTCTATTATATTGTAACTTTTATGCTAGCTTTTTGTGAATTATGCATGAGAACACCCAAATCCCTCTGAGCTGCCACTTTCTGCAGTCTTTCTCCATTCAAATAATACTCAGCTCCTCTATTCTTCTTGCCAAAGTACATAACCTCACACTTTCTCATATATTCCATCTGTCAAGTGTTTGCTCATCCACTTAATCTATCCATATAGCTCTGTAGACTTTTTGTATCATCCTAATTTCTTGCTTTCCCATCCTATTTTGTATTACCTGCAAATTTGATGATAGCACATTCACTTGCCTCATCCAGGTCATTAATATATATTAAAATAATTGTAGTCCCAGCACTGATCCTTGTCACATTCCACTACTGACAGGTTACCATCCTGAAAATGTCCTCCTTGTCCCTAATCTTTGTTTTCTATGAGTTAGCCAATCCTTTGCTATGCGAATATAATTTTTCTACACCATGGGCTCTTACCTTATGAAGTAGCTTAACAATATGATACCTCATTAAAGGATTTCTGAAATTCTAAATATATTACATCCATAGTTTCTCCTTTATCTAATCTCCTTGGTGCCTTCTCATAGATTTTAATGCATTTGTTGAACTTTCTTTATGCTTTGTGAATCCATGCTGACTCTGCTTAATCATTGAATCCCTACAATGTGGAAGCAAGCCAATCAGCCCATCGAGTCCACATTTACCATCAATATTTGGAAAGTTGAAGTCCCCCATGACAACTCCTCTGTCTCTCTCAATCCTATTGAGAATCATCTTTGCTATCCTTTCCTCTACATCTCTGGAACTATTTGGAGGCCTATAGAAAACTCCCAACAGGGTGACCTCTCCTTTCCTGTTTCTAACCTCAGCCCATACTACCTCAGTTGATGAGTACCCTAACATCCATTCTGCAACTGCAATACTGTCCTTGACCAACAATGCCACACGTTGCCCTCTTTTACCATCTTCTCTATTCTTACTGAAACATCCAAATCCTGGAACCTGCAATAACCATTCCTGTCCCTGCTCTATCCATGTCTCCGAAATGGCCACAACATCAAACTCCCAGGTACCAACCCATGCTACAAGTTCACCCACCTTATTCCGGATGCTCCTGGCATTGAAGTAGACACACTTCAAACCAACTTCTTGCTTGCCGGTGCCATCTTGCGACCCTGAAACTCGATTTTGGACCTCCCTACTCTCAACCTTTTCTATACTGGAACTACAATTTTGGTTCCCATCCCCCTGCTGGTTTAGTTTAAACCCACCCCAATAGCCTTAGCGATTATCCCCCCCAGGATATTGGTACCCCTCTGGTTCAGATGAGGACCATCCTGCTTGTAGAGGTCCCACCTACCCCAGAAAGAACCCCAATTATCCAAGGATCCAAAACCCTCCCTCCTGCACCATCCCTGTAGCCATGTGTTCAACTCCTCTCTCTCCCTTTTCCTCGCCTCACTAACACGTGGCACGGGCAACAAACCAGAGACAACAACTCTGTTCGTCTTAGCTCTAAGCTTCCATCCTAGCTCCCTGAATTTCTGCTTTAAATCCCCATCTCTCTTCCTACCTATGTCGTTGGTGCCTATGTGGACCACGACTTGGGGCTGTTCTCCCTCCCCCTTAAGGATTTCAAAATCACGATCAGAGACATCATGAACCCTGGCACCTGGGAGGCAACACACCAACCGTGAGTCTCTTTCGTTCCCACAGAACCTTCTATCTGTCCCCCTAACTATGGAGTTCCCAATGACTACTGCTCTGCTCCTCTTCCCTCTTCCCTTCTGAGCAGCAGGGACAGACTCTTTGCCAGAGCCCTGTGCCCTACTGCTTTCCCCTGGTAAGTCGTCCCCCCCAACAGTATCCAAAACGGTTTACTTATTGTTGAGGGGAAAGGCCACAGAGGATCCCTGCACTGCCTGCCGGTTCCCTTTCCATCCCCTGACTGTAACCCATCTGCCTTTTTGCAAGCTCTTACTAAGTTCCCCTTTAAACCTCTCTGCTCTTAGGAGAAACAACCTCATGAAGTCTGCTTCAAGCTACTGATGTCCCTAAGTCTTAAAAATCACACAACACCAGGCTATAGTCCAACAGGTTTATTTGAAAATCCAAGCTTTCGGAGTGCTGCTCCTTTGTCAGGTACCTAGTGGGGCAGGATCATAGGACACAGAATTTGTAGGAAAAACATCATGGTGACCTGCTTTCTGTCTTCATTCCAACTTTGGATAAACATCTGTTTTTGTGCAGATTGCCAGCAACTGAGTACTTGCTAAATACATTTAAGACTGGGAGAGACAGATTTTTGGAATCTCAGGAGATGTTGCAAGAGGCAGGAAGATGTAGTTCAAACCCAGGATCAGCCATGATTGTACTCTATTATGATGCAGGCTTGAGCAGCAGTATGGACTAATCCTCTTCCTAATTCTTATCTACTTACATTCATTTCAGCAATGTAATGTCGAGCTTTTAATTGTAGTTGGCAGCTAGTTGACCTACTGTTGTGTTTTGTTTACTCTGGGACTGGTGAGTGTGATGAACAATAATACAAGAGGTCAGTTTACATAAATATACGTGTCTCTTTTATCTACTTTGTCTCCCCAAAAGATTTATTCAAGCCTGTACCACATAAGAGGGCAATGTTTCTTTCAATCTCTGCGAGCATTTCAATTACACACAGCTGCATTAGGATGTTAAATTGAAATTACCTCCCAAACTAAAGCTAGTTCGAAAATAATTAGCCACTTTCAATTGTTTGTTAAAGGTAAAAGTTTGAAGTTTACTTGTGTTGTCCAGTGTGGAAACGGCCTGGGAAACTTTCCTGAACATCTCCAATCAATTCCAGAGGGAAAATCTAGAAGCACAGAATCAGAGCAAGTCTCTGGTATTTTGAACTGGTCCCAGGAATTTTGGCCATTGCACCAGTAATACTGGTTACGGTGCAGTTCTACAGCAGAAAGATTCACCTAATGCCCTCCATGTTTGTCAGACAAGGGTTAGCAAGAGGCTGTGCAGGTTGGCTTTTCTATAGCAGAGGTATATCTGCCAATGTCAAATGTACCATACATTTAAGAATCTTTAAAGAATTGATTGTTTTTTCATGATAATACCTTGTTGTAATAGATTAGGAAAAGAATGTGCACACAATGAAAAGAACATAAGTGCAATTAATAAGAAAATAATGACAGTCTTCCCTCACACTCCCCCTACCCCAGCCCCTTCCCCACCTCGAATCCCAACTACACAATGCTCACATACTCCAGTTCCCTCTTGTGGGTCTATCCGCATCCTCTTTTTGTCAGATATAAGTGGACTTGGGTTGGCATCAATTATTAATTCTTCAATAACTGGAATTTCGAACCTCATCACGTGTGGGTTAAGTCTGCAACTTAAATTGCCTGCTGAAAGATCTGTTTCTGCAGGACTTCTGGGATTTAGCATCTTGGCTCTCTGTTGGGGGTGAATAACATCCCTTTGACAAGTAGAACCCAAGAACTCACAGACACCGTTTAAAGGCAGGTAATCAGTCTCACTTGGCACTAGTCAGGCAGCAATGTAACTCCTCAAACCCAGTTTAGCAGATGAACACGCAATGTGTAATCTGCTAGTCAGTGAGGAGTGAACGATTGTTCCTATCTGATAGCAGAAACATCAAGTATTGGCCAATAGAACCTTCAAAGTGGGATTTACATAGTGGGTTAACAAGTCCACTGGTTTGAATTGCTTTAAAGACATTGGAAGAATTTTAATTTGTTTAAATTCATTCATGGGATGTGGGCATTGTTGCCTGGATCAACATTTTTTGCCTACCCTTAGTTGCCCATTAGTAAGGTGTTGGTGAGCTACCTCAGAGGTCTGCGGTCTATTTGATCTAGGAACCTCCACAATGTTGTTTGGGAGGGAGTTCCAGGATTTTGACCCAGCGACACTGAAGGAACGGCAATATATTTCCATGTGAGGACGATGAGTGGCTTGCAGGAGACATGGCAGGTGCTGGTCCTCCCAAATATCTGCTACCCTTGTCCTTCGAGATGGAAATGGTCATGAGTTTGGAGGATGCTGTCTAAGGATCTTTGGTGAATATCTGCAGTGCATCTTGTGGATGGTATGCACTGCTGCTACTGAGCATCAGTAGAGGAAGGAATGCATACTTGTGGATGTGTTGCCAATCAAGCAGGCTGCTTTGTCCTGGATGGTGTCAAGCTTCTTGAGGGTGGTTGGAGTTACATTCATCCAGGGAAGTGGGAAGTATTCCATCACACTCCTGCCTTGTGCCTTGTAGATGGTGGTCAGGCATTTGGGATGTCAGAAAGTGAGGTAATCATCACAGGATTCCTAACCTCTGACCTGCTCTTGTACAAGCAGTTCAGTTTCTATTCAATGGTAAACCCCCCCAGGATGTTATTACTGGGGTAGTCAGTGATGGTAGTGCCATTGAATATCATGGGAGTGATGGTTACATTCTTTCTGTTTGGAGATAGAGTCACAGAGACTGAGAGCAATGATCAAAGGTCTCTGGCCTATTTCGTCAATGTCAATCAAAAACAACTGCCTAACTTAAAAAAAACACAACACCAGGTTATAGGCCAACAGGTTTAATTGGAAGCACTAACTTTCAGAGCGCCACACCTTGACAACCACCTGATGAGGGAGCAGTGCTCTGAAAGCTAGTGTCTCCAATTAAACCTGTTGGACTATAACCTGGTGTTGTGTGATTTTTAACTTTGTACACCCCAGTCCAACACCGCATCTCCAAATCATAACTGCCTAACTATTCTCTTTCCATTTTTCAGCACTTGGCCCACAGCCTTATGTACTTTGGTATCACAATCTAAAGAGAAGAAAGTGAGGTCTGCAGATGCTGGAGATCAGAGCTGAAAATGTGTTGCTTGAAAAACGCAGCAGGTCAGGCAGCATCCAAGGAACAGGAAATTCGACGTTTCAGGCGTAAGACCTTCATCAGGAATGAGGAAAGCCCTCCTGATGAAGGGCTTATACCTGAAAAGTCGAATTTCCTGTTCGTTGGATGCTGCCTGACCTTCTGCATTTTTCCAGCAACACATTTTCAGCTCTGATCTCCAGCATCTGCAGACCTCACTTTCTCCTCGAAGATTTTAACCTACCGCGAATTCTCTTGCAAGGATGCCTTCCTTGAAGAAGCTCTCTTCCTCCCTTATCACAATCTAAATACTTCTTCAATGTTCTCAGAGTTTCTGCATCTACTAACTTTGTAGGCAGTGAGTTCCAGATTCCCAGCACCCTCCAGGTGTAAAGTTCTAAGCTCACATCTCCTTTGAATGTTCTGCTCCAGGTTATTCACTAGCATTATTGTCATGAATGCTATTGGTATCTTGTAAGCCCAGCTATTGTCCAGATTTTGCTGCATTTGGACATGGACAGCTTCACTATCTGAGGAGATGCCAATGATGCTGAACATTGTGTAATCATCATCAAACATCGCCACTACTGACCTTCTGACCTTCTGATAGAGGGAAGGTCATTGATGAAGCAGCTGGAGATAGTTGGGAGTAGGAACTCTTGCACTTGAGGAACTCAAGCTGAGTTATGGAGCTGAGATGACTGACCTCCAACAGCCAAATGCCCTCGAATGTGACAAATGTAATGGTGGCCAAGGTATTTAACCAGGCAGGAGACAATTAGATGAGGATCCTATAATATTCCTGCCTCAACCCTGATGAAGTCAGAGGTAGGAAAGCTTGTGAAGAGTTTCCTGCCCCATTGCCAATTGGGGTCTGCAAGTGGCCAATGAATATCTACTGAAGAACTTTTTCAGGATGCTGGCGATACTTACTCAGCAGCGGGTAAGGGCTTTCCCATTTGGAGATCATGACAGAAAATCCACATCGGGTTGCTTGTGGGCTCCCTGCATGGATGTGTAGGAAATCTTTTCATTCTGAAGTATCCAAATGCTCATTCTTTGCATAGACACCTCCTTATTCCTTGCATAGCTTGTTGCATTTCTGTCATTTGTTCCCTTAACCTTTGCTGCATGTCCATCAGGCTCCTTGTGGTCATAAAGAGATGCCTGTCAACAGCCAAGGGCTCAGCAGGGATTTGGTTCCTGCAGCTGGTTTGTTGTTCTGTGCTGATCTTCTTTGGGTAGATATGCTGCTGCCAATCCCATGGCATTGCTACTCTCAGGACCTGCTAATGCTAAATAATGCAGAATGACCACACAAAATCTTCCCAGAAGAGGTTGTCTTGAGTAACAAGATTTGTTTATTACATTGCAAAGTGCGAACAGGTTACTTTAACATTATACTGGTTAAAAAATAGGATAGTGAAGAAGGCATTTGGTATGCTTTCTTCTATTGGTCAGGGTATTGAGTGCAGGTGTTAGGAGCTGAAAATGTGTTACTGGAAAAGCGCAGCAGGTCAGGCAGCATCCAAGGAACAGGAAATTCGACGTTTCGGGCATAAGCCCTTCATCAGGAATGATGAAGGGCTTATGCCCGAAATGTCAAATTTCCTGTTCCTTGGATGCTGCCTGACCTGCTGCGCTTTTCCAGCAACACATTTTCAGCTCTGATACTCCAGCATCTGCAGACCTCACTTTCTCCTTGCAGGTGTTAGGAGGCTATGTTGCGGCAATACAGGGCATTGGTTAGGCCACTTTTGGAGTATTGCATGCAATTCTTCAATTCTTCAATTCTCCATTGCATACAATGGTTCTCCTTCCTATCGGAAAGATGTTGTGAAGCTTGAAAGGGTTCAGAAAACATTTACAAGGATGTTGCCAGGGTTGGAGAATTTGAGCTATTGGGAGAGGTTGAATAGGCTGGGGCTGTTTTCCCGAGAGTGTCGGAGGCTGAGGGGTGGCCTTATAGTGGTTTATAAAATCATGAGGGGCATAGATAGGATAATAGACACAGTCTTTTCCCTGGGGTGGGAGAGTCCAGAACTAGAGGGCATAGGTTTGGGGTGAAAGGGGAAAGATGTAAAAGAGACCTAAGGAGCAACTTTTTCACCCAGAGGGTGGTACGTGTGTGGAATGACCTGCCAGAGGAAGTGGTGGAGGCTGGTACAATTGCAACATTTAAAAAGCACCTGGATGGGTATATGAATAGGAAGGGTTTGGAGGGATATGGACCAGGTGCTGCCAGGTGGGAATAGATTGGATTGGGATATCTGGTCAGCATGGACGAGTTGGAGCAAAGGGTCTGTTTCCATGCTGTACATCTCTATGACTCTCTGACTCTAATAGCATTGCACTGAAAGAAGACATGAGTATTTAGTAAGAGTCATAGTCAGAGAGGTCTACAGAAAAAGCTCCTTTCACCTGTCAAGTCTACAATGGTTAAAAACAGCCATCTAACAATTCTAATCTCATTTTCCAGCACCTTCCAAGACTTTCATTGTGTTTAATGCTTTGGCACCACAAAGGTACATCTAAATACCTCTTAAATGCTATAGAGAGTTGAATATACCATGGCATATCTGGGTTAGTCCAATGGACAGTTTGGTGTTTTTCACACTCCCTCTAATGCCTCAAAATCGATTGTGCACAATCCCACAAAGTCTCTGAGTGAGTTTGGCACCTTCTTGAATATTGATCGATTGCAAACCCACATCTGCCCCCGCTCGGCAGATATGTTTGACCTCTTCAATGATGCTTTGAGGATATCCCTGAAGTGTCTCCTGTGACTTTCTGGCAATCTCCTGCTGTGATGGCATTCTGAATAGAGCAGGATGCATGGAACCTAACGTTGTTCGATTACGTTTTTCACCATTAGATTTGGAGGACTTTTGAAAGTCCTGCTGCTGGTACTTCTCCAGTTTTTTGACTTGCCTGAGGTACATTGTCCAAGTGTCTGAATGCTACAGGAGCACAGGGATGCCCAGAAACACGAGTTTAGTCTTGGCTTTAGAATCCTGGACCTCAAATACACTTTCATTTCCTCAGTCAGGAGCAACAATTGCCATAAACAGATACACAGTACGTCACAAATGCTTTAAGCAGTTTAAAACATTTGCACTTTATTTAGAAATCCAAACCATATGGCATACATTAAAAATAAGTATTGTATTACGATTGAGATTCCCCCTGCGTCTGATGTATCGAGCCTTCTGTTGAAAGTGCCCTTGAGATGTTGCTAGATTCTAGGGGGTCCTACTTAAAACTAATTTACAATTTATTTCACAACGTTGGAGTAATCCAATATTATCATAATGATTCTGTGCATAAAATATGTGATATTCAAAGAACTGCGGACGATGATTATTTAGAATTGCCAAGTACTTCAGTTGAAAATGGAACACTTCAAGTTTAATGCCATTTGACAAGCTTTGTAAAGCATGCATTTTATATAGTAAAATCACCTCCTTATATATCAAATCCTGATATTTTACTAACTTTATTAGCTTTGATTTCTATTTCCTATTCCTATTTAATTTACAGATGGACCAGCGCATCAGAAATTATACAAATGGAAGACTTAAATTCTCCTGACAACTAGTTTTTTAAGAATCCTTTTTTAAGAATCCTTTTGACAAAATCAGATCATATTACACATTTACAGGCTACAAAATTTGACTCCTTAGTGCACAGATTTTCGATGTGATGACCACCAATTCAGCCTCCAAAATGAAGCGGGTGGTGCAAATCATGATGACAATATGTTGTAGGCTATTTAATAAAAATTCATTCATGGGATGTGAGTGCTGCACAGTATTTATTGCCGTACCCAGCTGTCCATGAGAAGGCGGTAGTGAGCTGCCTTTTTGAACTTGCTGCCTTCCTGATGAAGGGCTTTTGCCTGAAACATGAATTCTCCTGCTCCTCGGATGCTGCCTGACCTGCTGTGCTTTTCCAGCAACACACTCTCAACTCTGATCTCCAGCATTTGCAGTCCTCACGTTTGCCTTTTTGAACTGCTGCAGTCCCCCTGCTGCCAGTGCCCGCAGGGAGGGAGCTGCAGGATTTCAACCCAGTGACAGTGAAGGAACAGTAATATATTTCCAAGTCAGAATGGCGAGTGGCTTGAAGGGGAACTTGCAGGTGGTGATTTTCCCAATGTATCTGCTACCTTTGTCCTTCTGGATGGAAGTGGCCATGGGTTTGTAAAGTGATGTCTGAGGATGTTTGATGAATTTCTGCAATGCAACTTCTAGATAATGCACACTGCTGCTATTGAGCATCAGTAGTGGAGAGAGTGAATATCTGTGGATTTGGGGAGGGCATTTGCAGAGCAGTTATTTAATCTATTTGATTCAATCCATTTAATGCCAGCATTCTTATTGTGGAATTCAGCGCAGATTCTTAAACACAAATAGCCAAACACATGTTTGGCAGCTAGGAGAAAGCGAGGACTGCAGATGCTGGAGATCAGAGCTGAAAAATGTGTTGCTGGAAAAGCGCAGCAGGTCAGGTAGCATCCAAGAAGCAGGAGAATCGAACGTTTCGGGCATTTCCTGAAGAAGGGCTGATGCCCGAAACGTCGATTCTCCTGCTCCTTGGATGCTGCCTGACCTGCTGTGCTTTTCCAGCAACACATTTTTCAACTTGTTTGGCAGCCCCAAGGGTTCCCTATGATCAGTGCTATTTAAAGATACCTGCTTTCAGGTGATTTGCTGCTTGATTCCATTGGCTGTTTGCTGCAATTTTTGAAGTGCTTTGTGATTTCTAGATGACTTTAAGTGTTGCCAAAATTTACCAGAAGACGTCTGGCACATGCTGATGTTGTCCTTGGTTAAAGGATTCTGTATAAAAGGAAGGTGCGTGCCTAAAATGGGCATGGGCATTTTTAGATTACTTACAGTGTGGAAACAGGCCCTTCGGCCCAACAAGTCCACACCGACCTGCCGAAGCGCAGCCCACCCATACCCCTAACCTAACACTACAGGCAATTTAGCATGGCCAATTCACCTGACCCGCACATCTTTGGACTGTGGGAGGAAACCGGAGCACCCAGAGGAAACCCACGCAGACACGGGGAGAATGTGCAAACTCCACACAGACAGTCGCCTGAGTCGGGAATTGAACCCGGGTCTCAGGCGCTGTGAGGCAGCCGTGCTAACCACTGTGCCACCGTGCCGCCCAAAGCAGATGTACGATATATAAGCATAAGTGTAAGTGAAAAGTGTAAGTCTACCTTAAAATTGATGTCAAAAATCACCCACGTGACACCCGATTATGGTCCAACAGGTTTATTTGAAACTGCAAGCTGCCTGAGGAAGGAACGGGGGTTCAGAAAGCTTATGATTTCAAATAAACATGTTGGGCTATTACCTGGTGTCATGTAACTTTTGACTTTGTTCACCCCAGTCCAACAACAACACCTCCACATCTTAAATTCTCTGAAATAAATTAAACAAAGGGTTTATCAAGTTGTTTCATGCTCTGACTAGGAGTGGTGGGGAGAGTGGCATTTTCCACTGAAAGGAAGCTACTGTCAGTCAAAAAGAAATTTGGCCTGTCACACAACTGAACAATGTCATGTATGAATTTCAGTTCTGGTGCAATGCCAGAAACAAAGAGGGGTCAAATGAAACAGCTTGCCCCTTTGGTTGTTTATAACAGGCAGAGTGCAGGCTGTATTCCACAAGCCCACAATTGCAAATTCCAAGACAAAACAACTATTATTAATGTGATTCCACAATGGAACAGCACATGCTGAACAATTCTGAGTTTGCTAATTGTGATGCTCAAGGTGACAACACGTACACCTACAGAAAAGAAAAACGTGTTCTCTTCAAACAAAGCAAAATATCCAAGCTTTGCATCTGTTTTGAATTACCTGAGAGCTTTTTGAACCAAACATTCCTCCCTGCTTCCTGATTGGCTGAATCACGCAGAGCCTTAGAGTTGACTTGCCACCCAATTTACATCTTTTCACCTTCAGTATAAATCATGATGCTTGTTCAAAATTTGCCATTCTTGCAATTGTCCTGATGAGTGTAAGATGGAAAGCTTCATCCACATATCTCTCTCTTCGAGGAGATTCAACTTGTCGAATTGTAATTCCTTCAAAAGATCAATTTGGGCCAAACACATCATAACCTACGGTTATTCAGATCACAATCACTTTAAATGTTAATGCTTAGCTGGTGGTTAGTGAGTGATCTAACTTCTCTCAGTATGCTGTCCATTGCCATGCCTTGGTAGATTGCTGGAAGTTTTCTCATTGGAATACACCTGCATCCTATGAACTGCAGCAATTCATGAAGGTGTTGCACTTCTGAAGGGCAATTAGGGATGGACAATAAATGCTAGACGAGCAAGACCAACTCTTGTGACCGACTGTAGGGAAAAAAATTACAATGGCCTGAAATGTAATCTGGCCAATATAGACGAGTTTGTAGGCCTCTCTGAACACAAGATTAGACTGGAGAATTGCAAATGTGACATCATTGTCTAAGAAAGCACTAAAAAGATAACCCAGGAAACTACAGATCTGTCAGCTCAAAGTCAACAGAGGGAAACGATGGAGGCTATTATACAGAATAAGGTAAATATACACTTAGAGAAAAGTAAGTTATACTAGACAGTCAACATACCTTTGTGAAAGGTAAGTCACATATGAGAAAATAAATTGAGGTGACACAGGCAGTGGTTGAGGATGGGGCTGTGGATGTTGTATATTTGGATTTTCAGAAACCGTCTGACATGGTGTCACATAGCAGGTAAATTATCAAATTAGAAATGTTTGCGATTGATCGGTCCTTGGCAGTAAGGATTGAAAGTTGGTTAAATGAAAGTTGGTACATGGAAAGACAACACAGGATTAGAGGGACAATTTTGAGGGAGTAGAGGAACAGAAGCATATCAGAGATCATGTGTACAATTCCCTCAAGGAGGTCAAGCAAGTTGTTAGGAAGACCCACAGGATCTTTCGATTTATACACAGAACCATAGAGTTTTAAAAAAGCAAGCAACAATCTTTATAAACCATTATTCAGACTACAGTTAAGTTCTTGGCACACTTTTTAAGGAAAGATTTTAAAGGCATGGAGAGTTATAGAATCATAGAGTCAAGGAAAAGCCAGGGAACTGTAGACTGGTGAGCTTGACATTGGTGGTGGGCAAGTTGTTGGAGGGAATCCTGAGGGACAGGATTGACATGCATCAGGAAAGGTAAGGACTGATTAGGGATAGTCAACATGGCTTTGTGTGTGGGAAATCATATCTCATGAACTAGATTGAGCTTTTTGAAGAAGTAACAAAGAGATTAATGACAGTAGAGTGGTGGACATGATCTTTATGAACTACAGTTAAGTGTTCGTTAAGGTTCCTCATAGTAGACTGGTTAGCAAGGTTAGATCACACGGGAATACAGGGAGAACAGACCATTTGGATTTTCAGACAGTGCAAAAGACAATTACTAGAATGATACCAGGAATGAGGGATTATAGAGAAAAGGAAATATCTGAGAAATTGGGCTTTTTCTTCTTGGAGAAAAGAAGATTCAGAGGTGAAAACTGAGAAAAAAACTAAAGATGCTGCAAATCAGAAACAAAAACAGAAATTGCTGGAAAAGCTCATCAGATCTGGCAGCATCTGTGGAGAGAAATCAAAGCTAACGTTTTGGGTCAAGTAACCCTTTCTGAGAAGATTAAGTGGTGATCTTATTGAGGTGTTCAAAATTATGAACAATTTTGACAGGGTAAAGAAGGAGTTTCTGTTTCCACTTATTGGTATGACAGTAACAAGGAGTCACAGTCCCAAGATTGTCAGCAAGAAAGCCAGGACTGAGATTAGGAGAAACATCTTTGGATAAGAGTGAATGAGAGTCGTTAGGGCTTAGAATGTGCTGCCTGGGAGAGTGGTGGAGGCAGATTTCATAGGAGGTGTCCGAAGACAGCTGGTTATATATTTCAAAATGATTAAATTAGAGATCTGTGGGAATAGGCCTGAAGAATAAGACTAGCTGAGCAACTCTTTGGTAACCAATACAGATACAAAGGGTCGAATGGCCTCTCTCCGCTCTATAAATGTTATGATTCTATGATTTGGTAAGTGGTGATTTCAAGTGAAAATTCAAGCAGTGAAATAGGGGTATACCATTCACACCTGCCCAATTCTGGTCTTAGCCATTCCATCATAACTCTACGTTTGGCCGCTGCAGATCTACACCTCGCCCCCCCCCCCCCCCCCCACACACACACGCATGCATGCATATGCATGCACACACACACAGCCGAACACGCACTCGCATGCACGCATACACACACACGCATGCATGCACACATGCACACACCCACAAGTCCACACATACATGCACACTAACACATACATGCAGGCACACATGCACACGCATGCGCACGACATGTGCACATACATATGCACGCATACACACGCACAGGCACACACAGATGCATGCACATGCACACACACATACAGACACACAGATGCACACTGACACACACACATACACATGCATACACGCACGCACGCATACGCACACACATGTATGCACAGACGCACACATGCACACACATGCACACATGCTCGCACGTGCACACACATGCACACACACACACATGCACACACACTCTCGCTTTCACACACGTACGCATACACCCACGCACACACACGTGCACATTCACACACACAAGCACACTCACACACACACATGCATGCACAGATGCACACATGTATGCACACACACACATGCATGCATGCGCACACACGCATACATGCACGCGCACACGTGCACACACATGCACACACACAGATGTGTGCACAGACAAACATAAGCACACGCACACACACACAAGTGCAAACACACAGACACACACATGCCCCGTATGCATGTGCACAGACACACGCACGCACAAATGCACACACAGACACATACATGCAAGCTCACACACGTACACATGCACACACACTCATACACACGTATACACACAGACATGCACACACACACACATGCACACACACATGCACACGCATGCACACATGCACACGCACATACCCACATGCATCTACACACACATGTGTGCACATGCACATGCACACACACACGCGCACACACACACACACACATAAGCACATACACATACACACCCCCATAGACACATGCGCATGCACATGCACACGTGCATACACACATGTGCACACATATGCATACACACATGCATATAAGTGCACACACACATGCACATACATGCCCTCACATATGCGCACGTACACACGCACACAGACACACACAAACAGACACACATGCGTGCACACACACACTCACACAGGCACACACACACACATACACAAACACACACAGTATGTGTCTATTGTCTTAGCAAACATCTACAGTCATTCAGTAACCAATTACATAAAACTGTCATAGCAAAATATACAGATATTTTTCTTAGTCTGAAGCAATGATATAGCTGATATTACAGCACACCTGTATAACCTGTCTATACTGTACAAATAGAAATATTGAAATTATATGCCAGATGGTATCCAAATCATGTTTACTTATGAATAAGAAAGTGGAGAATCATAGTGGTATCTCCTTAGTATCATTAAATCTGGTTCCTAACAGAGTGTGGGACCTAGAAAAAAATGTGTAGATGTTGCTGTTCACTTTCAGAATTTCATTACTGACTGAAATGTTGGGATCCTTGGCTCTATGAATAGACTATAATAACAAGGAAGTCATTGAAAACTTTAATACAATATTGGATAGTCAACCACTGCGGTGTTTTGCTCAGTTCTGAACATGTCATTTCGGAAATGATGTCAAGAATTAGTGAAGGTGCAGAGGGAATTTACTGAAATAGTACCAAGAATGAAATATGTCAGCACACTGACCAGAGAAAGTCATTTGTTCTCCTCAGACCAGAGAAAGGTAAAGGGAGAATAGAGATGTTCAAAATCAGAAGTTGTTTATGATTGAATACATAAGGAGTAACAGTTCACAGTGCTATTATGACTGCTAACCAGAGCTCAGTGGAAGCAGGGACCCTGAATGAATGTAAGGAGGAGATGGACAGATTTTTAATTGGTAATGGGTTAAAGGGTTATGAGGAGCGTGCAGGCACATGGAGTTAAGGCCTAGATGAAATCATCTATGATCATAGTAAATGGCAGAGCAGGCTTGAGGAATTTGAGGCCTCTTCTGGAATATTGTGTATAGTTTTGAAGGTCTTGTCATCAGAAGGATATTATTAAACTGGAGTGGGTTCAGAAGAGATTTACCAGGATGTTGCCAGAAATGAAGGGTTTGAGTCATAAGGAGAGGCTGGGACTTTTTTCACTGGACAGTAGGAGGTTGAGAGATGACTTTATACAAGGTTATACAATCATGAGGGGTATAGATCTGGTGAACGACAGGGTATTTTTTTTTCCCTAGGTTGGGAGATTTCAAGACTATTTTTAAGGTGAGAGGAGGAAGATTTTAAAAAGACATGGGGGGTGTTGTTTTTACACAGAGCGCAGTTCATTTGTGGAATGAATTTCCTGATGAAGTGGTGGATCCAGGTATAGTTACCATGCATAAAAGACAGTTGGATAAGTGCATGTATAAGACATGTTTGGAGGGGTATGAACCAAACGCAGACAGGTGACACTAGTTTAGTTTGGGAACATGATCGGCATGGACTGGTTGGACCAAAGGGTCTGTTTCTGTGCCGTATGACTCTGTGGCTGAATTACTTACTCCTAAGTCTTATGTTGTGTTCTAAAGGATTTGGAAAAGACCAAAAGATAACAAGAGTCACTTGAGTTCAGAAATTTCCCAAAGCAGTAGACCCATTTCTCCAAATGAAGTGCCACTCATCAGATACAATGTTTGACCCAGGAATGTGGGTGCTGGATTATCTTTATGGTGCAATAATAAGCTACTTTCTCACAATTTCTTTGGCGAATGATTCAATTTTATTTGCGTGGGATAAAGAGATATGAACAGTTTATAGTTTGTGTTACTGATATCTAATTGACTGACACTTTTGCAGAGCTGTAACTCCAGCACCTTTAAAAAAATATATACTTATTTAAAGTTGTTCCTCACATGCCATTTTAATATTGAATACAGGTAGACCATGGATCAAGATGAAAAGTGAAGTTGAGACCACAATCAGGTTAAACATGATCTTTTTGAATGGTATAGCAGGATCAAAGGGCCAAATGACCTTCTCCTGATTCCATGTTCCTAGGATCCATTAGTTCTTTAAAGAGTGTGTGGGCATAGAAATCGAATTGATTGGCAGAGAAGGTATGAAAGCTTTTCGTGATGATTGGATGGGTAAGAACTATACCCATCAAATGGATCCCAAATATGATGTGGATGTGCTGGTGTTGAACTGGGGTGGACAAAATCAGAAATCACATGGCACCATGTTATAGTTCAGCAGGTTTATTTGAAATCACATGCTCCATCTGAAGAAGGAGCAGTGCTCCAAAAGCTTGTCATTTCAAATAAACCTGTTGGACTGTAACCTGGTGTCATGTGACTTCTGACCTTATCTCAAATGCAGACTATGGTTCATGAGTCCTCTACGGGACCATGAAGCATGAGTCATAGGGGCTCATGAAAATTGTTGGGTGCGGAGGAGATACTGAAAGCCCAACAATGGAGCGGACCATGTCGGGAGCACACAGCTCTCGTCTCAAGACCCACATCCTTAAAGCTCACCACCTGAAACAGGGGCCAATGGGACTGGGGACAGGTTTGCTGAAATCTGGTATCACCTACCATTTTCTGAGGAGAGGACTTCACGAAAATCTGAACAAGCATAATGGAAAAATATTGCTGTGAAGTACTCTCACATCACACATTGTCATCTCAGTGCGAGCATTCAATGTAAGAGCTAAGAGGCACTTGACACATTGTGCAGGGAGGTTGACTGCAGCCAATAATAAATTGTATTTGCATTGTATTTTTTAAAAAGAAAGACATCACAGGTCACTTTGAGCAAATAAAAGAGTAATAAAAGCTGGGTAAAAGAAACCAAACTCAGCAGAGTGATTAAAAACTGGTTCAAAAGAATGTTTTTAAATGAGCATCATAAAGGACGAGCGGGAGGTGGATAATTTGTGCAAGTTGTTATTTGCAAAGAGATTCTGGCAAGATGTGAGAGTTGATGAAGAGCATAAATTGGGTCTGCATTTGTGGATGGCTTGTTCATTGTGGCAATCGTGGTGTTTGCAGAGAAGATGTTTTTGGGCTTTTTCATGTAATTCAATGAGATGATAATGAAGAGACTAGCCCCAGTATGTTGGATGAAAGTCATGTTTATTGCAGCTGGCAATGGAGTTTCCTCTCCATTGTCTTTTTTGTTGATATCCATGCTCTAACTCCCCCAGCGGAGTGACATGAAGAGGCCATTGAGGAAGAATTCTGTGTCACAGTAATTTGTCAGACAGAACTTTGGCCCCAGAAGCGGGATTTTAAGATGATGGCAGTGGGGCGATGATTGGTGGGTACTGGCATCTAGTTAAAGTACTAGTTGGTTTTGTGAGAAAGAGCACAGATGCCAGGAACCTGGATTGCAGATTAAGAGAACATTGTTTTGTTTTCAAGACATGAAACTGGCAATGGATGAAGGGAACACATAGAGCCACATAGATGTTTTTAATTTCCCTGGAGCTTGGAAAATCTTGTCACTCAGTTTGATTGCTGTGCTCTGTTATGTTGGCGCTAGTTAAAATTGAAAGCCATGGAAAATAACGGATCTGAATTTCTTTGTTCATTTGTGCACAGCTGTTTGGCTGGTAAGACAATTGGCCTCATTGATGCCCTGAAATAATTCAATGGTACAATGTTTAAGTACAGGGGTGATATTTAAAATTATTGGCACACTAAACTCTACGATGGAGGAGAGCTTCTGATTGTCTCAACGACGTGGCACAGCTCTGCAAAGTCAATCCTTTCAACAATCTGACCTTGTTTGGATACTTAAGGGCTGAAAAATGTGTTGCTGGAAAAACGCAGCAGGTCAGGCAGCATCCAAGGAGAATCAACGTTTCAGGCATAAGCCCTTCTTCCTGAAGAAGGGCTTATGCCTGAAACGTCGATTCTCCTGCTCCTTGGATGCTGCCTGACCTGCTGCGCTTTTCCAGCAGCACATTTTTCGGCTCTGATCTCCAGCATCTGCAGTCCTCACTTTCTTAAGGGGCTTGGCAGGGGAAATGCTGAGAGGATGCTTCCTCTCATGGGAGAGTCTAGGACCAGAAGGCATGGTTTCAGAATAAAGGGGCACCAATTTAAGACTGAGAAGAGGAGGAATTTCTTTTATCGAGTCTTTGGAACCCCTTGTCACAGAGAACTTTGGGGGCAGAGTCCTTGTGCACATGTAAGGCTGAGATGGACTGATTCTGTCAGTCAGGGAATGTAGGGTTATGGTGAAAGGGCAAGAAATTAGACATGAGGAATGATGAAGCAGGCTTGAGAAACCAATCAGCTACTCCTGTTTCTACTTTATATGGTCTTGTAGTTATGTCCATATGGGACCATTACAGCACATACCTTGTGCAGTGGGGTTACCAGGAGTTGAATACCTTTTTTGCCTACACTGCGGCTTCACATTACAGATCTTCCTTGAGTTCTGATTTTCTCTTTATTCCAAGAAGCAAAGACGGAGAGGAATGCCCAGGGTGAAACCACGTGTTTTCTCAGCAGTAGAAAGGGGGAGAAAAGAATTGGCAGTTTCTCACATAAACGGCTCGAAGCAACTCACAAAGTTGATATTGACAGCAAACATCAGTAAATACTTCTTTACAGTATTTTCACTGAATACATCCTCCCAAGCAGCTCATTATGCAAATGAGTGCAAACTGGGAGAGGATTTTGAAGTTAATGAAGAAGGTATAATTGTATTTGATATGAGAAAATATCTGGATTGCAATTCGTATTGAATGAAAGTTTGCTTTTCAATTCTAAAGGGTGCAAAAAAAAAGATGAATGGTTAATCCAGGGATTCTGTCAAAATGTTAACATTTATTTGTCAAATAATGTAAAGTTTGCTTTGGTTTTAAGTAATAATGTCATGTTAAAGTATGAAGATATTCTATAAAGTTTATAAAACTGTGATCACCAACGTCACCATTAATTACCTTTTACCACAAGTCACGTATTATGTTTTAATTTTATTTTCATTAAATAATTCTGTACTATGAGTGTGGAAACTGTGACAAGAAATAGGACAGTGCTTGGTAAAGATTGTTCAAGATAACAGCTCATATGAAAAAGAACCTTTTGAGGCAATAGAACGTATTTAACAGATTAGTGTTCACAGGTATTCCTGTAAGTAGTGCAGCCACTTGTTTCTGAAACTTTCTAAGATCATCTATTGCTCAATGACTGAATAAATACTTTATACCATTCATTCATTTCAAAGTGTGCTAAAGACCTCTAGTGGCTGTTAATAGACACATCTTTATCTTTATATAAGCTGCCATATTGAATATTGGTCATGAAGAATCTCGGGCGGGTAGCAAATTGATGAAGAAATGTGTTATAGCTTTCAAAACAGCGTATTCCTTAATCCATGAATCAGCTGACCTGCGGCACAAAGTTTAAACGTGTGGTTCGATTGAGAAAGATGTCAGTGCTCTGTCTCCTTTTCTGCACAGGCTAGAAATGATCAACCTTTAGGTTTTAAATACTGCAGTTTCATTGAATGTATTTCTTTCAGCTGTCTGTGGGTTAGCGGACTGACAGGGCGATACATTGCTACTTGACGTATGATTGCAGGGCAGCAATGAATTTGGCACCCTGGGATATATATTCACAACATATTCAATTCCCAGCTCAGGGATAAACAATATAACAAAAGGCTTCTCACTGTTGCTGAGCAGTGTGGCTGTAAAATGATGGTAAGGAAAGCTAAGATATAACATGGCAACATATTAACTGGTTTATTGTTTCAAACCCTGCCATGGACATGTCATGAAGAACATTAAGGTAAATGCATTAGCATTAGCATTTTTGCATAACTAACCCACAGCTGCATTGCATGACTTCACTACAAACTTTTTTGCAGATAATTGGGGTGGCACAGTGGTAGCACTGCTGCCTCACAGCGTCAGGGACCCAGGTTCAATTCCCCCCCTCAGGAGACTGTTTGTGTGGAGTTTGCACATTCTCCCTCTATCTGTGCAGGTTTCCTCCGGATGCTCTGGTTTCAGTCCAAGGATGTGCCATGCTAAATTGCCCATAATGTCCAGGGATGTGTAGGCTAGATGGGTTAGTCATGGGAAATGCAGAGTTATAGGGGCAGATGCTCTTCAGATGTGGACTTGATGGGCTTAATGATCTGCTTCCACACTGTAGGGATTTTACTCAATCCAACTAAGCATGCACTAAAAAAAACTTGCTGAGTTTTGAAGGAGCTGGGACAGCTCTCCAAATAGAACTACAGGCAGCTCCTGAGCTCCCACATTGATATTAATTTTGAAGATCCAACTTGCAACTGTTTTCTTGCACTCACGAGCAGCTAGATTATATTGTTTTGTGTCCCGGCTTGCGTACTAAACAACTCCTGAATATATTGAGGAACGAGGCTAACTTGTAACCCAAGGTTACAAATCATAGTACTGACAGTGAATAGGTATGAGAGGCCAGTAAACTAATAACATTATTGATCACAAGCAAGGTCATGGAGAACTGATATGAGTTGTGAGAACTGGAATTGAAATGGAAATAATTTTGCACATGAACAATGTTAGGGTTAGCTAAGACATAAAGCATTTCTTTTATATGCTGGGAAGTGGGAATTTCTGAATGGAAATAAAGCTGTTGGACTATAACCTGGTAAAAACAATGACTGCAGATGCTGGAAACCCCAGATTCTGAATTAGTGGTGCTGGAAGAGCACAGCAGTTCAGGCAGCATCCAAAGTGCAGCGAAATTGACGTTTCGGGCAGAAGCCCTTCATCAGGAATATAACCCAGTGTTGTATGACGTCTGCCTTTGTCCACCCCAATCCAACTCCGGCGCCTCTATATCAATTTTTTGATGGTCCAGCATGTATTACTTGCCTCCAACCGCCCTTGAGAAAATAGGAGTGAGTTGGCTGCTTGAACTGTCACAGTCCTTGGAGTGTAGGTTCTCCCCTGCTGCTGTTTTGGAGGAAGTCCCATGATTTCAACCAAGAGACAGTGAAGAAGTGGCAATGTCGTTCCAAGTCAGGATGCTGTGTGGCTTGAATGTGAGTTAGCAAGTGCTGGTGTTTCCACATATCTACTGCGATCGAGGCTGCTGTTTTGGAAAGTGCTGTCAGTGGTTACTGTAGTGCATCTTGTTGACTGTACACATTGCTGGTGAGTTACTCACAGTAGATTTCCTAGCCTCTGACTCACTCTTGTAGCCACTGTATTTATCCGGCTAGTCCAGTCCAATTTCTGGTCAATGGTAACCCCCAGGATGTTGATTATGGGACAGTCGGCAAAAGGCAACACCTTTGAATATTAAGGAGGAAGGGTTAGATTTCTCTTGTTGGAGGTGCTCACTGCCTGGCACTTGTGTTGCTCAAGTGTTACTTGCCACTTGTCAGCCCAAGCCTAGATGTTGTCCTGGATATTGTTGTATTTGGACACAGATTGCTTTAATATCTAAGGAGTAGTGAATGGAGCTGAGGCCTATGCGATCATCAGCAAACACCCCCACTTCTGACCTGATGATAGAGAGAAGGTCATTGATGAAGCAGCTAAAAATGGTTGGATCTAGGACACCATGCTAAGGTACCTCTGCAATGATGTCCTGGAGCTGAGGTGAATGACCTCCAAAAGACACAACCATCTATCTATGTTTGTATTAGGTACAACTCTAAAGAGTGGAGACGTTCCTCCTTTATTCTCATTGACTTCAGTTTTATTGAAGCTGTTGCTGCTACACTTGATCAACTGTGACCTTGCAAACAAGGCACGCTCTCTGACCTCAACACTAGATTTCAGCTCTTTTGTCCAGGTCAGGAGTCAAGTGGGCTTGGCAGAACTCAAAGTGCATAACTGATTATTACTTTGTATGTTGGTTTGGATTTCTCCTGCTTTACACGCACAGGTAATGTTTCACGTTGTTGGTTAGATGGCAGTTTTCTAGCTGTACTTGGTCAACCTGCCAAAGGATGTGGCTCATGATGGGGCACAAGTATTCAGTCATGAAGCTGGAATGTTGTCAGGGCCCATAGTCTCTGCAGTATCTCTATCACATGGAATAATTCTAATTAATTGAGGACAGACCTCGGTGATGCTGGCAAATTCAGGAGAAGGCCAGGATGGATCACCAATTCAGCATTTCTGATTAAAGACAGATGGAGGTATTTCAAACCTGACATTTGCAAAGATATGCAGGGCTCTCCCATTGTTGAGGTTGTGGATATTTGTGGAGTGTTAGTTGTTTAATTCTTGACCATCAGTTATGACTGAATGTGGCAGGACTGTAGATTTTAGATCTAATCTGAAGATTGTGGGATCATTTAGCTCCATCCATTGCATGCTAATAATATTGTTTGGCATTCAGGTAGTCCTGTGTTATAGCTTCCCAAGTTTGGTACTTGATTTTTAGGAATGTTTAATATACAAACTGCATGAACATTGTGCAGCTTTTGACAAGTATTTTCTATGTGTTATTAATTGCTAAATAAAATTTTAATGCATTTACAAGAACTTATTTTAATGTATGTTGGCATTTAGAGCTGTTCAAAAGTAATGGTGGTATGTGCTTCTCATGTAGAATTATTCTGTAAGCTATAAAAAGACACATGAGCAGACAAATGTATGAGCATATGTAATAAGACCATAAGACCTTACGACATAGGAGAGGAGGTAAGACCTTTCAGTGGTTGAGTCCACTACACCATTTAATCACGGCCGATGGGCATTTCAACTCCACTGACCCAGACTCTCCCCATAGCCCTTACTCCCTTGCAAGATCAAGAATTTATCATTGAAGAAATTTAATGTCACCGGCCTCCACTGCACTCTGTGGCAATGAATTCCACAGGCCCACCCCTCTCTGGCTGAAGAAATGTCTCCTCATTTACGTTCTAAATTGACCCTCTCTAATTCTAAGGCTGTGCCCACGGGTCCTAGTCTTCCCGTCTAATGGAAATAACTTCCCAGCGTCCACCTTTTCTAAGTCATTCATTATCTTGTAAGTTTTCCCCAGGTCACCCGTCAATCTTCTAAACTCTAATGAATACAATCCCAGGATCCTCAGCAGTTCATTGTAAGTTAGGCCTAGCATCCCAGGGATCATTCATGTGAATCTCCGCTGGACACGCTCCAGTGCCAGTATGTCCTTCCTGAGGCATGGGGCCCAAAATTGGACACAGTATTCTAAATGGGGCCTAACTAGACCTTTATAAAGTTTCTGAAGCACATCATTGCTTTTATATTCCAACCCTTTTGAGATAAATGACATCATTACATTCGCATTCTTAATTACGGACTCAATCTGCAATTAAGAAAGTGGATGTAAAATAGGAACAGAAGTAATCCATACAGTCTCTTGAACCTACTTCTCTGACCTGAACTCTGTAGGTAACAGGGAATGCAATATTTTTCTTCTGATTCTCAGAAATGTATAAACTTCCTTCATCACCCATCCAGTAAAATATATCCTCCTGATCAAATCCATCTATAGCGGTTTTCCCCATCATCTCTTCTATCATGAATACCACTGCAGTTGACCAATCTCATTTTTGATAGGCTTCCACCAACCTTATAAACAATTTTGGATGTAGGTTTGCTCGCTGAGCTGAAAGGTTCATTTCCAGATGTTTCGTTATCTTACATTTTCTGTGGTGAAGTCACTTCCTGTTCCTTTTCTCAGGGGGTGGAAATGACATCACCAACCCAAAGAAACCCAAACATATAAATAGAAAGCAGGAATTTTCAGCATTGCTTTGCATGAGGTCCACTGAAGAAGTTACCTAGTAAGGTAATAAAATGTCTGAAAATAAACCTGTCAGCTCAGCGAGCAAAGCTACATCCAAAACCCAACCTGAGCTAGAAATCTTCTCAAAACTCACTTATAAACAATATCTCTCATCCCTCTTGATGGGAGGGGTCCTATAAAATCTATTTGTAACTTTGCCCGTAACTCCTTTGGTCAGGGCTAGTGTCGCAGGTGGACGTGAACTGCCCTTTTTCAGGTTATACTGAGCTGATACGAGGCATCACTGTCCAATGCTTTGATTCGCCTTTTCCCATGCTTTGTGAGTACCAGCATCTGGCCATCTTTTTGGATGAGGTCTGTTCCCTTGTAGCCTGCCTTTTTTTAGCCTTTATCACCGCTCCTCCTAATGGTAGCCTAGCAGCTTCCAATAATTTCTAAATTACTGTCTTATGCTGTATATGGGGAAATATTGGGGTCACTGACTTAGTAATCCAAAGCTAATACTCACGGGGAGAAAGTGAGGTCTGCAGATGCTGGAGTATCAGAGCTGAAAATGTGTTGCTGGAAAAGAGCAGCAGGTCAGGCAGTATCCAAGGAACAGGAAATTCGACGTTTTGGGTATAAACCCTTCATCAGGAATGAGGAAAGTGTGTCCAGCAGGCTAAGATAAAAGGTAGGGAGGAGGGACTTGGGGGAGGGGCGTTGGAGATGTGATAGGTGGAAGGAGGTCAAGGTGAGGGTGATAGGGCGCTTTTCCAGCAACACATTTTCAGCTCTAATACTCAACTGGTCATGGGTTCAAATCCCACCGTGGCAAATGGTGAAATTTGAATTCGATAAAACTCTGAAGGGAAATGGTGACCGTGTAACTGCTTGACAATTGCTATAAAAACCTCTCTGGTTCACTAATGTCCTTTAGGGAATAAAATGTGCCATACTCACCTGGTCTGGTAGGCAATATGGTTGACTGTTAACTAGTCTCTAGGCAATTCGGGATGGACAATAAATGTTGGCCGAGCCAGTGATGCCCATAAACTAAAAATAAAATATGGTCCCCACCTGAAGTGATGTATCCCCTCCAACTCAATGCCACCATGTAATTGTATATTTTCCCAAAGGCGTATTTACTATTGTGTAAATATTAACCCATTTGGAGGGTGGCACATTGAGTGTAGTTATCTGTACCTAATATTTCAATTGGCTGTCAAGGTTCTATGTCTTGTCTCCACTATTCTTGGAGATGTGAATGGTCACTGTCTATCTGAAGTGGAATGAGCTACCCACAGATTGCCTTACATTCTCTGACTAAAATATTGCAAATTCTTGATTCTTAAAGTTTAGGCAGAAGTATTTTATTTACTCAATCAGAAGAATGCAAACTATTCTCAATGCTCTTTTTCTTAACCTGAATCAAACTTGTGGATATTTCTTGCTATTCCAATTCTAGTTCTCAAAACTTTAATCCACGTATACTATCCATCTACAATACCCTTGCACTCTTACCTATGTAAATCCCAAATTACACCTGACGAATTGTTTGAAGTTCTCAAAATAAAACATATTCATAGCTTACATCTTCTCTTCTAACTGAAACATCTCTTAATGTTATATCATTCATGAATCTTGGAGAAACTTTACTTTCCAACAAAATACATTTCTAATATTCATAAAACATAAATGTATCTTTAATTGCAGGCACTAACCTCTCCTGTGTGTTTTAAAAAGATGATTTGTTAAATTCTTTCAGATATTTCTCATCTCAAAATTATTTCAAATTCACATAACAGTGTTGATGGGCGAACAGGCTTCCTTTCATTTTAACTTTCCTTTTTTTCCAATTTATTGCTTGCGTATTTTGTTGTCTACCTGCGTGTTTACTTATTATTCTTATTCCCCTGCCCTTCACAATTACTTGATATTCTTGGTTGGTTGTCTTCCAGAAAAGGAAACAAAAGAAAACAAAGAAAGTGCCTTGTACCTCATTCAGTCAGGAGCCCAATAAGTCATTCAATGTGTTCAATCACATGTGTTCAAAAAAACTCAAAGAACACATCTAAAAATATAAAGTTCTTTTCAGATTAGATTACTTACAGTGTGGAAACAGGCCCTTTGGCCCAACAAGTCCACACCAACCTGCCAAAGCGCACCCACCCAGACGTATTCCTCTACATTTACCCCTGCACCTAACACTACGGGCAATTTCCCATGGCCAATTTACCTAATCTGCACATCTTTGGATTGTGTGAGGAAACCGGAGCACCCGGAGGAAACCCTCGCAGACACGGGGAGAAAGTGCAAATTCCACACAGTGAGTCGCCTGAGTTCTGTGGAGTTAGATCCACAAAACCGCTTCTAATTTCAAGGGGCAGAACAAAACAAACCAAAAGGAGTGTCATCTTAAGCAACCTTTTCTTTAATAAATTCTATTTTGAAGTTTGCTTTCCGATTTCTCTCCCAAAAACATCTTTCATGTCTTGCCTTTCGATAGTTGCCTATCCTTTACAGCTTTGTTTCCCAACTGGTGTGGCTTTACCTGACCTGATCCACAAGCAACTTCTAGGGCTTCAATTCATCTGTTCACATCCAAGATTTTGGTCCTCGGTCCTGACAGGGCAGTTCTTCCCCTTCACCATGTGCCTCCTGCCTTAAGTCGTCCTTCAACGGTTTTGGATTTTGCCTACATCAAGTCTGCTGCTACTCCTTGACTTACTCACGGGTTGTGACTTAAAACATCCTCACACAAATGGAATGACTAGTCTCATAGATGTGACGCAAAACCTGGCTGACTATACCAGATACTCCTGTGGTTCAATATGAAAAATAGCAAGGACACTCAGGTACAGTTTGCGATTATTTATTTATGTGTATGCAAGGAGAACTGACCTTAAACAATCTAAGACAGAATTCTGGAACCAAACCATGAATTTACATCTCTAGTATACCTTAATGCAGGTGCTTAATTTCTAATCTGATCCATTTACTATTTTAACTAATTGTTTCTTATTTCTCACAGTACATACATCAGACATTAATCATGTTTCCGCCCCCACCCCACCCCGGCCTATCACCCTCACCTTGACCTACTTCCACCTATCACATCTCCATCGCCCCTCCCCCAAGTCCCTCCTCCCTACCTTTTATCTTAGCCTGCCTGGCACACTCTTCTCATTCCTGATGAAGGGCTTATGCCCGAAACGTCGAATTTCCTATTCCTTGGATGCTGCCTAACCTGCTGTGCTTTAACCAGCAACACATTTTCAACTGTGATCTCCAGCATCTGCAGACCTCATTTTTTTACCCATTAATCATGTTTACCCAAGGACTTCCTTTATTGTGCCGCTTGTACAGTGTAGCCTGTGCCTTTTTAACTATTACTTAATCCCTGACCTTGTTCCTTGCTGTTCACCAAAATTATTTAGACTGCAAGGGCTTCTAATCAATTTGTATTTAACCCTTTCAGCTGTAGCCCTTTCAGATCTGAATATTATTCAAATGTTAATACTTGAAGAATACATCGTTATTGCAGAATTATGTTTGATGTTTAAAAAACCCATGTTCACATTGAATCTTTAGCCTTTATGGATTCCTCAGTAGATTTATATTAAATGTCTTAAACATAGACACAGCACAGGTGGCTCAGTGGTTAGCACTGCTGCCTCACAGTGCCAGGGCCCTGGGTTCGATTCCCACCTTGAGTGGTTGTTTGTGTGGTGCTTGCACATTCTCCCTGTGCCTGTGTGGGTTTTTGCCGGGTGCTCAGTTTTCTCCCACAATCACAAAGATGTGTAGGTTAGGCGAATTGTCCATACTAAATCGCCTCAAAGCATGAGGTATATTAGTCAGAGGGAAATGGGTTTGGGTGGGTTACTCTTCGGAGGGTTGGTGTGGACTTGTTGGGCTGAAGGTCCTGCTTCCATACTGTAGGGAATCTAATCATGATGATAAGTTTCCATGGAGATCAACAATCTCTGTTTGGATGAAAGTATTGCCTGCCTTTATGTTTGTGCAAAGCTGAAAAAGCTCAGTGATGAAAAATATACAGCAAATTGTTCCCATAAGGGAAGTGGTAATCCAAATTTTCTCTCACATCAAAAGGGTTTAACATGTTCTCGATCAAAGGTAAAGTCCTTGACCCTTCTCAATCCAGGAGAAATGATATTTTTTCACATGAATCATGCAATCAAGGAGCCCTAGGAAAACTAGTTTTAGCAACATTGTGGTCAATGGGATCCAGGAGAGAAACCCTCCACTGGTTAGAATAGATTAGAGTAAAATAGAAATTTATTGTCACGTGAACTTTTGCATGAAAAATACAGTGAGAAGTTTTATAAGTTGTCCCACCGCAGTGCGTGCCTCAATGACAGAGTCAGACATAATAAAATAAAAGTAAAATTAAGACAAAGTTCATCACAGTTCAGTTATTGGATCCTGGACTTGGGGAAAGCTAATTTAGGAATGGTAGAATCCCTGAAGATGCAGCTGGAATGAGACCACCATGCCAGGCTTCTGGAATGCCTGAACACTGAAGATGAACACTGGACATTACCATGCCAGGACAAGACCACCACAGCGGGAGACTGTCACACCCGGACACGGGGCTGAGTGTCTTTCACCTTTGGATGCCCAGGCCTGGCTGTGGAGGCCTGGAGCCTGGGCCTAACCTGCGAGCCTGGGCTTGGGGATTCAGCCAGGAACCTGTTCCTCACTCAGCAGGAGACCCTGGACTGGGATGGAGCTGCATCCTCCTTCATGCGCCACTTCCCAGGACTAAAAAGAAAGATATATGATGAAGAAAGAGAAAAAAAAAGAGGAAAAAAGAAAGAAAGGATGAGCCCTGGGCTCAGCCCCTCTACTCTGCCGCCATCTTGATAACAAAACCTAACACGGTAGAAGATGGTCGTGGTCATTGCACTTCACCCATCTCTGCTTGAGGTCATCCTGCAGGAGTTCCTCATCATTAGTGTCCTAGGTCCAACCATCTTCCGCTGCTTCAACAATGACCAGCCCTCAATCATAAGATCAGAAGTCGGGACGTTCGCTGATGATTGTGCAATGTTCAAAACTATTGCAATTCCTCAGATCCTGATGTAGTTCATGTTCCAATGCAACAACACTGGGGCAATATCCAAATTTGGGCGGTGAAGTAGTGAACAATGTTTGCACCACCCAGGCAATGAACACCTCTGACAAGAGACAATCTAATGATCACCCCTTGATATTAACTGGAATTGCTCTCACTAAACTCTCCACTATCAACATCCTGGGGGGGGGGTTTCATCGACCAGAAACTGAACTGGACTTGCCATCTAAATACTGCGGACTTGGAACAGATCAGAGGCTAAGAATCCTGCGGTGAGTAACTCACCTCCTGACTCCTCAAAGGCATCTCCAATGCCCAAGTTAGGAATGTAATAGAATACTCCCTGATAACTTGGTGGTGTGCCTACAGAACAAGGATTGCAACAAATCAGGAAGGCAGTTCACTACCACCTTTACAACAGCAACTAGGGACAGGCAATATATGCTGGCCCAGCCAGTGATGCCCACACCCCTTGAGCAAATATTAAAAACCATCTTTCAAGTGTAGAAATCTGACAATTTTCCTTATGATTGTTATTTACAGTTTGTCTTTGTGAAGCAATTAATTATCAGTATGATTTTACCCGAATCCAAATATTCTTAAAATGAATAATGGAAATCTTAGGAAATAAAACACTGTTTCATTTTTTAAAATATAGTATTGCCTTCTGCTTTGCATCTGTAGTCATCGAAAGATGTTTATTTTCTTCATTCAATATTTTTAGAAAAGCCCCAAATACTGAATACCATCATGGAGGTCTGAGGATACTTTTGAAACCATGGAATATTCATCTGCAACACCAAGGCATAAATAATTATTCTTTCCGCAATTTGCACTAGAATTGCAACATCCGTCACAATGAGCTTCTTTCACTGAATTCTCGTTGTTCTTAAGAGGGAAGACATTTAAATATTATGAAAATATACATAGCACATAACCAAAAAAAAATGCTGTGGTTTGCCTGTTATCAATCTTTATTTCTCACAGTAATGACTTCTAGTCACTTTAAAAAATAATCTTTGACAAACTATTGCTTCTGCTTGGGTGCAAATAAAATGAGCTGGAAGATGCATAAGGCATTGCCTTAGCCTGTCTTGTTTATTGCGTCAAAGCTGCATAATAGAAGCTAAGCAATACTCGAACAGATGAAGAGAAAAGCTAACTCTTTTAAAGGCAATAAAATATTTTGTTGGAGTGTTTTATCTGATAAAATTCATTTCTTGTTGGTTGTTGGATATATTAAGAATAATTTTCATAGTTTGCCAAATGTCCTTTTAATGGAAGACCATAATACAATCAGATGTAGAAGTATAATTCGACCATTGGGCCCATCGAGTCTGCACCACCATTCAATTATGTTTCTCAACCTCAAACACCCGCCCTTCCCTTGTAATCATTGATCCTGTTACTAATCAAGAACCCATTTATCTCTGTCTTAAAGACTCTCAACGACATGACCTCCACAGCTTTCCATGAATGTGGAATGTGGACCTCCACACCATCTCCTATAGATTTACCACCCTCTGACTGAAGAACCTCCTTCACCTCTCAATTCTAAAGACATCATTTCTTCACACTGAGGCTAGTATCTCCTATCAGTGGAAACATCTTCTCCATGTCAACTCTATCCAGGCCCCTGATTAGTCTAGAATTTTCAGTCAGGCTCCCCCCCCCCCAATCTTTCCAAAGTCCATTGAGTACAGAGTCCTCAAATGCTCTTTGTATGACAAGCTCTTTATTCCTAGAATCATTCTTGTGAACCCTCTCTGGAACCTGTCCAAAGCCAGCAGATCCCTCTTCAGATCCTGGACCCAAAATTACTCACAATATTCCAAATGCAGTCTGATCAGAGCATTATACAGCCTCAGCAATACACCCATGTCCTTGTATTATTTACTCTCTCCTGAAATGTATGCTGACATTTCATTTACTTTCTTGACTGCCAACTGAACCCACGTGTTAACTGTAAGAGAACCGTGAACTAAGACTCCTAAGTCCCTTTGTGTTTCACATTTCCAAAGCCCTTTCTCATTTAGAAAATAGTCTAAGCCTCTGTTCTTCCTACCAAATTGCATGACCTCACATGTTCCCACACTGTATTATATCTGCCACTTCATTGCCCACTCTCCTAACTTGTCCAAGTCCTTCTGCATCCCCCTCCCCCCCACTCCCGCTTCCTCAATAGTACCTGTCCCTTCAACCATCTGCAAATTTTGCAACAATATCTTCAGTTCCTTCGTCCAGATCATTGACATATAACGTGAATAGTTGTGGTCCCAACACTGATTGCTGGGGAAGTCCATTAGTCATCTGCTGCCATCCAGAAAATTACCCTTTTATCTCCACTCTCTGGCTTCTGCCAGTCAGCCAATCCTCAACCACGTCAGAACCTTGCCCGAAGGCCACGGTCTCTTGTCTTATTTAGCAGATAACTGTGTAACACCTTCTGGAAATCCAAATAGTCAATATTTACTGGTTCTCCTTTGTCTAACATGCTTGTTACCTCCTCAAACGATTTTTCAGGCATGACCTGCCATTGACAAGGCTGTTTTTGTTCAGTCCTCTTTTACCATGTAATTCTAAGTACTCAGTAATTTCATCTTAATAATGAACTTGAAAATCTTACCATACTGAGATCAGGCTAACTAGCCTGTAGTTTCCTGTCTTCTGCTTCCTTCACTCCTTAAACAGTGGTGTTACTTTATCCATTTTCCAGTCCTCTGGTACCCTCCCTAATACCTGTGATTTCTGCAAGATTACCACCAACGCCTCTGCAATCTCCTCAGCTACCTCCTTCAGAATCCAAGGATGTAATTCATCCAATCTGGTGATTTATTCAGACCCTTCAGTTTCTTCAGCACCTTCTCCTTAGTGATGGTCACTACACTTACCTATGCCCCCTGAATCTTATTTTAGTTCTGGTATGCTATTAGTGTCTTCCACCATGAAAACTGATGTAAATATGTACACATATATTTATAAATGTATCTATAAATATAGATGCAAAGAGGTATACGCTTACTGCAGAATTCCTGCCATAACTGTAGTCTTTCAACAAATAGACACTGTAAATAGCCTTTTCTTGTGATATGAAATTTTGGATACATACATTGACTTTTGTCATCCTCTGCACACTCACCATTACACTGAGTGGGGAAATATTTCCTCTGTTCACCAGTTGTATCGAAGTCGTAACTCACCACATGAAAAGCCTATTTATAATGGCAATACTACATAACAGCAATACCATATAATAGCAATACCAAATAATAGCAATACTCAAAGTAGAAGTAAATGGAATCTTAGCTCAATAGCAACAACTTGCTCTTAAATCACAGGAAGGAAAGCTAATGGCATGCTGGTTTTCATTGCGAGAGAATTGGAGTAGCAGAGAAAGGATGTCTTGCTGCAGCTATATCGGGCCTTGGTGAGGTCACACCTTGAGTATTGTGTGCAGTTTTGATCTCCTAGTCTGAGGAAAGACAGTGTTGTTATTGAGGGAGCCCAGTGAAGGTTCACCAGACTGATTACTGGGATGGCAGGACTGACATATGAGGAAAAACTGGATCGACTGGGTTTGTATTTGCTGGAATTCAGAAGAACGGGGTGGGGGCGCGATTTTATAGAAACATATAAAACTCTCTTGGGACTAGAGAGGCGAGATGCAGGATGAATGTTTCCAATGTTGGGGAAGTCCAGAAATAGGGTTCACATTCTAAGAATAAGGGGCAAGCCATTCAGGACCGAGATGAGGAAGACATTCTTCACTTCCCACAGGAAGCAAAAAAATCTGAAACAAACCCAGATATTGATGGAGGAAGTCAGGTGGTTTGGCAGCCACTGTGGAAATAAAGCAGAGTTAACGATTTGGGTCCAGTGACCCTTCATCAAAAACCTTTATTCTCTCACTGATTAAAAAAATCTATCTGCCTACATTGGATCACAGGTTGTTCTTTTCAGATTTGCGTCAATGTAGTTAAGAGAAGATTTAACAATAGCAATTTGCTTAAATATGAACATTTATTAAGTAATAATAAAAAATTGAAAAACAAGGGATAAGAACAAAGAACAAAGAAAAACAAAGAAAATTTACAGCCCAGGAAGAGGCCCTCCAAACCTGAGCTGATCCAAATGTACTGTCAAAATTCTTAAGCATCTGTATCCCTCTGCTCCCTACCTACTCATGCATCTGTCCAGACGCATCTTAAATGAATCTACCATACTTGCCTCTACCACCTCTGCTGGCAACACGTTCCAAATGCTCACCACCTTCTTTGTGAAGTACTTACCACGTGTATCCTCCTTAAACTTTCCACCTCTCACCTTGAAAGCGTGACCTCTCATTACTGAATCCTTCACCTTGGGAAAAAGCTTGTCTCTATCCACCCTGTCTATACCCTTCATGATTTTGTAAGCCTCAATCAGGTCCCCCCTCAAACTCTTTTTTACTAATGAAAATAAACCTAACCTACTCAACCTTTCTTTAGCTAGCACCTTCTATACCAGGCAACATCCTCATAAACCTTCTCTGCACCCTCTCCAAAGCGTCCACTTCCTTTTGGTAATGTGGCGACCAGAACTGTACACAGTACTCTAAATGTAGCCGAACCAATGTCTTGTACAATTTTAACATGATTTACCAGCTCTTATACTCAATACTCCAGCTGATGAAGGCAAGCATACTATATGCCTTCTTGACCACTCTATCCACCTGTGCAGCAACCTTCAGGATACAATGGACCTGCACTCCCAGATCTCTCTGCCCATCAACTTTCCTCAAGGCTCTTCTGTGCATTGTATAATTTGCTCTAGAATTAGTCTTGCCTAAATGCATCATCTCCCATTTATCTGGATTGAAAACCATCTGCCATTTTCCCACTCAACTCACCAGTCTATGTAGATCCTCCTGTATTCTCTGACAGTCCCCTATGCTTTCTGCTACTCCACCAATCTTCGTGTCATCTGCAAACTTGCTGATCATACCAACAGTGCACTTTTCCAGATCATTTATGTATATTACAAACAACAGTGGCCCCAACACTGACCCCTGTGGAACACCACTGGTCACCTTTCTCCATTTCGAGAAACTCCCAGCCCCCGTTGCTCAATCAGTTCTTTCCCCACCTAGCTAGAACACTCTGCACACCATGTGACTTCACTTTTTCCATTAGTCTACAATGGGGAACCTTATCAAATGCCTTACTAAAGTCCATGTACATGACATCAACAGCCCTTCCTTCATCTATCAACTTGGTCACTTCCTCAAAGAACTCTATCAAGTTGGTAAGGCACGATCTTCCTCACACAAAACCGTGTTGCCTATCACTGATAAGCCCATTATTTTCTAAATATAACTAGATCCTATCCCTCAGTACCTTCTCCAGCAACTTTCCCACCACTGATGTCAGGCTCACAGGTCTGTAGTTACCCGGAATATCCCTACTACCCTTCTTGTACAGGGGCAACACTCCAGTCGTCCGGCACCTCACCTGTATTTAAGGATGCCACAAAGATATCTGTCAGGGTCCCAGATATTTCCTCTCTCGCCTCCCTCAGCGACCTGGGATAGATCCCATCCAGTCCTAGGGATTTGTCCACCTCAATAACCTCGGGCCTACCCAACACATCTTCCCTACTTATGTCAACGTGATCCAGACTAATCAAACTTCTATCTCTAATCTCAACATTCATCATGTTCCTCTCCTCAGTGAACACTGATGCAAAGTAATCATTCAGAATCTCACCCATTCTCTCAGGTTTGCCACACAGCCTTCCTACATTATCCTTTAGTGGTCCAATCCTTTCTCTAGTTTGCTTCTTATATAAGGATAAAATGCTTTGGGATTCTCCTTATTTCTGCTCGCTAAAGCTATTTCTTGACCCCTTTTAGACTGCTTGATTCCTCGTTTAAGACTTGTCCGACACTTCCGATATTCTTCCAGGGCCCTTTCTGTTCTTAGCTGCCTAAACCTTATGTATGCTTCCCTTTTCCTCTTAGTGAGAAGACAGAAATATTGATGTCTATGAAATCATAAAGAAAAGATAAAAAAGGAAGGAAAAGAGAGCAACTGGGACCCTCGATCGATGACTGGTCTGGAGGCTCAGGTTTATTCCTGGCATTGTTCGCGATCCTGGTCCAAGATGAAGTCCAAAAATTCGGCACAAAACTCTCTCTTCTACAGTGTAACAAACAGCCAGCACAGAAAAGCAGATACAAAAAACAAGTTGCTTGCAAGTACAAAAAAACAAGTTTTGATTTTGCTGTCTGAGGTATGTACAGCTACGTTCACATGGAAAAGATGAGTTAATATTCAAAGTCATGTAGCTGTAGAATATCATCAATAATTTTAGCTCTTCAGCTCATCCTATACACTACCTCAGCCTTTACTGTACCTAATCACCCAGCCTCAACAACGTTGTGTGCTATTTTATCATTTCACTATCCACTGAGAGAAGAAATTCCTCCTCATCTTTGCTTATTCTAAGATTTCCCACTTGAGTCATAGGTTCTCCCACAAGGTGAATCCACCATGTCAAACCCTTTTAGAATCTCATAATGCTTATCCTTCAACAAGTTCAATGAGTTCAGGCCCAGCCTACTTAACTTGTCCTCACATGTAAAATAAACTTCCATTTCCAGGCTCAACCTTCTCTGAACTGCCTTCAATACAAGTATATCTTTCATTAGATAAAGACATCAAAGCTGTGCACATTCTTCTTGGAGTTCATTAACTTGTACCTTGTATAGTTGTAGCACGACTTCCCTATTTGTGTGTTCCATTCCCTTTAAAATAAAGGCCAACATTCTATTTGCCTTCCCGGTTACCCACTGAACACGTCCATTCGCTTTTTGTTGTTTATGCGCGAAGTTCCCAAAATCACTCTGTGATCCAGCTTTCAGCAGTCTGACTCCATTTAAATAATATTCAGCTCCTCTAATCTTCCTGCTAAAATGCAGAACCTTACATTTTCCTGCAGCAGCTCAAGAAGGCAACTAACCACCACCTTCTTCAGAGCAGTGAGGGATGGGCAATAAAGGGTGGGCCAGCCAGCAATGTCTCATGAAGAAATTAAAAGAAAATTATTAAGCAAAATCTGACCCACATAAACAATCAGGCATATTAGGCCAGATGACTAACATTTTGCTCGAAGTGATTTGTGTAAACAGGCATCTTAAAGGAGGAGGCAGAGAAGAGAGGTATTTTAGGTGAGGAACTCCAGAGTTAAGGACTTGAGAACTGAAAGCATGATAGTCATTAATGAAGTTCTTCAAATTGGAGATGCTCAAGAGACCAGCACTGGAAGCAGCAGAGATATCTTGGAGTGCTATTACTGCGATGGAGATTACAATGATAGGGATTACGAAGCCATGGAACAATCTACAAACAACAATAAGAATTTCAAACTCAGCATATTACTTAACCAGAACCAACGTATGTTGGCAAATGCAGTGGTGAAGGATGAACAGGACAGTGGGGTGAGTTAAGAAGTGGATGGCAGAGTTTTGGACACCTCAAATTTCTGAAGGGTTCTACAGCTAGCTAGCTACCAGTGTGTTGGAACAGCCAAGTCTAGAAGCAACAAAGGGTTTCCATGACAGACGAGATGAGACAAATGTGAGTTGCAATGTTTCAGATGTGCAAAATAAGTGGTATTTTTGATAGTATAAATATAAATGTGGAAATATATATATATCACCATCAGATATAGCACAAAGCTAACGTAGAATCTGATTTATTCTCTAAATGTTGACAACGAATTTGGTGGCTAGGAAACAGTTTCTGATGGGAATGAAGACAAGGACTTGTTCAACTCATTATTTCATTGGAGGAAAATTCTGATTGGACAATGATACATTCAGAAATAGTGGAAAGGCAAAAGGGGATTGTCATCTATATGTGCCCTGGTGATTGCCATTAATCAGAAACTGTGTTGGGCCAACATTGTAAATACAGTAAATACATGAGCAGCTGAGATGTTGGGAATTGTATGAATCATTCACATCCTAACGTTCGTCCTGTCTACCATCTACAAGGCACAAATTAACAGTGTACTCTGCACTCACCTGGATGCATGTAGCTCCAACAATATTCAATAAGATCAATATCATCCGAGACAAAACAATCTGTTTGATTGGCACCTCGTCTTCAACATTCGCTCTTTCTGCTACTAATGATTAGTAGCTACACTGTGCACTGTCTACAAGATGTACTGCAACAACTCTCCAAAAGCTCCTTAGACAGTGTCTTTAAAACCTACAACCACTACCATCTAACAGGACAAGGGCAGCATAAGAAGACCATCAGCTGCAAGACCCCTTGAAGCTACACATTATCCTGAGTTGGAACCATATCACTGTTCCTTCACTGCTGCTGGGTCAAAATCTGAGAACTCACTTTTTAATAGTACAGTCGATGCACCTGCATCAAGCAGACTGCTGAAATTCATGAAGGTATCACAGCAGCAGGGCATTTAGAGATGGACAATAAATTCAGCTGTGCCCTCTTCCCATTAACGCATTTTTAAAAATCATTGACCATGGAAGCAAAGACGGGAAGGATATTCGCTGGTAGTTTAGTGGGAATAAGGTGCAGGAGCAGGAGGTGGGTCACATGGAAAAGATGAATTAAAAAGAATCCAGGGGCCAGTGATAAGGGAGGGTCTAGAGTTGAATATAAGGTTAGAGCAGTGAAGTTACCTTCGAGGGAATTTATCTGAGAAACCATGGCAAAGGATGGGAGCTTCAGAGACTGCTGATCAGACAGTCTCAGTCATCTAAATCGTAGAATCCCTACTGTGTGGAAACAGGCCATTGGGCCCAACAAGTCCACACAAACCCTTCAAAGAGTATCCCACACATCATTTCCCTACCCTATTACTCTACATTTACCCCTGACTAATGCACCTAGCCTACATACCACTGAACACTATGGGCAATTTAGCACGGCCATTTCACCTGACCTGCACATCTTTGGATTGTGGGGGGACACCCACACAGACACGAGGAGCATGTGCAAACTTCACACAGACAGTCGCCCGAGGCTGGATTCAAACCTGGGTCCCTAGTGCTATGAGGCAGTAGTGCTGACCACTGAGCCACCATGCTGCCCTAAAGGCACATGACGTTCTCAAACTTCTCATTGGAAATGATGGTGGATTAGACAAGGGTTTCAATAGAGAAAAGAAGCTGGGTTATCTTAGTATTGCAAATGATTCAGGAATTCTGAATATTCCAGGTAATTGAGGGCAGGCCCAATTGTTCTTTATCATTTAACCATATTTGAAAGGAATAGTGAAAACCAGTTGTCCAACATATCTGCTTAAAATTGCACTGCTTGGTACTAAATATCAGGCTGCATCAACGTGGCTGAGAGCAAGTGTTGGAATGGGGACCAAGGGAACCAATTGAAGGTGAGGGTGTGGTATGAACAAAGCCTTAGTGAGTTTCTGTCGGACAGAATATTTGTGGATATGGTACCAATTTGGCAGGCTGTTTTGTCCGAGATAGTGTCAAGCTTTCTTGAGTATTATTGATGTTCTTGGCCACTTTATTCCCTAGGTACGTGAAAGATGCAAGAGGGTTTTGGAGACTGGTCAACAAGGCACCATTATTCAGGTAAGGATGTATAGAAGGATCAGTTTATTATCTAAAGTGGATAGAGTTTTTGAAAAATATCATCAAGGAAAAAAAATCAACAGGCAATTGGAAAGGACTCAGTTAATTAGAGGGGAGTCAACTTGAATTTGTACAAAGATAATCATGTTTAACTAATTTTTTAAATGAAATACAATAGAAGATTTGTGAAAGGAATCCAGTGAATGTTATTGGAATGGGTTTTAAGAAATTTTCTTTCAAAGCATCAAATAGAGGCAATTTAACTAAAATGAGACACTTGGAGTTGTATCCAATTAGTGGAAGAAAGACAGTGAGCCACAGTAACTGGTTGCTTTTCAGACCGGGAGGGATGGCTGTTAAGGATGGTGTTCCTCAAGGGTCAGAGCCAGAAACACTGTATTCCATTATATTTAGATGACTAGGAATGTAGAGTTTCAAAAGTTGCCAACGAGTGATGGAGTGGCAAACAGTGACGATGATATGAGATGGGTAAGCAGAATCTAATGCAGAGAAGTGTATCATGAGCCATTTTGGCAGAAGAGATAGCAAAAGACAAGTTAGTCTTAATGACACAAGTTCTATAGTGTGTGCAGTCAGGGCCTGGGGAACCTGTGCAGGGATCTTCAAATGTGACCACGTGTAATCAGCAAAGCACATAGGATCTTGAGCTTCATATGTCCAGGTATTGAGGAGAGCAACAGTAAAGTTATACTGAACTTTTATAAACCTCTGGGAAGTCCCACATTTTGAGTAGTGAGTCCAGTTCTAGATTCACACTTTAAGAAGAATGTGGGGGTTCTTGAGAGGGAAGTGTAGACAGGGAGGTAGTTAAAATTCCAAGCATATCCTTAATTTGGTATTAATAATTAGGATAGGAATTTGACAATTGCTTTTAATTGATTTTAGAGAATTATGAACAAATGAGTATTTTGTTTACTTCTTTGATTCATCTGTTTTGTAAATCATTTGTTTGTCAATTATTTGTCCATTGGCTTACAACTAATAACAGTGTCCTGTTTTAAATTCTTGGTTTCTTTTAAAGTAACTATTTGCAGTGTGGCTTTAGTTACTATATGTATGAATATTAGAGAGAGGAAATTTGGAAACTTAGTTCAGATTGGTTTTAGGTAAATGTGCTGTCAAATTTTAAGGTTTAAATCTTTTAGAATAGGATGCTTTATGTCTGTCACTCATTGCACCACTTAATGCTTGATAAATGCACATTTGATTATAATGTTTTTATATTAAATATTTCTATATTTGAAGGCAATGATTCACTGTGTGTTAGTTAAATGTATCAAATTCAGACGATTATTTAAACTGAATCTTAAGCATACCAGGATTAAGGAGCTATGGGGATGCAAATAAAGTGTCTTGGGAGAAGAAATTTTGAATTCAAATGACATTCTCATAGCCAATTAGCTGACAGTGAAGAAGGGTTGTGAGCTCAAGATCTTGTAGAAGGGGCCACAGTCAGTACAAAGAGGCAAAAAAATCTAATTATTCTCTCAGAAGGCTGTAGAAGCAGAGGTTAAAAAGGAAAGATTATTATTAGCAGAACTGCATATTGACACCTACGCCAACAGCTGGTGAGAACCTAATAAAGATATAAATAAATGAATCAGGTAAGTAATGAGCATCATTGTCATTATCATGTACGTGAGGGATGCTTAATTATTCCAAACTGTATTTTTTTTTAAACTTAGGGGAAAAGATAATTTTGTTACAATTGCAGATTTAGAATGGCAAACTGAGTAATGTGAATCGATGCCATTAATTAGCTAGTGGAAGTGATAGCTATCTGCGAGTACCTTCTGTGATTTTGTTTTACCTTTTTAACAAAGAAGCAGCACAAAAACAACTATTCCCAGAGGAATGTGAGGGAAGCCTGAGGCTGAGAAATTTGACAAGTGATAACTGCGTAATAGTCAGTTCATGACGTCCTCTGAGCCCACATGTGCATTAGCACTAGATTTTCCTCAGAAATTATTAATTAGAGCGAGACAGAATTTTTAAAAAGTCAAAAAGCTTAGACTTTCACCTTTTGTCACTTTGCCATTTCAAATATCCGATCACTCGACAATTTATGGAAATCTGCGTCCACTTTCCTTTCATCTATTCTGCACCATTTAAGCCTTCAGTCTATCAGCACAACGAGAAATGTTCAATGTCACAAATAACGCGAGAATTTATTTTAAATGTCCATTTCTGAGATTTTAATCTCCTCTTCTAAGCTATTCCCTCAGGATAAAGGATGATTTTCTTCCAGTCAGATACTGTGAGTCTCAGGTGACTGAACAGTCCAAAGCTGGATTTTCTCACCTTGCCAGAGATGAGGCAGGTAGTATTTGAGGAAGAGGGAATGTGGGTGCTTCTGCGCACTCTCCCCTCTAACATTCATGCTTGATCTCCATCTGAGCCTGTTAGAGAAACTCAGAAGGGTTGGCATCTTCACAAACACTTCTCCAGTTTGGGTGAGCTGGGCTTGAGATTCCAATAATAGTTGGTGGCACTATTGTCTCGTCCAGAGAGACTTTAAGGATGTGCTTGACCTTGAAGGTTATCCCAAGCCCTACTGGTAGCAGTATACTGTGACTAGGCTCAAAGTAGAGAGATTGCTTGGGGAGTCTTGAATCAGAGGTGGAGACAATGTGATCCATCCAACATAACTGATAACCATAAGCAATGCTTCCATGCTAGGGATATTGAGAGGACACTGACAATGAAATATTCTATGACGGATATGTATGAAAACAATATAGATATTGTTTGAAGTTTTAAAGGGTTGCTGTTTTATTCAAAGAACAAAGAAAAAGTACAGCCCAGGAACAGGCCCTTCAGCCCTCCAAGCCTGAGCAGATCCAAATCCACTGTCTAAACCTATCACCCAATTCCTTAGGATCTATATCCTTCTGCTCCTTACCTACTCATGTATCTGTCCAGAAGCATCTTAAATGAATCCACCATTCCTGCCTCTAATACCTCTGGTGGGGGTGGGGATGGGGGGAGGGCAGGGATTTGTCCATACATCAAGAGCTTTTCTGAACTGACAGCTAGACTACTGCAACCACTAGGATTCATAACAGCACACAAACCAACAGCCACTCTCAGCCAACAACTCACCAGGACGAAGGACCCGATACCCAGCATGAGCAAAACCAATGTAGTGTACAAAACCCCATGCAAGGACTGCACAAAACACTACATAGGACAAACAAGAGGACAGGTAATGATCCGCATCCACGAACACCAACTAGCCACGAAACGTCACGACCAGCTATCCTTAGTAGCCACACACTCAGATGACAAGCAACATGAGTTCGACTGGAACAACACTACTACTATAGGACAAGCCAAACAGAGAACAGCCAGGGAATTCCTAGAGGCATGGCATTCATCCACAGATTCAATCAATAAGCACATTGACCTGGACCCAATATACCGGCCACTGCAGCGGACAGCTGGAACTGACAACCGGAAGCGGCAGATACAAATCACTATAAATGCCGGAGGAAAGATCACAGAAGCACTTCACAGGAGGCTCCCAAGCACTGAAGATGTCACCCAGACAGGGGACGAAATGTCTGCAACACAAATTCCCAGCTCGGCGAACAGAACCACAACAATGAGCACCCGAGCTACAAATCTTCTCACAAACTTTGAACTTCTTGATCACTCTATACTCCTGTGCAGCAATCTTCAGGATACAATGGACCTGAACTCCCAGATCTCTCTGCTCATCAACTTTTCCCAAGGCCCTTCCGTTTACAGTTTCGGTTTACAGTATAGATCCCTTTAGAATTAGATTTTCCAAAATGCATCACCTCACATTTGCCTGGATTGAACTCCATCTGCCACTTGTCCGCCCAGCTCTCCAGTCTATCTATAGTCTCCTGTATTCTTTGACAGTCCTTTATGCTTTCTGCTACACCACCAATCTTCGTGTCATCTGCAAACTTATTGATCATACCACAGTGCCCTCTTCCACATCATTTATGTAGATAACAAACAGTGGCCCCAGCACTGATCCCTGTGAAACACCAATGGTCACCCTTCTCCATTTTGAGAAACTCCCTGTTTCCTGTCTCCTGTTGCTCAACCAGTTCTTTATCCACCTTGCTAGAACACCCTGCACACCATATGACTTCACTTTCTCCATTAATTTACCATGAGAGACCTTATCAAATCCCTTAATAAAGTCCATGTATGTGACATCTACAGCCTTTCCTTCATCTGTCAACTTGGTAACTTCCTCAAAGAACTCTATTAAGTTGGTAAGGCACGATCTCCCCCATGTTGCTTTTCACTGATAAGCTCATTCTTTTCCAAAGATAAATAGATTTCATCCCTCAGTACCTTCTCCAATAACTTTCCCACCAGCATGAGCAACCCCCCTGTCCTCCAGCGCCTCACCTGTGTTTAAGGATGCTACATAGATATCTATTAGGGCTCCAGTTATTTCCTCTCTCGCCTCCCTCAGCAACCTGGGATAGATCCTATCTGGTCCTGGGGATTTGTCCACCTTAATATCCTTTAGCCTACCCAACATATCCTTCCTCCTTATGTCAACGTGATCCAGAGTAAACAAACTTCTATCTCTAATCTCAATATTCATCATGTCCCTCTCCTCAATGAACACTGATGCAAAGTGATTATTGAGAATTTCATTTATTTTCTCAGGTTCAACACAACCTTCCTTCCAGATCCTTTAGTGGACTCATCCTTTCTCTAGTTACCCTTTTGCTTCTTATATAAGAATAAAAGGTCTTTGGAGTCTCCCTAATTCTGCTTGCTAAAGTTATTACATTAGCCCATTTGATTCCTCATTTAAGACTGGTCCTACTCTCCCGATATTCCTCAAAGGCTCGTTCGGTTCTTAGCTGCCTGGACCTTATGTATACTTCCCTTTACATTTTGTCTAGTTACATGATTTTTCCTGTCATCCACGGTTTATGAATCTTGTGTTTTCTATCCCATATTTTCAAAGGGACATGCTTATCCTGCACTATCTTAAACCTATCTTTGAAAGCCTCCCACATATCAAAGTGGACGTCTCTTCAAATATCTGCTCCCAGTCTGCATTTCCAAGCTTCTGCCAAATTTTGATATAATTGGCCTTGGCCCAGTTTAGTACTCTTCCCCTAGGACCACTCTCATCTTTGTTTACAAGTATTCTAAAACTTACAAAATTGTGGTCACTATTCCCAAAGAAATCCCTCACTGCAACTTCTACCACCTGGCCTGGGTCATTCCCCAGCACCGGGTCCAATATGGCTCCTTCCCTTGTCGGACTGTTGATATACTGCTCTAGAAAACTCTCCTGCACACTTCTTACAAACTCTGCCCCATCCAGACCTCTGACTATAAGTGTATCCAAGTCAATGTTGGGAACTTAACTATTCAATTAACTTCCTATCACTTAGAATTAACCAGTCTCTAGGTAACTTTCTAGAACTTTCTGCAATAGGTTACACAGCTGGGTAGAAATTAGTTAGGCACTAAAAATACTTTCACACAACCTGCTTGTTTTTATTCACTGTCTGTTTATGTTATGCTCATCCCATCTGTCAATAGTTATGAGTCACACATTCAACCTTTCAGTTTTACTTGCGCACATAATATCCATCATATTCTTGTGAAACAAACATTTTTAACTCTTTAAGTACTACAGCTATGTATTAATACGCATGTTGACATGAGTAAAATATTTTCCTGTACAATAATAAAGTGATTGAACACATCAAAATCTTGTATATTTTAAAAGTAGCTAACTCTACATCAATACTGATTTTGTTTTTCTTGAAAGAGATGGATTTTCCTATAATTTTACTTCTAGTAAAAAAGAGCATCCCTGTTTCTAAGAATGCATGTTTTATTTACAGTGTTGTTCAAAGTTATAATGTCCATGTGATATATTTTATGTGTCTAGTTCCTGTATTGCTATTGTATTGAAATAAACCTGGGTGTGGCATGAATTCATTTAGAAATGTATAAGAACTTGATATGGAAGAATGTTTGTTCATAACCACTTTGAACAAACGAGTTAGTGCAACAACTACTCAACCACTTCACGGATCAACTAATGGTATTGATACATTTAATCAACGTTTTCAGGCAGGTTATGATACACCTATGCAGAACATGACACCTGAACTTGGGTCTTCTGTCTCAGACATACGCACAAGTGTCCCTAACTAATGATTTTTGCTTTCAGGTCCAGTTTATATTCAACAAGTAATCATCAATGAAGCTGTAATTTCATATGCTGCCCATCAGAAGGAATTGTCACAGAACATTCACTTGTCACTGGGCAACAGAGTGGAATTATTTTGGTCTGTTGTTGCTCACACTTGCTGTCAATGTGATCACCTGACATTTAAAAACATATTTCCATGGCTGTAAAGATCTTTATTATAAAAAAAAGTATTGTTTGAGTGCTCTCTCATGAATAATGTGGGGAGGGTTGAGGAGTTCAATTTTGCATCCTGTTATTCTTCAAGTTCAAAACTTTTGCTCAAGTTGCAAACAATGCTTAAAAACATTGATTGAGATAGAATCTTGATACTCTCTCCAAGATGCTTAAATTGTCTTCCATGTTCTGTGATTTTTGTTCTCAGAACAGCCACTTATTAGCCAGGAAACGGGGGCGATCTGGGTTCTAATCTTTTCTGTGACCGTTGAGGTCATTCTGTGCATGGATGAGGAGGTGCTTTTGATGTCATTTTCCTTTGATCATTGTATAGTGTTTCATTGAGTAGTCAGGTTCAAGACAAGTCAATCTCACACTCAACATTACAATGGGCAATAACATATAAACAAGGAATAAGACTGGTAAGAAAGGAATTTTGCAAACTGACATAAGATCATTGCTCGAAATATGTTTTAATAAGGAGATGAACATTTATAGAACTTGTTAAGTAGTAAATGAAATTATAGTTGTTAGCAATCAAATTTAATTAAGTTAATTTGGTATCATTGTCTTAGAATATGTCTTTACTTGTCATCCTTTGGGGTCAGCATATTGGTTCCCCCCAGTTCTTTATGATTCAACATGTTATTTTAAATTAAAATCAAGAATCAATCTCCAATTCAAATGATCCTGCATTAGGTTTTTCTCTATTTGCCTTTTGTTATGAAGTTTAAGATTCCTTTATCAGGTAATCTCCTCAATTAGGTAAAAACAATGACTGCAGATGCTGGAAACCAGATTCTGGATTAGTGGTGCTGAAAAAGCACAGCAGTTCAGGCAGCATCCGAGGAGCAGTAAAATCGATGTTTCAGGCAAAAGCCCTTCATCAGGAATACAGGCAGCGTGCCTGAAGGGTGGAGAGATAAATGAGAGACCCGATGCCTGGAGGTAGAACAGTTCATCTTCCGCCTCGGAACATTTCAACCTCAGGGCATCAATGTGGACTTCAACAGTTTCCTCATTTCCCCTTCCCCCACCTCTCCCCAGTTCCAAACTGCCAGCTCAGCACTGCCCCCATGACTTGTCCTACTTGCCTATCTTCTTTTCCACCTATCCACTCCATCCTCCTGCTCCCAACCTATCACCTTCATCCCCTCCCCCACTCACCTATTATACTCTATGCTACTTTCTCCCCACGCCCACCCACCTCTCATTTATCTCTCCACCCTTCAGGCACTCTGCCTGTATTTCTGATGAAGGGCTTTTGCCTGAAACGTCGATTTTACTGCTCCTCGGATGCTGCCTGAACTGCTGTGCTTTTCCAGCACCACTAATCCAGAATCCCCTCACTTAACCAACCACTATCTTCTTTCCTTCACAATGAACATCTCTCTTCTGAGACTCAACATCTGAATTTACCAATTGCGACAAATTAAGAATTCCAATTGGTACTCAAGCATAAAAAGGAATAATTATAATCGCATAGTTAAAATTTAACAGAAATTTAGCTCTTTTTCCTCTGTCAAATTCCAGGCAAGTATTTATTTAAAGTACTGATTGGAGAGAATAGTGCAAAAAGGTAAGGCATTTGAAAGTAGAGCTAACTATTATTACAGGGAAACTGCAAAGGACGGTATTCTTCAGTGTACACTCTTCAATGCACACACTTCAGGGTACACCTAAAGAACATACTCCGGGAGGAAGTAGCAAACGGTTAATTGGAGTCACTCAAAAAATGAAGGAGACAATGAGGAAATAACAGAATTCAATTATCAGCTCAAAGATGGCCTTGACAATGGAAAGTTTTCATATTCTCTTCACAGGTTTGAAACATTTAAGATTGATGGCAGGTGGGGGTTTGGCCTGTGTTCATTGTCAGTACTTTACAATGTTTAATGAAGAGAATCATGACAAAGATAATAGGGCTTCCAATCTCTGGGCAATTGAGCCCTGGTTGCTGAACATGATGCCAGTTCCTCATTAGTGGGTTCTTTGCCTTCATCTCATTAGTTCCTTTCCAAGGTCAAGACCTCAGCAATCGGTTTTAAAACTCTGAAGAGGATGATTCACATTGTGTCTTGTTACTTGTAAACATACTTTTACCAATTTACCTTCTCAGCACTATCATAAACCCGAGTAAAAGTACTTTTTTGCACAACACCTGAAATGTTTACATTTCTCTGACACTGGTATTTCATGGGGAGAGGATTTCCAAAAGTGTCCATTTATTCCCTCATGCCTGATTGTCAGAATCATGCAAGTTTCCTTGTTAGTTTTTCACATCCATCTTGGGAATTTATTTGTTTAGAACATTTTCCGTCTGCCGACAATCTCCAGCTCATTTATATCAGTGATTAACTTGGTATCAGATTTTTGAAGGCACATCACTTATGTCTTCCCTGGTGAATATTAAGAGGATGCAGTCATTCACAATATTCATTAGTTTGTGCTTTTCTTTGACTTGGTAACATTGCTTTTTTTTTCGCAACAATTCATCTCACAACCCAGTCCTCAGATTGCAAGTGCTCAAAAGGTCATTGTCAAGCAATCAAGTAATCTTATTGACTCATACATAGGGTAGAATAATTGTTTAGTATAGGATGTGCAGTCAGGTGGTGTGTCTCAAGTTGTATGGGTATTGATGTATTAATGCATTAATATTCTGTTAATTTGTTTGCAACATACTGTCCAGAAGCTGACATTTTCATATGAACATCTGAAGTAACTCATAGGAACAAGTGTAGATCCCTCAAGACTGCACAACACTTAACAAGATTATGGCTGATAATGCCCAGGCCTCAACTCATAGAACATAGAACATAGAACATAGAAGGATACAGCGCAGTACAGGCCCTTCGGCCCTCGATGTTGCGCCGACCGAGTCCTACCTAACCTATACTAGCCCAATAACTTCCAAATGCAAATGTGTTGCTGGTCAAAGCACAGCAGGTTAGGCAGCATCTCAGGAATAGAGAATTCGACGTTTCGAGCATAAGCCCTTCATCAGGAATAAGAGAGAGAGAGCCAAGCCGGCTGAGATAAAAGGTAGGGAGGAGGGACTAGGGGGAGGGGCGATGGAGGTGGGATAGGTGGAAGGAGGTCAAGGTGAGGGTGATAGGCCGGAGTGGGGTGGGGGCGGAGAGGTCAGGAAGAGGATTGCAGGTTAGGAGGGCGGTGCTGAGTTGAGGGAACCGACTGAGACAAGGTGGGGGGAGGGGAAATGAGGAAGCTGGAGAAATCTGAATTCATACCTTGTGGTTGGAGGGTTCCCAGGCGGAAGATGAGGCGCTCCTCCTCCAGCCGTCGTGTAGTTGTGTTCTGCCGGTGGAGGAGTCCAAGGACCTGCATGTCCTCGGTGGAGTGGGAGGGGGAGTTAAAGTGTTGAGCCACGGGGTGATTGGGTTGGTTGGTTCGGGCGGCCCAGAGGTGTTCTCTGAAGCGTTCCGCAAGTAAGCGGCCTGTCTCACCAATATAGAGGAGGCCACATCGGGTGCAGCGGATGCAATAGATGATGTGTGTGGAGGTACAGGTGAACTTGTGGCGGATATGGAAGGATCCCTTGGGGCCTTGGAGGGAAGTGAGTGTGGAGGTGTGGGCGCAAGTTTTACATTTCCTGCGGTTGCAGGGGAAGGTGCCGGGGGTGGAGGTTGGGTTGGTGGGGGGTGTGGATCTGACAAGGGAGTCACGAAGGGAGTGGTCCTTGCGGAACGCTGATAGGGGAGGGGAGGGAAATATATCATTGGTGGTGGGGTCCGTTTGGAGGTGGCGGAAATGGCGGCGGATAATACGTTGTATGCGCAGGTTGGTGGGGTGGTAGGTGAGAACCAGTGGGGTTCTGTCTTGGTGGCGGTTGGAGGAGCGGGGCTCAAGGGCGGAGGAGCGGGAAGTGGAGGAGATGCGGTGGAGGGCATCGTCGATCACGTCTGGGGGGAATCTGCGGTCCTTGAAGAAGGAGGCCATCTGGGTTGTGCGGTGTTGGAATTGGTCCTCCTGGGAGCAGATGCGGCGGAGACGAAGGAATTGGGAATATGGGATGGCGTTTTTACAGGGGGCAGGGTGGGAGGAGGTGTAGTCCAGGTAGCTGTGGGAGTCAGTCGGTTTATAATAGATGTCTGTGTTGAGTCGGTCGCCCGAGATAGAAATGGAAAGGTCTAGGAAGGGGAGGGAGGAGTCTGAGACAGTCCAGGTGAATTTCAGGTCGGGATGGAAGGTGTTAGTAAAGTTGATGAACTGTTCAACCTCCTCGTGGGAGCACGAGGCAGCGCCGATACAGTCATCGATGTAGCGGAGGAAAAGGTGGGGGGTGGTGCCAGTGTAGTTGCGGAAGATGGACTGTTCCACATATCCTACGAAGAGGCAGGCATAGCTGGGGCCCATGCGGGTGCCCATGGCAACTCCTTTAGTTTGGAGGAAGTGGGAGGATTGAAAAGAGAAGTTATTCAGGGTGAGGACCAGTTCAGTCAGTCGAAGGAGGGTGTCAGTGGAAGGGTACTGGTTAGTGCGGCGGGAAAGGAAGAAGCGGAGGGCTTTGAGTCCAACTTCCAAATGCCTATCCAATGCCCGCTTAAATGAACATAAAGAAGGAGAGTTCACCACTGATACGGGCAGGGCATTCCATGAACTCACAACCCGCTGTGTGAAGAATCTACCCCTAACATCTGTCCTATACCTACCACCCCTTAATTTAAAGCTATGTCCCCTAGTAACACCTGACTCCATTAGCGGTAAAAGGTTCTTAGTATCTACCCTATCTAAACCCCTAATCATCTTATACACTTCTATCAGATCTCCCCTAAACCTTCTCTTCTCCAATGAGAACAGCCCCAAGTGCCTCAGCCTTTCCTCATAAGATTTTCCTACCATTCCAGGCAACATCCTGGTAAACCTCCTCTGCACTCGTTCTAAAGCTTCCACATCCTTCCTATTGTATGGCGACCAAAACTGCACACAATACTCCAGATGAGGCCTCACCAGAGTCTTATACAACTGCAACATGACCTCAGGACTCCGGAACTCAATTCCTCTGCCAATAAAGCCCAGTACACCATATGCCTTCCTCACAGCACTATTTACCTGGGTGGCAACTTTCAGAGATCTGTGTACATAGACACCAAGATCCCTCTGCTCATCCACACTACCAAGTAGCCTACCATTAGCCCAGTAATCCATCATCTGGTTATTCCTACCAAAGTGAACGACTTCGCACTTAGCTACATTGAATTCCATTTGCCACATTTCCGCCCAGCTCTGCAACTTATCTATATCCCGCTGTAACCTACCACTTCCTTCCTCACTATCCACAACTCCACCGACTTTCGTGTCATCCGCAAACTTGCTTACCCAGCTTTCAAGTCCTTCCTCTAGATCATTTATAAAGATAACAAAAAGCAATGGTCCCAAAACAGATCCTTGTGGTACACCGCTAGTAACTGCGCTCCAAGATGAACATAATCCATCAACTACTACCCTCTGTCTCCTTCCAGCCAGCCAATTCCTAATCCAAACCTCTAATGTATCCTCAATGCCATACCTCCGAAGTTTTAGCATTAGCCTACCATGGGGAACCTTATCGAACGCCTTACTAAAATCCATATACACAACATCTACTGCTTTACCCTCATCCACTTCCATAGTCACCTTCTCAAAGAACTCAATAAGGTTTGTGAGGCACGACCTGCCCTTCACAAAACCATGCTGGCTATCCCTGATCACGTTATTCCTACCCAGATGTTCATAAATCTTATCCCTTACCATTCTCTCTAAGACTTTGCCCACCACTGAAGTCAGACTCACTGGCCTATAGTTACTAGGGCTATCCCTACTCCCTTTCTTGAACAATGGGACCACATTCGCTATCCTCCAGTCCTCTGGTACTATTCCCGTTGACAATGACGACATAAAAATCCAGGCCAATGGCTCTGCTATCTCCTCCCTAGCTTCCCATAGGATCCTGGGGTAAATGCCATCAGGCCCAGGAGACTTATCTATATTCATCCTTTCCAATATTCCCAAAACCTCTTCCCTGCATATTTCCAGGGCATCCATTCTAAAACTCCTCTTATGTGCCTGGATGAATGCAGCTCCAACACTGAAGAGGCTTGTCACCATCCAGCACAAAGCACTCCATTTGATAGGCAACACATTCACAAGCATCCACACTCTCCACCACTGACATTCAGTAGCAGCAGTGCGTACTTTCTGTGAGATGCACTATAGAAATTCGCCAAAGACAGCTCCTTCCAAACGTACGAACACTTCCATCTACAAGGACCAGGGCAGCAGACACAGGGGAAGACCTGCCAACTGCAAGTTCCCCTCCAAGCCACTCACCATCTTGACACAGAAGTGTATAGCCGCTCCTTCACTGTCGCTTAGTCAAAATCACTCTCCAAGGGCAAAGTGGGTCATGTGGACTATAATGTTCAAGAAAGCAACTCACCACCACCTTCTCAAGGGCAACTAAGCACAGGCAATAAAAAATGCTGGCCAGTCAGCAACATCTATGTCCCACAAGAGAATGTTTAAAAACCCATCGTCGCCTCCAATTCCCCAATACATCAGAAAACATCTGTCTCCCTTCTCTTTAAATAATTGCAGTGATTTAGCCTCTACAAGACTCTGGGATAGAGAATCCAGTCATTCACGACCCACCTGGAGACAATAACAATATCCTCTAGTTTAAGTTACCCTGTTAAGTGGAAACATCTTCTCAACATCTACCTGGTCCAGTCCCCTCAGAATCCTATATTTTTCAATGACATCACTCCTCATTTATCCAAAATTTAATGAGAAAAACCTCTGATATATTTAACCCTTTATCATAGGAATCAGTCCAATGAATCTGCTTTGAACTGCTACATGGCAACACATAATTTCTCCAATTCGGGGACCAAAACTGCTCACAGTACTATTATTTAAATGGAGAGAGATGCCAGAAAAGTTCACCGTGGAGGAATCTGAGTATTCTTGTGCATGAAATACAAAAGGTTACTATACAAGTGTGGCAAGTAATTAGGAAGGCAAATGGAATTTTGGCCTTCATAGCTAGGGGTCGGAGTTTAAAAATATACAAGTCTTATTACAACTGCACGTGGTGTTGGTGAGGCCGTAGTTGGATCAGTGTCATTTCTGTTTTATCAACACTGCTCATTATATCCTAAAGGGCTCTTGCAAATTAGACCAACAAGACTTATCTTTCACAAAACCAAGTGTTTAGTTGTGATAAGCCTTTCTAAATGTCCTGCCATACCTTGTTTAATGATAGGCTGTAGTATTTTCACAATGAGGGGACAACATGGTGGCTCAGTGGTTAACACTGCTGCCTCACAGGGACCTGGGTTCAATTCTAGCCTCGGGCGGTTGTCTGTGTGGAGTTTGCACATTCTCTCCGTGTCTGCGTGGGTTTCCTCCTGCAATCCAGAGATGTGCAGGTTCGGGTGAATTGGCCATGCTAAATTGCCCATAGTGTTCAGGGATGTGTAGGTTAGGTGCGTTAGTCAGGGATAAATGTTGAGTAATCGGGTAGGGGAATGGGTCTGGGTGGGTTACTCTTCCGAGGGTTGGTGTGGACTTGTTGGGCTGAAGGGCCTATTTCCACACTGTAGTGATTCTGTGACAGATGTTAGACTTTCTGTGCTATAGTTGCATGTTTTTTATTTCCTCCCTCTTGATCAGGGATGTCACATTAGTAGATTTATAAACCACTGGTACCTTACCAGTATCAAGTGAGTTCCAAAATATTTCAACCAATGTGTCCGCTATATCTGCAGCCTCTTATTTTAAACCCATGGATACAAGGCCATCAGGCCTTGGTGAGTTACTAAATTAAAACTGAAAGAACTGCCAATGCTGCAAATCAAAAACAGAAATAAAACTTGCTGGAAAAGCTCAGTTCTGAGGAAGGGTCACTCGACCTGAAATGTTAACTCTGATTTCTCTTCACAGTTGTTGCCAGATCGGCTGAGCTTTTTCAGCAATTTTTGTATTTGGCCCTGGCGATTTACTGGCCTTCGGAGATTTGTGCATCATACAAGGAAGCATATACAAGGCATTAGTGTGACTACACCTGGAGTATTGTGTACTCCTTAAGATAATAAGACCATAAAACCACAAGAAATAAGAAAAGGAGGAGACTGTTTGGCCCCTCAAGGCTACTTCACCATTCAATTGGGTCATGGCTGTTCCAACATTCCTCAATTTCCTGACCTTTTCCCATAAACTTTGATACCCTTCCTGATCAAGAAGGGGCGGCACGGCGGTTCAGTAGTTAGCACTGCTGCCTCACACCAGAGACCCAGGTTCAATTCCCGTCTTGGGCAACTGTATGTGTGAAGTTTGCACATTCTCCCCATGTCTGTGTGGGTTCCCCTGGGTGCTCTGGTTTCCTCCCACAGTCCAAAGGTGTGCAGGTTAGGTGAATTGGTTGAAAGTGGGTACTGCAGATGCTGGAGATTAGAGTCAAGATTAGAGTGATGCTGGAAAAGCACAGCAGGTCAGGCAGCATCCGAAGAGCAGGAAAACTGAAGTTTCGAGCAAAATCCCTTCATCAGGAATGAGGTGAGGTGAATTGGCCATGCTAAATTGCCTATCGTATTTAGGGATATGTAGGTTAGGTGCATTAGTCAGGGATAAATATAGAGTAATACGGTAGAGAAATAGGTCAGGGTGGGTTACTCTTCAGAGGTTAAGTGTGGACTTGTTGGGCCAAAGGACCTGTTTCCACACAGTAGGGATTCTATGATTCTATCTCAGCCTTAGATATAAACACACACTCTTCCCCCACAGCTCTCTGTGGTAAGGAGTGCCACAGACTCACAACGATCTGAGAGAAGAAATTCCTCTTCATCTCAGCTTTAAATTGGCAACCCTTCATTCTGAGACTACACCCTCTGATCCAAGAAGCATCCTCTCAGCATTTCCCCTTGTGAAGCCCTTTAACAATCCTGTATGTCTCATCTTTCTGAACCCCAGTGAGTAGAGGCCCAACCTGTTTAACCTTTGTTCCTAAGACAATCCTTCCATACCGGGGACCATCTTGGTGAATGTTCTCTAAACGGGCTCCAAACAAATGATATATTTTCTCAAATAAGGGAACCAAAACTGCTCAGAGTACTCTCCTTGTACAGTTGCAGTAAGATTTCCCTACTCTCAGACTCCAACCACCTTGAAATAGTGGCCAACATTACATTAGCCTTCCTGATGACCTGCTGCCCATGTGTGCTAGTTTTCTGTGTTTTATGCACAAATGCCCCAAGTCCCTTTACGTCCCCTTACTTGAGGAGGAACTTAATTGCATTGAAGGCAATTCAGCAGAGTTTCACCAGATTGATTACAGAGATGAAAGGTTTGTCTTATGCTAGTAAGGAAAGCAGCTTCAGCCTATACCATCTAGAGTATACAGGGATGAGAGAGAAAAATATCGAGGCATATAAGACGTTGAAGGGGATTAACGGAGTAGACTTAGAAAGGATGCTTCCCGATGTTGGACGATCAAGAATAAGATGTTGCAGTTTTAGGAAAAGGGGTGGCAGATATCAAACAAATGAGGAGAAATTATTTCCCTGCCTCAGTGTGATGGATGCTGGGATATTGTGGAAATTTAACAAGGAAGTAGACAGATTTTTAGTTAGTAATGGGTTGAAGGGTTATGGGGAGCAGGCAGGAGTGTGGAGGTGAGGCTAGGATGAGGTCAGCCATGATCATACCAACTGGTGGAGCAGGCTCGAGAGACTGAATTGCCTGTTCCTGCTCCTAGCCCTTATAATCTTCAGGCCCATTAATTTGTCCCTTGATAGAGACTGTTACAAAACCTTTCCTCCTAAGATTTTTGCCCCTGTGTGCTTTTGTTTAAGTATAGAATAATAAAGTGAGTAGACCTGAGCTGTACTTGTTTTAAGAAGTAATGAAATCGAACTGTTTCTGTAGTTCTCTAGAAGAACAAGTCCATTTCTTCAGCTATTTCTTACACCCACATAACTTAAATAGTTAAAGTAGAGACAAAAAAAAACTGCTGAATTTAGCAGCTAACCTTCTGATGCAAAGCACATGCCCAGAGGGGACAAATGTAATATTTAAATTGTTATGTAAAATACCTCACGACTCTTCCTTTATAGTTGTCCCTGATTCAAGTTTACATTCGATTGCTTTTAGTGATTGGCAGAGAGATGCATTTGGCATCGACACAGACTGTCTCGCAGGACGAGAAGCTACAGTCTGAAAATCACTACCTTCCTCTCACAAATCAAACACGGATAGCACACACAACTCTTCATTATCCTTTCTTTTAAGGTCTCTAGTCTGGAATGCAAAAATGTTCCTTGTAGCACAATGATGTTTTTTGTATGCATAGGAAGTCCTCTGTCTGTCAAATGTAAAACAAAACCACAATCCTTTCATTTGAGCAGCATTTGATCAGGCAACATCTGGAACACGGTGCACTGTTTTGGTGCTATCAAAAATACAGGAGCTCTGGAAAACACTCAAATAATAACAAGGTACTGAGGATACTGGAAATTGGAAGTAAAAACTGACAGGACTGAAGAAACTCAGCAGGTCTGAAGCATCTGTGGAGAGATTTGATTTGATTTGATTTGATTTATTGTAGACACATGTATCTAAGTACAGTGAAAAGCTTTGTTTTGCGAGCAGATCATAGCAAACAAGGACATACAGATCATAAAGAGAAACTCTGAATGTTTTTGACTCCAATATGACTGATCCTGGAAATTATACAGATTATTTGAAGAGACCATGATTATTTGACTTGACCTTTGAAAAGTATGATTTAGAAAAAAATAGCCTGTCTTTTTAATCAACCTGTTAAGAGATGTTATTAGGAGGAGAAAGTGAGGTCTGCAGATGCTGGAGATCAGAGCTGAAAATGTGTTGCTGGAAAAGTGCGGCACGGTGGCACAGTGGTTAGCACTGCTGCCTCACAGCACCAGGGACCTGGGTTCAATTCCCGCCTCAGGCGACTGACTGTGTGGAGTTTGCGCGTTCTCCCCGTGTCTGCGTGGGTTTCCTCCGGGTGCTCCGGTTTCCTCCCACAGTCCAAAGATGTGCGGGTCAGGTGAATCGGCCATGCTAAATTGCCCATAGTGTTAGGTAAGGGGTAAATGTAGGGGTATGGGTGGGTTGCGCTTCAGCGGGTCGGTGTGGACTTGTTGGGCCAAAGGGCCTGTTTCCACACTGTAAGTAATCTAATCTAAAAAGTGCAGCAGGTCAGGCAGCATCCAAGAAACAGGAAATTCGACGTTTCGGGCATAAGCCCTTCATCAGGAATGAGGAAAGTATGTCCAGCATGCTAAGATGTTATTACACATCTCTGGAACAGCTGTGACTTGAACGTGAGCCTCCTGGTCTGGGGATACTACCATTATGCAACAAGAGGGTCTCATGATTAACATTTCTGCATTAAAAATCACACAACACCAGGTTATAGTCCAATAGGTTTATTTGGTGCTTCCAGATAAACCTGTTGGACGATAAGTGTGATTTTTAACTCTGTTCACCCACGTCCGACAACGGCTCCTCCAGATTATAACATTTTTGAAGCAATCATTTAGTATAAGGCAGACAGGAAGAATGTTATTAAACTGGAATGGATGCAAACAGAGATTTACAAGGATGTTATTGAGACTGGAGGATTTGAGTTCTAAGGAGACGCCGGATAGGCTGGGGTTTTTCTCCCTGGAGTGTCAGGGGCTGATGGGTGATTTTATAGAGGTTTATAAAATCATGAGGGGCACAGATACAGTGCAGAACCAAAGTTTTTTCCTCAGGATTGGGGTGTCCAAAACTAGAAGGCATAGGTTTAAGATGAGAGGGGAATGATTTAAAAGGGACCTGTCGGGCAACTTTTTCACACAGAGAGTGGTGCGTGTATAGAATGAGCTATCAAAGAAAATGGTACAGGTGGCTACAATTACAACACTGAAAAGACGTTTGGACAGGTATCTGAACAGGAGAAAGCGACATTGACCTCCTCAACCTGTCCACCCCTCTCAGCCACTCCAACCACTCACCCTCACAACACGCAGCCCTCCACTCCCTCCACTCCAACCCCAACCTCACCATCAAACCGGCAGACAAGGGAGGCGCAGTGGTAGTTTGGCGCACCGATCTTTACAACGGTGAAGCTAGACGCCAACTCACGGAAACCTCTTCCTACTGCCCCCTTGACCATGACCCCACCTCACACCACCAAACCATCATTTCCCAGACCATCCATAACCTCATCACCTCAGGAGATCTCTCATCCACTGCCTCCAATCTCATAGTCCCACAACCCCGCACGGCCCGTTTCTACCTCCTGCCCAAAATCCACAAACCTCACTGCCCCGGCCGACCCATTGTCTCAGCCTGCTCCTGCCCCACCGAACTCATCTCCGCATACCTCGACATGATCCTGTTCCCCTTAGTCCAAGAACTCCCCACCTACATTTGGGACACCACCCATGCCCTCCACCTTCTCCATGATTTTCACTTCCCCGGTCCCCAACGCCTTATCTTCACCATGGACATCCAGTCCCTATACACTTCCATCCCCCATCACGAAGGCCTCCAAGGCCTCCGCTTCTTCCTCTCCCACCGACCCAACCAGTACCCTTCCACTGACACTCTCCTTCGACTGACTGAACTGGTCCTCACTCTGAACAACTTCTCCTCCCAATCCTCCCACTCCCTCCAAACCAAAGGAGTAGACATGGACACCCGCATGGGCCCCAGCTATGCCTGCCGCTTCTTTGGATATGTGGAACAGTCCATCTTCCACAGCTACACTGGCACCATCCCCCACCTTTTCCTCCGCTACATCGATGATTGTATTGGCGCTGCCTCGTGCTCCCACGAGGAGGTTGAACAGTTCATCCACTTTACTAACACCTTCCACCCCGACCTCAAATTTACCTGGACCATCTCAGACTCCTCCCTCCCCTTCCTAGACCTCTCCATTTCTCTCTCAGGTGACCGACTCAACACAGACATTTACTATAAACCGACCGACTCTCACAGTTACCTACACTACATCTCTTCCCACCCTGCCCCCTGTAAAAACACCATCCCATATTCCTTTGTCTCTGCCGCATATGCTCCCAGAAGGACCAATTCCACTACCGAACAACTCAAATGGCCTCCTTCTTCAAAGACCACAAATTCACCTCCGACGTAGTCGCCGATGCTCTCCACTGCATCTCCTCCACTTCCTGCACCTCCGCCCTTGAACCCCGCCCCTCCAATCGCCACCAGGATAGAACCTCACTGGTCCTCACCAACCACCGGATACATCGTATCCACCACCTCCAGACAGACCCCACCACCAGGGATATATTTCCCTCTCCACCCCTATCAGCATTCAGGAGAGACCACTCCCTCTGTGACTCCCTTGTCAGGTCCACACCCCCCCACCAACCCAACCTCCACTCCCGGCACCTTCCCCTGCAACCGCAAGAATTGCAAAACTTGCGCCCATACCTCCCCCCTTACCTCCCTCCAAAGCCCTATTGGATCCTTCTATATCCATCACAAATTCACCTGCACCTCCACACACATCATTTACAGTATCCGCTGCACCCGATGTGGTCTCCTCTACATTGGGGAGACAGGCCGCCTATTTGTGGGACACCCGGACCAACCAACCCAACCCGTGACTGAACACTTTAACTCTGCCAATGACATGAAGGTCCTTGGCCTCCTCCATCACCAGACCCTGGCCACACGATGCCTGGAGGAAAAGCGCCTTATCTTCTGCCCAGGAACCCTCCAACCACATGGGATGAATGTAGATTTATCCAGCTTCCTCATTTCCCCTCCCCCCACCTTATCTCAGTCCCAACCCTCGGATTCAGCACCACCCTCTTGACCTGCAATCTTCTTCCCGACCTCTCTGCCCCCACCCCCTCTCTGGCCTATCACCCTCAACATCACCTCCTTCCACCTATCGTATTCCCAGTACCCCTCCCCCAAATTCCCTCCCCCCCTACCTTTTATCTCAGCCCGCTTGGCACACCAGCCTTATTCCTGAAGAAGGGCTTATGCCCGAAACGTCGATTCTCCTGCTCTTTGAATGCTGCCTGGCCTTCTGTGTTTTTCCAGCACCACATTTTTCAACTCAGGTCCCTGAATAGGAAAGGCTTAGACGAATATGGGTCCAATGGAGGCAAATGCGACTAGTTCAATTTGGGAAACTTGTTTGGTCTGGATGTGTTGAACCAAAAGTCTGTTTCTGTGCTGTATGACTCAAAGTCACTAGGGGTTTAAGTGAGACTTTTTTCTTTATTCTGCTTAGGGATTGGGTGTGACTGGCAGGGTCAGTGTTTGTTACTCATCCCTACTTGTTGTTGAACCATGCGGCTTGCTAGGATTCAATCAGGGAGATCCTGATTGTAATGAATCAGAATGGACATCCCAATTGTCATTATTCCAGCATGGAAATTCTGGTCAAATAATTCTGGAATTTGGACACAAAAATTCTCTTAACGATGCTGGAGAGGAAAGGTGGTTTGGAGATGTGTGGATTGATGCTTAGAGGGAAAGTGGAGCCCTCCTGTGCCAGTCATTGGCACTGAAGTTATTCAGCTTCCAATTCCATGACAACAGAATTTTGAATGGAATATTTCACATCAGATACAACACATTAGCTAGCACAGACCATAATGTTGTAAGAGAATGCTGAAAAGATTTACAAGAATGTTAGTGTGACAGGAAAATTTGAGTTATAAGGAGAGCATGGACTTGCTGGGATTTTTTTTCACTGGTATGTAGGGGTTCAGGGTTGACCTAATAGAGGTTTATAAAATCATGAGGGACAAATTCTTGTATTCTTGTGGCTAGGTGTAAGGTGCATTGCGATTTCTGGAGCCTTATTGGCACAAGACACAACATATTATCTCATTGCACTTACCCCGCAGTAACTACTTCTGCCTTTCCTGTGGCATCCCTCTCATCCAGTTCGACCCCCAAGCAATATTCCCAGAATACTCGCCACTCATTAATGTTCCAGAATTGACCAAAATTCCTTGTACCGGCTATGTCTTGAAAAGCCATTGTACACACAGCCAAGCCTAGAGCTCCCTTGCCCAGTTCCTGAAATTTGCCCTGTTCACCAGCTGGTCTTGGTGGTCTTGCTAGATGGGTGGTGCAAAGAGGGGACTTCTTCTCTCGCCAGGGCCAGCAGTGGAGGCCACAATACCAGACCATGCCAACCTGATCGTAGGTTACCACTTGAGTTAAACCAGTCTCAATCATCTGGAGAAATACCCAGTAATGTTCTTCACTCCACCAGTGAATAGGGTCATAGAGTCATACAGCATAGACACAGACCGTTTGGTCCAACTCATCCATGCCAGCCAAGTTTCCCAAACTAAACTAATCCCACTTGCCTGCGGTTGGCCCATATCCCTTCAAACCTTTCCTTTTCATGTACCTGTCCAAGTGTCTTTTGGCTCATTCTCTACCGCGAGCACTATTGCCTGAGACGTCTTCCCTCACTCACCCAAAGCCCAACCTCATTAACCCTGCATGTCCTCTGTGCTGCCTACTCACTCGCTTGGCACGCCTCCCCACCTGTACCAAATGTATCAGTAGTGCCAACCACTTTCCTCACTCCTAATATCTGCTTTTCTATCTTTCCCCGAGGAAAGCAGCCCAAAACAGGGAAGAAAGAGTCAAGACTCCTGGGTTTGCTGCCTAAAACTTGGTTTCACTCACCTCATAGCATCCTGATCCTGATTGCCCTGAGTGGCTAACTGATGATTTCCAAGCCCCTGGACTGGTATGAGAGGTTGCCCTTGACTTAATCTACCGGGACCCCGTGAGTGAAGGTTCTCTCACTATCGCATGCTGCCAACCTTAACAAGCTTCCTGCTTTGTGTCTGTGCTAAACAGCAATGCAAGACAGAATAAATGTGAACCTCACATCTTGGCTGAAGGGGCACTCACCTTCCTGATTTGGCAACATACCGCTATTCCTTCACTGTCGGTGGGTCAAAATCCTGGAATTCCCTCCATAAAGACATTGTGAGTCGATCTGAATGTTCATGGACTGCAGCAGTTCAAGAAGGCAGCTCACCATCATTTTCTCAATTAGAAATGGATAATATTTCTGGTTCAGCCAGCAATGTCTATATCCCATGAATACAAATGCACTAAAGATGTAGCAAGCTTCTCCCAACATTGAGCTCGACCTCACCAGCCTTCTCAGTCAATTCTACGACAAATATTAGATTATAGTGGTGCTGGAAAAGCGCAGCAGGTCAGATAGCATCCGAGGAGCAGGAAAATCGACGTTTTGGGCAAAAGCCCTTCATCAGGATTGGAGACAGGGAGCCTCCACTGTTGAGGGATTTTCCTGATCCTCGGATGCTGCCTGATCTGCTGTGCTTTTCCAGCACCACCCTAATCTAAAGTCTGGTTTCCAGCATCTGCAGTCCTCACTCTTTTTCTACTACAAATATGACATTCCATGCTGAATGACCGATCATAAGACTGTAAGACATAGGAGTAGAATTCGATGATCCAGCCTATCAAGACTGCTCCACTATTCAATGTGATCGTAGCTGATCTGACCATCCTCATACCAAAGTGGAAACTTGGTTAGTGGGATCTTTCTTTGTAATTTAACCCTTGGAGTCCAGACATTACTCTGTTGAATCAGCACAGCATTCCCTCCAAGACCAAAATATCCTCCCTGAGATGCTCAGAAATGTTCTTTGGTCTCCAGTTGCAGGTGTACCAGTGTTTTCCATTGCTGTTACATAACTTTGACCGACTCTTCCTCAAGATATAAAAGTCAGCATTTCAATTGATTATTTTTTCTGTAAGGGTTATGGATTTGTAATAATCTAGGTTACACAGATCCTCAAGTCTCTTCGGACACACACTGTTTATAGTTTCTTGCAATTTCTAAGGTATTTTCTGCTCTATCCATTTTTAGTCTAATGTGGATGACCCCACATTTTCATATGTTGAAATCCATTTGCTGTGGTTTTGTTCATCCGCTTGATCTTAGCGCAGTCAGCATTAATATTAATGTCTGTTGCACTTCTAGAATGAGAGAGAAGTTTAGCATTTCCACCCCTTTGAAAGGGCCAGTAACGGAGTTCCCCAATCACAATGTGGCCATTTCATGTCATCAGGTTTACTGGGACCTTCCACAGGCCAAGGGAATCCAGCTGTCTTGAGGGTGAAAAGTTACCCAAAGATATCCATGCCATTGATTGGCAGCAAACTGTCTTGGCATTACATTCTCACATGGTCTTAGCTGAATGTACTTGAAATGAATTTCAATCCCAAGTCCACTGCAGTAGTGTAAAATACCTAAGAGGTAAACAGTATTAATCAGGCAGTGACTTGTATTTATCACTTATACTGCAGTCACAAATACACGTGCAGTTGAACTAAAATATATTTCAATATTCAGAATTATAAAGAAAATATCTTGTGGGCTTGGGAAGGCATCTTTAACAATCCTGAGGAAGGTTTAACCTTAGTAAAGAAACCACAGGTGGAGCAGATTTTAATTCCCTTTTGACAGAGGAAGTGGTGGAAGCTGATACAATTGCAGCATTTAAGAGGCATCTGGATGGGTATCTGAATAGGAAGGGCTTGGAGGGATATGGGCTGGGTGCAGGCAGGTGGAACTAGATTGGGTTGGGATATCTGGTCGGCATGGACTGGTTGGGCTGAAGGGTCTGTTTCCGTGCTGTACATTTCTTTGACTCTATCTAACCACAGACAGCCGCTAGAATTGTTGATATCTGCAAAACTGTACATATACTTTGTCTCCAGACATTGCATTGGTGGCTCAGTCATCGAATTCTCGGTTGTCATGTTTTTTTAATTCCCTCTCAATGTATTGTCAAAGGAAACAAGATCATCACTGGTTTCTGTGTACCTGTTATACTTTTTACATATAAAAGCCTGAATTATTATTAACGTGGTCATCTGGACAAAATGAAGGCTGAAACATTTCTCTTCCTGAGCTTTTTAATCAAAGCTTTCACAGATGCAGGCCTGTATTCTCACAGGGTTGTTTGATGGCTTGATCCAACACAATAATGTTGATTACCTTTCAAAACTAGCAAACAGCTTTCACACTTCGGACTATTGTTTACACAAAGATCCAGAGTTTGCCACTTCCTGTTTTGTCTGATTGCAATTTAATAAAAAGAATCACCTTGATTATATATTTAATTTGACATTTTCGAAGGCCCTTTAAGGTTGATTGCACAAGATTGTGAATGCAAAGAAATTTCTATTCTTATTCTCATGAACTTTCCTGTTTGAAGCAATCTAGTTTTGACTTTGACCACATTTGAGATGCTTTTTTTTGGCAACATCTTTTTTTGGTGGTTGTGGTAGTAATGGTATCATGGCAGTGTCACTCGATTATTCAATGAGAGGCTCAGGTTAAGTTTCAACTTCATGGGTTCAAATCCCACCATGGCAATGGGTAGAGTTTGAATCAAATTAATAAAATCTGGAATATGAAGCCAGTCTCAGTAATAATAACCATGAAAACCATTATTGATTGGCGCAATAGTCCACCTGATTCACCAATGCCCTTTAGGTAAGGAGGTCTGCTTTCATTCCCTGACCCATTGACTCTTGAAATGTTCTAGCCAACTACTCAGGCATAGGAATTCAGAACAAGCAGCAAATGCTGATCTTACCAGTCACACCCAGAAGCTAGATAAGAACACAAAGAAAATAGGAAATTAGGCAATGAGATTTAAATAAGAGGCGACGGTGTGTGAAGAAAGGATTTTTTTGATAAGAATTAAGTTAAAATAGAGGAATTCTAAAATGAAACAATGACAGGGAACAGGGTGAGGCTATTTGGTTAGTTATATTTGTGAGAAAACTTCCAATAGATTTCCCAATGCTATACTTTTATCATAGTTCTTTAGTTCTTGCCTTTGACCAAATATTGTATTCTCTATGAATTATGTTGTTCGAAATTTCTGGGATGAATACATTATACTTTATTTGTGCTTGAATTAGGATACTTACATTCTACGCAAGTAACACTTATGGTGACACCCTCAAAATGATTTCATTTATTATTTTATTTTGTTGTTAAAGAATAAATAACATGAATACCATGAATAGTTTTCAAATTTCCATGATATCTGTGCTGCATTTTGAATACCTGTGTGAAGTTACAACTTTCATGGTCCGGACTGTCGCTCCTTTTGTTAAAATGACATTAGGAGGAGAGCATAAAGGAGATGGCATCCAATAGTGTTGGAATCAAAGCTCAAATGGGATGTGCCTCTGCACCACAGTTGAATTTCATGCTCTTTATGCAAGATGCAAAGCGACAAAAGTGTTAAATTATTTTCAATATTTGTGTTCTGCAAATTCAATTTGAAATACAAACTGCTTTTGTGGTCGAATTAGATTGTTAGTGAAAAAATATGCTGTCTATCAGTATATTCTCTCTTCTAAGTGCATATGACATTTCATTCTGTGTCCAAGTTCAGAAATGCATGATGGTTGGTTTGATTAAACAAGGTGCAGGGAGCAGACTTTGGGCAGAATCACAGTGGGGAGGAGTGGGATGGTGCTGTGTGTGGGGGAGGGGTCCCTGACTGCTGGTTGGAGAGCCAGTGAAACCAACTGTCCCACCCCAATATCACCTTTTTTCATGTAGAGTCACTATACATTGCTCAGGCATTTCACAAGAGAATGGCCAGCCTTTCTCCAGGATCATGGACCACAGGGGTTCGGGTGGGGCTGGGTCTGGGGAGGGTTGGGGCAGTGACGGTGGGATGCTGATAGACGGAGCTGATGGTGGGGATGGGTTGGGAAAATGAGGGGTGTGTTCATTGTGAGTGGTGGAGAGGAGTTGTCAAATAGTGGAGGAGTGAGGGAGATGTTGTGGTTGGTTGGGTGAGTGAGGGAGATGTCAGCCTTTGGAGTTGAGGGTTGATCGATTAGGGAGGACGTTGTGGTTGGGTGAGGTGGAGGTTGTGGTTAGTTGGGGAAGTGATTGCAGTTGGGTGGGGCAATGAGAGAGAAGTTGGGTTTGGGGGAACAGGGAAGTATGGGACAGGTTAGTGGCGGAAAGAGTTGGGGTTGGGATTGGGAGTTGGGCAATTTAGGGAGAGGTTGGGTTTGGATGGGGGAGTTGGACAGTGAGCGAGAGGTTGGTTTGGGAGAGGAAGTGGGGGAGTGGGGAAGTGAGGGAGAGGTTGGGTTGGGTGGGGGAGTGGAGGAGTGGGGAAGTGAGGGGGAGATTAGGGTTGAGTGGGGGAGTGGAAGATTGAGAGGGAGGTTGGGGTTGGTTGGGGAATGAGGGAGGGTTGGGGTTGGTGAGGCAGATTGACAGAGAGGATAGGTTGGGAGGGGAGTGGGAAAGTGAGGGAGAGGTTGCAGTTGAGTAGGGTCATGGGGAAAGGTTGGAGTTGAGTGGGAGAGTGAGGGAGAGGTTGGGTTGGGTGGGGGAGTGGAAGAGTGGAAGAATGAGGGAGAAATTGGGGTTGAGTGGGAGAGTGAGGGAGATGTTGTGTTTGGTGGAGGAATGAGGGAATGGGAGAGTGAGGGGGAGGTTAGGGTTGAATGGGAGACTGGGGGAGTGGGAGAGTGAAGGGGAGGTTGGGTTGGGTCGGGGAGTTGGGGAATGAGGGAGATGTTGGCTTGGGTGGGGGATTGGGAGACTGAGGGGGATGTTGGGTTGAGTGGGAGAGTGGGAGAGTGAGGGGGTGGTTGAATTGGATGGGAGAGTCCGGGAGTGGGAGAATAAAGGAGCGTTTGGGTTGGATGGGGGGCTGTGTGAGTGGAAGGGTGAGGGAATGGGTGAAGAGAGGCATCAGTGACTGTCTGTGTTATTACAACAGATCAGGTCTTTAAGATCATCATTGGAATGGAAGCCAGAGGGTGCTGTGACATGTGGGACACGAGAGGAGCTGGTCAACAATGAGGGGAAGGGTGGATGGGGATAATATAGATGGCCTTTGACTGAGGAAGTGCCATGCCTGTAATTAAATCCCTATTATTGAGTTTGTGTGCTCCCTGTGTGGTCAGCTTTCTGTCTGCCCCCCGGGTTATCATCAGTCATGCCAACATCACATCCTCGAGTGGGCATTAACTTCCCAATAAGGTTCTTACCTAGGGACACGGCAGCAAGGTCACTCATGGTCCATAAATGTAATTGGTAGGTAAGTGGCAGGAAGGCACCTTCCTCACTCACTATCCTTCATCCTGACTAAATGTCATTCCATTATCAAACCCCTCACTATGGAGGGCAGGCAGTTCTGCTTTCTGAGGCTGAGTCTAGGACTGAATTTGACGATCCAACATTAGTGCACTCAGTTCATACTCATGATGCTGATGTCAGGATTAATGTGATTAAGTAAGGGCGAAGCACACAAGGCAGTTTACATATTGTCCCTCAGCAAGACATTCAGGCACATGCTTCATCAGAAGCCTCAACAAATTCGAATCAGTTATTCAAATTTCATGAATGACTAAGACCTCCACACCCCACCCCAGAAAAACACCAGATTTTCTCTTCTACGTTTCCATAGTTACCACCACCAGCATGACAGTGATCAGAATGACAGCAAGCCCCACACTATCACATCTCACCCAACCTTAGCCATCTCCGCCCTATCAGAACAATAGTTATAGCAACAGACTTCCTCTCACCTGCTGTTCCAACGATTGCCGTGACAATAGGGGGTCATTAAAATAACTGAGAGCTGCTGCACTTGGAGTAACGGCCAATGATACACACCCCTTACTGACTGACACCAAAAAGCATTCAGACATTTAGAAAAACCTATTAGACCTACATGATTTGTTTTCCTAGTTTCATCAATGTAATCTAATCATAGGGATTATATGGTTTGTTTGTAGATCATGATATGATAATTAATATGTGCTATTGTGCACTAATTTGTTCCTATGTAGTAGGCTACTAGTCTTGCAATCACAGTATAACATTGATAGTTATTGGCTCTCTCAAGCCCTGCTACATTCAATGCCTTATTCCATATTTTCATGAATACAGCAGTTATTAAGGAGAATGCAATTCTTTATTAAATATCTAATTTCAATCTCGCATTAATTCTCGTAATAATTATCAGAATACATGCAATTTCTTCCCATTCTTTAATTATTCTGTTCACTATTTAATCATGGTCAGATTACATTATTCTCGATATGTTTAAACAAAGCATCACGGAGCCAATTCTACTGAATGTGTTTGTGGGTAGCTAAGGTTTCCCGCCAAGAGCACATTTCATGAAAATAATTGTGCGTATAGTCACCTGATTGTTAATACTGTGGGAAATGCAGTGCAGGTTCTGAAGACTGGAAAAGTGCAGATATTTAGCAGATCTGAACATCAGAAGATGAGAGTGACATCAAGACTGCATTTGACCAAATATGACATGATTGAGCCCTGGCAAGAACTGGAATCAATGGGGATCGGGAGGGGGGGGCAAAGCTCTCCACTGGTCAGAGTCATACCTGGCAGATTGGAAGATGGTTGTGGTTGTTGGAGGTCAGTCATCTCAGCTCCAGGGTGTCTCTGCAGGAGTCCCTCAGCATGGTGTCCTCGGCCCAACCATCTTCAGCTGCTTCACCAATAGCCTGCCCTCTATCATGTGGTCAGAATTGGATAGGGCTTTAAACTAAACTTTGGGGCAGTTGCACAGAAATCGTGAAAAATGGTTCAAGTGGGAGAGGACTCAGCAGAGGTTATTAATGTTTCCAGAACAAGTATTAGGACAGGGAGCATGAAAGGCTCAGGAATCTAACCTCAGGCACTGCAGATAAAGGAGACAACCATGAGAAGGGGGGCAGTCATTGCAGGATTGAGGGTGTTGTAATAGAATGCATGCAATGTCCAGAACAAGGCAAATGAGCTGGTAGCACAGGTTGAAATTAGCAGGTATGATGTTGGGGGGAATGTGGCAGACATCAGGGCTAGGAACTAAGTATCCAAGGATCTACGTCCTATTGGAAGGATAGGCAGATGGGCTGAGGGAGTGGATTTGCCTTGCTAGTGAGAAAGGAAATTAAATCGATAGCAAGAAGTGATCATAGAGTTGGAAGGCACAGAATCAATGTGGCTGGAGTTGAAGAAACGCAAAGGACAAAAGACCCCATTGGATGTTGTGTACAGGCCTCCTAGGACCCATCAGAATGTGGGGAAGAAAAATACATCAGGAGGTAGAAAAGACAAGTAAGAAAGGCACTATGATAATCATCATGGGGGACTTCAATGTGCAGGTGGACTGGGAAAATCAAGTTGATAGCAAATCTCAAGGAAAAGAATTAATTGATATCTGAACTTTATTTTTGAAACAGTTTGTGGTAGAGCCCATGAGAGAAGAGGGGAGTTTAGATTTGGTAATGTGCAATGAGATTAGGGAGCCAAAGGTGAAGGAACCCCGAGAGGGCAGTGACCATACTGTGATAGAACTGCAGTTTGAGAGGGAGAAGCTGGAATCAGATGTAGTGGTATTACAATTGAGTATAATTGACCACAAAAACATGAGGGAAGAGCTGGCCAGAGTTGATTGGAAGGGGACCCTAGCAGGAAAGATGGCGGAGCAGCAATTGCAGGTGTTTCTGGGAGCAGTTCAGGGGGCAGAGCAGAAAGTCATTCACAGGAAAAATAACCATACCAAGGAGAGGATGAGGTAATCATGCCTAACAGGGAGACAGTGAGGTCTGCAGATGCTGGAGATCAGAGTTGAGAGTGTGTTGCTGGGAAAGCACGGCAGGTCAGGTAGCATCCGAGGAGCAGGAATATTGACATTTCGGGCAGAATTTCTGGCCCAAAACAGCAATTTTTCTGCTCCTTGGATGCTGCCTGACCTGCTGTGCTTAATCATGCCTGACAACAAACAAAAGAAAAGCAGACAACGTGGTGATGATTACTTGGAAGTTAAAGGATTAGGAAACCTTTAAAGACCAGCAGAGGATAAGTAAAGGTGCAATAAGGAGGGAGAAGGTAAAATATGAAGGTAAGTTAGCTGATAATATGGAAGAAGATTGCAATAATCTTTCAGATATTTAAAAGGCAAGGGAAGGCAAGAATGGACATTGGACCACTGGGGAAAAAAAGCCAGAAAAGTAGGGAAAAGAGAAATGCTGGAGTGACTCAATAAGTACTTTGCATCAATCTTCACAGCAGAAGACACCAGAAGCATGCTAGAACTTCAAGAGAGTCGGGGAGTAGAGATGAATGTAATGGCCATCACTGAGGACAAGGTGCTGGGGAAGCTGAAAGATCTGAAAGTGGATAAATCACCCAAACAAAATGGACTATAACCCAGTGTCCTGAAGGAGGAAACTGAAGAGCTTTTGGACGCATTGGTGGTGATCTTTCAGGAAGTCAGGGAGAGTTCCAAATGACTGGAAAATGGCTAATGTAGCACTACTGTTTAAGAAAGGAAGGAGGCAGAGGACAGGAAACAATAGGCAGGAAACTACTGGCGAGTTCACCTGATCTCGGTCATTGGTAAGGTTTTAGTGTCCATTATGAAGGATGAAATTGCAGAGCACTTGGAAATAAGGTAAAATAGGGAGGAGTCAGCACTGCTTCGATAATGGGAGGCCAGGCGTGATGAATCTGTTAGAATTCCTTGAGGAGGTGTTGGGCAAGTTAGGCAAAGGGGAACCAGTGGAATTAGAGTTATAGAGTCATAGAGATGTACAGTATGGAAACAGACCCTTCAGTCCAATTTGTCCATGCCAACTAGATATCCTCAACTAATCTAGTCCTCTTTTCTAACCCCTATCCCGCTCAATCCTTCCATTAATATACCCACCTAAATGCCTTTTAAATGCTGTAATTGTAATTCGAACAGCAAAGGCAGTAACTGTGCAGATTTGCTGCTGTGTCAGTTAGCAGTGTAGGTATCTTTCTCTCTCTCCCTCCCTTACGGATAATGTCTGTCTTTCTCCCTTTTAAAAGTGCCGTTGTTTTGATATTTTTTCCCAAAGTTCCAAAACAATGCAATAGCATAAAAAACCATAATTGCTGCTCCTGGAATTCAAGAAAATCACATCCAACACCTAAATACCTCAAAAATGGAGCAGCTCTTACAGCCACAGTTTTATCCCGGCCTCCATCTTGGATTACCCAGAATCCTTGACCACATTAGATTTCCATAAGCCTTTTGACAAGATACCGCACAGAAGGTTATTAAATAAGATAAAAGACCATCATGTTAGGGGTATTGTTAGAGGATTGATGAGCTGGCAGAAGGTAGAGAGTGAAGATAAGTGGTTTTTTCCTAGGATGGTAACCAGTGAATTCCAGAGTTCTGCAGGGATAATTAAGGTTACCTTTGATAAAGATGTGGCCAGGGATTTGAAAACAATGATAAATATTTTAAAGCCAACATATTTCTTAACTGACAACTAAAATAATTCACCCCAAGTACAAGGGTGAAGAATGAAGACAACTTGGTGCATGTTAGACGACCAGAGAGTGTGCGCATAAATTATAATCATATTAGATAGATAAGATATATGAAAGTAATTATTTCACAGGGACCATCAATTCTCAGTATCTGGAATAAGTAACTGGTTACTCTAGTTTACATAAATAGCATCTAAATGGAACTGGTCAAGTGTCTGACATTTATGTGAAGTTTCATACATTGAACATACCAAGATGAACATCGGTCTTGGGAAAGTAAGGTATTACTTGTTACGTTGGGAGAATTACAAATAGAAATATGATAGGTCATAGAGTCATAGAGATGTACAGCACGAAAACACACCCTTCGGTCCAACGCATCCATGCCGACCAGGCATCCCAACCCAATCTAGTCCCACCTGCCAGCACCCGGCCCATATCCCTCCAAACCCTTCCTATTCATATACCCATCCAAATGCTCTTAAAAGTTGCAATTGTACAGCCTCCAAAACTTCCTCTGGCAGCTCATCCCATACACATACCACCCTCTGTGTGAAGAAGTTGCCCTATAGGTCTTTTTTACATCTTTCCCCTCTCACCCTAAACCTATGCCCTCTAGTTCTGGACTCCTCAATCCCAGGGAAAAGACTTTGCCTATTTACCCTATCCATGCCCCTCATAATTTCGTAAACCTCTATAAGGTCACCCCTCAGCCTCCGATGCTCCAGGGAAAGCAGCCCCAGCTTGTTCAACCTCTCCCTATAGCTCAAATCCTCCAACCCTGGCAACATCCTTGTAAATCTTTTCTGAACCCTTTCAAGTTTCACAACATCTTTCTGATCGGAAAGAGACCAGAATTGCACGCAATATTCTACCAGTGGCCTAACCAATGCCCTGTACAGCCGCAACATGACCTCCCAACTCCTGTACTCAATACTCTGACCAACAAAGGAAAGCATATCAAACGTCTAATTCACTATCCATTCTACCTGTGACGCCACTTTCAAGGAGCTATGAATCTGCACTCCAAGGTTTTTTTGTTCAGCACCACTCCCTAGGACCTTACCATTAAGTGTATACGTCCTGCTAAGATTTGCTTTCCCAAAATGCAGCACCTCGCAATTATCTGAATTAAACTCCATCTGTCACTTCTCAGCCCATTGGCCCATCTGGTCAAGATCCCATTGTAATCTGAGGTTACCTTCTTTGCTGTCCACTACACCTCCAATTTTGGTGTCATCTGCAAACTTACTAACTGTACCTCTTATGCTCGCATCCAAATCATTTATGTAAATGACAAAAAGTAGAGGACCCAGCACCGATCCTTGTAGCACTCCACTGGTCACAGGCCTCCTGTCTGAAAAACAACCCTGCACCACCAACCTCTGTCTTCTACCTTTGAGCCAGTTCTGTATCCAAATGGCTAGTTCTCCCTGTATTCCATAAGGTCTAACCTTGCTAATCAGTCTCCCGTGGGGAACCTTGTTGAACGCCTTACCGAAGTCCATATAGATCACATCTACCACTCTGCCCTCATCAATCCTCTTTGATACTTCCTCAAAAAACTCAATCAAGTTTGTAAGACATGATTTGCCACGCACAAAGCCATGTTGACTATCCCTAATCAGTCCATGCCTTTCCAAATACATGTACATCCTGTCCCTCAGGATTCTCTCCAACAACGTGCCCACCACCGAGGTCAGGCTCTCGGGCCTATAGTTCCCTGGCTTGTCCTTACCACCCCTCTTAAACAGTGGCACCAAGTGAGCCAACCTCCATTCTTCCGGCACCTCACCTGTGACTATCAATGATACAAATATCTCAGCAAGAGGCCCAGCAGTCACTTCTCTAGCTTCCCACAGAGTTCTCAGGTACACCTGATCAGGTCCTGAGGATATATCCACTTTTACCCGTTTCAAGATATCAAGCACTTCCTCCTCTGTAATATGGACATTTTGCAAGACGTCACCATCTATTTCCCTACAGTCTGTATCTTCCATATCCTTTTCCACAGTAAATACTGATGCAAATACTCACTTAGTATTTCCCCAATTTTCTGCGGCTCCACACAAAGGCCTCCTTACTGATCTTTGAGGGGCCCTATTCTCTCCCTAGATACCCTTTGTCCTTAATGTATTTATAAAAACCCTTTGGAATCTCCTTAATTCTATTTGCCAAAGCTATCTCATGTTCCCTTTTTGCCCTCCTGATTTCCCTCTTAAGTATACTCTTACTGCCTTTATACTCTTCTAAGGATTCACTCGATCTATCCTGTCTATATCTTACATATGCTTTCTTCTTTTTCTTAACCAAACCCTCCTTCCTATTGGAAGGATGTTGTGAAACTTGAAAGAGCTCAGAAAAGATTTACAAGGATGTTGCGAGGGATGGAGAGTTTAACCTATAGGGAGAGGCTGAATAGGCTGTGGCTGTTTTCCCTGGAGTGTCAGAGGCTGAGAGGTGACCTTATAGAGGTTTATAATATCATGAGTGTCATGGATAGGATATATAGACATGGTCTTTTCCCAGTGGTGGGGAAGTCCAGAACTAGAAGGCATAGACTTAGGGTGAGAGGGGAAGATTTAAAAGGGGCCTAAGGGGCAACTTTTTCACGCAGAGGCTGAAATGTGTATGGAATGAGCTGCCAGAGGAAGTGGTGGAGGCTGGTACAATTGCAGCATTTAAAAGGCATCTGAATGGATATATGAACAGGAAGGGTTTGGAGGGATATGGGCCAAGTGCTGGCAAATGGAGCTAGATTAGGTCAGGATATCTGGTCAGCATGGATGAGTTAGACCAAAGGTTTTGTGTCCGGACTGTACATCTCTATGACTCTAAGTGGAAGGTAGCGAATGTGACCCCAGTATATAAGTTGGAAATGAGAGAGAAAATAGTAAACTAAAGATCCATTTGCCTTAAAGTTGTTATAGGGAAAATACTACAATCTTTTATAAAGGTTTGGATAAATAGTCATCTGGTTGATAATGATCTGGTCAGGCATAGTCAGCACGGATTTGCGAATGGGAAATCATGTTTGATGAACCTGCTGAAGAATTTTAAAGATGATGCTAACAAAATTGATAAAGGAACACTGATGGATGTTATACACTTTGACTTTCAAAAACCTTTTGAAAAATCCCCCACTGGAGACTGGTCAGTAAAATCAAAGCACGCGGGGGTAGGGAGTAATTTGCAGGTATGAATTAATGATCGTCTAACTGACAGAAAACAGAGGGTTGAAATAAATTCTGCCACTAGCAGGCTGTATTTGGGGGATATTGAAAAATTAATACTCAGGTCTTAGCTGTTCACAATGTCTCGACATGTCATTGAGTTGGAGGTGGAATATTTGATACTGTAGTATTCAAATGTAATATTCAAAATATGCAGATAACACAAAATTAAGTGGGAATGTGCGTTGTGAGGAAAATGTAAGGTGCTTCAGGAGGTTTTAGACAGATTTAGTGAATGGGCAAGAGCATGGCAAATGGAATATAATGTGGATAAATGTGAGATTTTCCACTTTAGTAAGAGAAAAAGTGTGCAGAATATTTCTTAAATACTAAGAGACTGGAAAGTATAGGTGTACAAAGGGACCTCAATGTTATCTATGAGTTACTAAAGACTAACATGCAGATGCAGCAACTATTAAGGAATCTATTGGAATGTTAGTTTTATTGTAAAGGGTTTTGAGTACAGGAGTAGTGAAGTAGTGTTTCGGTTGTATAGGAGCTTGGTTAAACCACGCTTGACCTACTGTGTGCAATTTTGGTCTCCTTACTTCAGGAAAGATATTATTGCCATAAAAGTACTGATGGTTTACCAGACTTATTCCTGGGATGGCAGGATTGTCTAGTGAAGAGGGACTGGGCAAATTAGGGCTGCATTGTCTGAAGTGTTTAGATGAGATCATTGAAATGCTTTCTCATGGTTGAGGAGGGGAGACCTAATAGTCATAATTTAAAACTAAGGGGAATGTCACTTCGATCTGAGACAGGAGATTTTTTTTTACCTAGAATCATAGAGTCAAAGAGATATACAGCATGGAAACAGCCTCTTCGGTCTAATCTGCCTTGCCGACCAGATAGCCTAAATAAATCTAGTCCCATTTGCCTGCATTTGGTCCATATCCCTCTAAACTCTTCCTATTTGTATACCAATCCAGATGCCTTTTAAATGTTGTAATTGCACCAACCTCCATCACTTCCTCTGGCATACTTCACACCCTCAGTATGAAAATGTTGCCCCTTAGAACCCTTTTAAATTTTTCTCCTCACATCTTGAACCTATGCCGCATAGGACTGGACTCCCCCACCCTGTGGAAAAGACCGAGTTTATTTACCCTATCCATGCCCCTCATGATTTTATAAGCCTTTATAAAGTGACCCCTCAGCCTCCAATGCTCCAAGGAAAATAGAGCAGAATAGAATATCCTTTATTGTCATATGTGCTCCATTGTAGAAATATGGTAAAAAGCTTTTATAACGTTTGCCTCTTATGGTGCCATCTTAGCTACAAGTATCTGGGTACAAATCTCAGAGACAACAGAGGAATAAAATGTAGTTGTATTACTTTACAGAGTTCAAAAATAAATTAGAAATAAGACGTTGTTAAAGGATTGACAAGATAGTCAGGCAAATCCAGACTATTCAGCTTCATCCTTTAGTTCTAGCCCTCCAAATCTGGCAACATCCCTGTAAATCTTTTCTGAACGTTTTCAAGTTTCACAACGTCCTTTTTACAGCAGGGAGACCAGAACTGCATGCAAAATGCCAAAAGTGACGTCAATCATGTCCTGTACAGCTGCAACGTAACCTTCCAACTCCTGTGTTAAATGCACCAAACAGTGAAGGCAAATACACCAAATGTCTTCTTCACTATCCTTTCAGGGTAGGTAAAGATGAAATATATAATACACAGTATTGAAGAAAATCAGACACATTTGTTTTGGAAGGATGGGGCTGCAGAAAATGAGAATGATGGTTTTCCGTAAGAAGAAATTGTAAATAACAGGACTGAGGAGTCACTTTGTGAGAATATTTGAAACTGTTAACAGTGGATTCTGAGATCATCTCAAACGCTGGCTTCCCCATAACTGCAATTGGCTATAGAACACAAGTACCTTTAAGTCAATTGCAGTGTAAAATGAGGCCATTCATTCAATCATATTGTACATCAATCCAGTTACATTCGCTCCCCTATCTGACCACAGTTGCTTCGCGTGTTTATTTTTTTTTCAAGTGTTCATCCATTTTCCTTTTTAAGTCATTGGTTGTTTCTATTTCCACCAAACTTGTTCATGAATTATCATGGGATCAATCCTGTCACTCATCTCATTGTAACTCGAATATACACAGTGTCATACTGAAGACACAGCCCAAATTCAGACCATGCAACCCAACTGATCAATGTCAGTGTTTACATTCTACACAAGCATCCTGCCACTCTCCTTTATCAATATCCTATCAACCTACCTGCCTGTTCTTTTCACATTTATCAAGTTAGAGAGTTGGTGCAGACACAACCACCAAATGGCCTCCCTTCGCACTGTAACAATTCCGTCATTCTGATCAGTTTACTGTAAGATGTTGAAAAGTTGTTGCCTCTTGTGGAATAGTCTAAGACTGATAGACATAATCTCAGAATAAAGGATTGGCCATGTGATGAAGATGAATCTTCTCTCAGGGTAGTGAAACTGTGGAATTCGTTCCCACAAAGGGCTGTTGAGACCGGCTCATTAAGTGTATTCAAGCCTGAAATAGAAATTTAATCAGTAAGAAAATCAAGGGCAGGAAAGTGGAGTTGAGGATTATCAGATTAGCCATGATCTCACTGAATGGCGGAGCAAACACAATAGATTGAATGTCCTATCCCTCCTACTATATCTTATGGTCTTAATGGCATCTATGTATGCTACTTACCTCAATTTCTTATCATTATTTAGGTGAAGCAGGCTCTCCTGACTTCTGCCTGTGTATGACTATTTTACACTTACATTCCACAAAGGTTTCAGCTCCACCAAAAGTGAAAATACTCACATCATGCCAACACTATCAGACCTTGAAGTACCTCTTTCAGTCCACTGATCACCACTTCAGAGAAAGGTGCTCCAACCTGTTCGGCATCTCCTGAGAAGGTTATCTACTCAGTTCTAATGAATTCCTTGTGTATCTTTTTTGCACCTCTCCAATGCCTTAAGGTCCATTTTGTAATGTGGAGCCCAGAACTGCAAACTGGCTTTAACATATTTATTTTTAATGTCTAACCAATTCATTGGATGGTGTTTTTACTAACAAGCCTTTATTGCATTAATAAGAGCTGCCTTTTATGAACTGTCATCCAAGATTAATATTTTCAACTCTGATTTGTATTTTAATATTCTATGTAAAATGTATTCAGATATTAGAAATGTTCATATTATTGGAGGTTAATTTCTTTAATTCCCAAAGTGCACTGGATGGTCACTCTAGACTTTCAGGGAGATTCAAGGCAGGTGGTGGGCGTGATGGCCTCATGATATTATTAACCCAGAGACCACGTAACACCTTAGAGACCCAGGTTTGAATCCCACCACACCAGACAGTGGAATTTGAATTCAATAAAAATCTGGAATTAAAAACTTAATGATGACTGTAAATTGATTGTTGGGGGAAACCCCATCTGGTTCACTAATGCCCTTTGGGAAAGGAGCCGGTCATTCTCACCTAGGCTGGGTTATACGTAACTCCATACCCACAGAAGTGTGGTTGACTCATAACTACCTTCCAGACAATTAGGAATGAGCAATAAATACTAGCCTAGCCAGCAATGCCCACATCCTCAAATGAGTGTTTAAAAAAAAGTCATCCTGAGGGCAACAAGCAGGATGAGATTGTCTGCTTATTTTGTTGTTGTTAATGTTATGGCACTGAACTTGACTCAGACAGGGGGTTCAAAATAGGATTTAGTTTTGCATCAGTGAATGGGTGGAATGGTGCTCCATGATGCTGCATTGATGCTCCATGTTGCCACTCTTAAGAACAGTATCGACACCAAACTACTTCTGCAACTAGATCACAGATGCAGATGTTTCATAACCTTCAGAATGCTGGAAATGTAATATTTAATTTGTGCTACTACTGTGTGAAATACCATTTGTGTAGATTGAAAATCAGATAATGCTATTTCTGAATTTTTACAAAAAGCCCCACAATTTATCTATTGCCACCAATCTGGTCCAATCGTTGAATTGAGTTATATCAGCTATAAATGCTAACATGTGGCTGCAGAGTGGCTCAGTGGTTAGCACTACTGCCTCACGGTCTCAGGTTCAATTCCAGCCTTGGGTGACTGTCTGTGTGGAGTTTCCACATTCTCCCCGTGTCTGTGTGGGCTTCCTCCAGGTGCTCCGGTTTCCTCCCACCGTCCAAAGATGTGCCAGTCAGGTGAATTGGCTGTGCTAAATTGTCCATAGTGTTAGGGAAATGGATCTGGGTGGGTTACTCTTCAGAGGGTCGGTGTAGACTGGTTGGGCCGAAGGGCCTGTTTCCACACTGTAGGGAAGGTAATCTAAAAAAAAATGTGATGGAATCTGTTCTGAAAAGTAGCATTAAGAACATTTGCTATATTCAACAATACTGAAAGCATGGTCTAAATTGAACCTTCTGTTTTAGCTGGCATAAGATGAACACATTTTGATAAGCAGGTAGGCATGCTATATATTTGTTTACATAAGCAAGGAATTCAGTTGTAAATAAGAGACTCCCCCCTGTATAAGGCTGCATGCTGGCAATCTCTTCTGACCAAGTGGAATTCAACATGGTAATATTTTTGGTCATTGTGACATGGCACTGAGAAAGATAACTGTGAAATGCATTTAGCTGTTGCAGGTAAGTGTTCCTTTGAGCTGAATTCAGAATGATTCCTCTGATATTGCTTGCGCTAACACGCTCAGATCAGAGATCATAGGCTCCGTTTTGTTTATTTTATTGATCATTCCAAGATGCATCATGCTCAGGGATTCAGATTCAATAAGAAGATGTTGTAGAACCAATGTGAAGTATTAAGAAAGGATTTGGAGTGTTAGGCTTCTAAGGGTTTTGAGTTAAAGACAGCAAGATGGATGACACTTTGCTCTACTATTCTGATACTTAATTGAGGCAATGCAACTCTGATCATCAGTAAAGAGGGGAAATATTAAAATCACTCTTCCATGGGACAAATATTATGGTTAAACATTAACCCTAACTTGTAAAGATACTGGGAATCAGACATCTTATCATAGTTCTGAATGATAGGGGCATTACCAACACCATCAAAGCTTCCATTTCTTATGAGATCACATGGGCACTCAGTAATGTTCATTAATCCTAAACTCACTGATAACCAAATGGATGGGAACATTGACTGAATACTGCCTTAGTAAAAATGACATGTCCTTACTTTTTGAAGAATGTATCCTGTGCTGTATGGTGCTATAAATGGGATAGAGTCATTGTCATAGAGTCATGGAGGTCTACAGCTCAGAAAAAGGCCTTTTGACCCATTGAATCTGTGTCAGTCAAAAACAACCACCTAACTATTCTAATCCCATTTTCTAGGACATGCCATAATTTTCACACAGCTTTTAATGCCTTAGGGTCACAAGCATACTTTTTTTTCAGAATGCCTAAAGTACGGAATCAGGCCATTTGGCCCAATAAGTCAACACTGACCCTCCAAAGAGTATCCCACCCTATTTCCCCTACCCTATTACTCTACATTCCCCTAATTAATGCACCTAACCTATACATCCATCAACACTATGGCCAATTCATTTAATCTGCACATCTTTGGATTGTGGGAGGAAACTGGAGCACCTGGAGGAAACTCATGCAGCAGTGCTAACCACTGAGCCACCATGTCACCTGCATCTAATGCTTCTTCAATGTTTTGAGGATTTCTGCCTCTAACATCCTTCTAGATTCCTACCATCTTCTGGATGAGAAATATTTTTCTCAGATCTCCGTTAAATCTCCTCCCCTTACCTTAAATCTATGCCCCCCTTGGTATTAATCCTTCCACAAATGGAAAATGTTTAATGCAGTATCTAACAATAAGGATTAGATTTTACTGAATTACAATTTCACCATTTACTCTGGAGGGATTCAAACCCACATCCCCTCATCACTCACCTGGGAGTTCTGGATTACTAGCCCAATAACAATATCACGATACCATTCCCTTTCCAGTAATGAAAGAGCGAAAGATAGCGTGGGAAAAAAAATGTCTTACTCAGAAAGTAGTTAAGACTGGGTGCATGCTGCCTGAAATCGTGTTGGAGGCAGATTCAATTATGACTTAAAAAGGAATTTGATAAATAACTGAAGAGAAAAGGAATGACTGAACAATGGGTAAAGGGTGCGGAATGTGACTAGTTGAGTTGCTCTTGCAGAGAGCAGGCAGAGACACAGTGGGCCAAATGGCCTCTTGATGACCTGTGAACATCTGCCAATTCTGATATGGATATGTGGTTAAAAATGGTTAATAAACAGTATGCTGGAAGGAGGTTATTGATGAACATTAAATACAGTTGAGAAGGGTGAGTTAAGGTCTTGTTTGTTATATCGTCATTGAAGTGTTTTCATAGCACGGGCCAACCCAATGCTTTTGATTTAATGCGTGAGAAGCGAGTTACTATCTGTGGGCAGCTGTTGGCTGGCAAAAATTTTCCTATGGGGGCGAGGGCTATGATTCACGATATTTGCTTAAGATGAGAATGATGAGAAAAGATAAAAATAGGCAAGAATAATTTAGTGATCTACCTCATAGTTGGCTTTAATCATTTTTAATGTCAGATCAAAAATAAATTATGCATTCAGTTTCAAATCAGATCATTCTAAAAATAAAGATTGTGTATCAATTTCTTTGCTGCAAGTACATTACTTTTCTGCTAAAAATTTTATCATGATTCAAATGGTTACATTACTATCGATGAGTATTTGATTTCATTTTGATCCCCTTCTCTTCTTGGGTAGAATGAGGAACTGTTCACCGTGATAGCTAATTGAGGACAATCTGAACACTGAAATTTCAAACAATACGTGCTGAATTTACAGCCAAATGACTGATAAAACAAATGGAAAGCCTGTGTTACTTCTGAGGAACTGTATTAAGTACCCATTGGGCACTGAACCGACAGTTCTGAGGTAGTTCCTCAGATCTGCAGAAGGATCATTCACAGTGGCTTAGTGGTTAGCACTGCTGCATCATAGCACCAGGGACCTGGGTTTGATTCCTGCCTCAGGTGACTGTCTGTGTGGCGATTGCACACTCTCCTTGTTTCTATGTGGGCTTTCTCCCTGTTTCTGTGTGGGTTTCCTCCCACAGTCTAAAGATGTGCAGATTAGTGAACTGACCGTGCTAAATTTCCTATAGCATTCAGGGATGTGTTGGCTAGGGTAGGGGTCTTCGGAAGTTGGTGTGGATTTGTTGGGCTAAATGGCCTGTTTCCACTCTGTAGGGATTCTACAGTCACTCGACCTGAAACATTAGCTTTGATTTCTCTCCACAGATGCTGCCAGACCTGCTGAACTTATCCAGCAATTTCTCTTTCTGATTTACAGTTCTTTTGGTTTTGATTGAACTTGTAGACTTTCCCTGGGATTCAGGATTTATCAGAAACCCCACCCCCACCACCAATTAATGGCGATGGGTCAAAAAGAAGGCATCAACTCCTCCTTATCAATGGTGGCCCTGAGACGGAAAATGGTGATTTCTGCTGGTGTACTGCCAGATCTATAATCTTTGAGAGACCCAGGTCATAGGGGAGTGAAGACAGGATGAGGGATCACAGAGAGGGGTTAATGGAAGTCACGTGTAGGGTGTTATACAAAGGTCTGGAAGGATTAATTCTTGCTTGAGAGCAGTCAGCTGCAATTATGCCACAGGAACATGATTAGAATAAAGAAGGAGCCTGCAGGACCCAATCTGAAAATTATTGCAGTAATGCACCAAAGATCATAATGCGTACTGAATGATACTGAAACTTTTCTACTTAGATCAGAGATGTGGCTATCCTCATTCAACAGATTCCACATCAAGATTCAAGGAGAACACATGCAACACATTGGGCACATTTGAGGGATAGAAATGCAGAGTCAAGGACAGGGGGTTGGATTCTAATGCACTCCTATCTGATGCTACGCCCCCTCAATCAGTAACTAAGTGCCTGGGAAAGAGGGAGACCCTCCAACCCCACTTACAGAAGGCTGTAAGCATCATCAGAAGGGCTGTGCCACTTGCAGTGAGTTCCCTAGGCCAGTCGGAGGTGCTGGTGAGCTCCCGAATAACAGGTGTCACTTAGCTTGACAATGACCGTCATTGACAATATGCCATTAACTGGCAGGTATCTCCATCTGCCTTCCAACTGAAGTGATAAGGAGGGACAAGACCTTGGAAGGATTTGAAAGCCAGGATGAGGATTTTGGAATCAAGATGTTGCTTGTCAGTGCAAATGATCAAGCAAAGGGGTGACAGGTGAAAGGGAATTCACCCTGGGTTCAGAAATGGGCAACTAAATTTTGGATGATGCCAAGTTTAGGCAGAGTGGAACATGGGATGCTCACCCTGACTGAGGTTGCCTCCTTCTCAATCTCCCCTTTTCTGAGGTGTAGTGGCTCTCAGGTTAACCCACCACCAGTTGTCTCTCTCTGAGGAGAAAGCATCCCTATGGTCTGCAAGGACTACAGCAATTTAGCTTTCCCTTACCTTTCTCTGAAGGGGCCACCCCCTGTGCAAACTGTGGCTGCCATTCAACCTGCTCAAGTATGTCTCCTCCACTGTCGAATGGAGGAAGACAGCCTCATCTTCTGCCTTGGGACCTTTCAACCACACGGCATCAACATCACTTTCACCTGTCTGCTTACCTCCCCTCCCCCATCTCATCTCTGATCTAACCCTCCAACTCAGCACCTCCCTCTGGACCTGTACTACCTGTCCATCTTCCTTCCCACCTATCTACTCCACCCTCCCCACCGACCTATCACCATCACCCCTCCACCTGCATCTACCTATCGCCTTCCCAGCTACCTTCCTCAACCCCCACCTCCACCCTCCTATTTATTGCTCAGCCCCCTTTCCTACCGCCATCCCTCCCCCCAACATTCCTGATGAAGGGCTTATGCCCGAAGTATCGACTGTCCTGCTCCTCAGATGTTGCCTTACCTGCTGTGCTTTTCCAGCACCATAATTTTCAACTCTGATCTCCAGCAACTGCAGTTCTCACTTCCTTCAAGAATGTAAGCCCCAAACGTGATGTTCTAGGGAATAAAGTTAAATTCTAGTACAACAGGGAAGTATTGGAAAAATAGATAATTTACAAGTGATACCTAAAACTGAATTTATTTTAGTGAAATAAAAACAGGCAGTGCCAACGAGGAATGCAGAGAATTCCAACCAGCAATTGAAAGCAAAATGGTAGGTTAATATTCTGAGTATCAGTCTAACAAAGGGTTACACCCCAAACATTATACCATCTCTTGTTCACATAGAAACATAGAAAATAGTCCATTCAGCCCTTCGAGCCTGCTTCACCATTCAATATGATCATGGCTCATCATCCAACTCAGTCCCCTGTACCCAATTTCTCCCTATACCTTTAGCCCAAAGATATGTATAAATTTAATCTTTCAGCCCCTTTAACCTTTTGGCCTTCACTTCCCAATTATTTCCATTGGTTGCTGCTTTTAATTCTGATTACTTAAGCAAAATGGCTGGAAATACAGCTATAGAGGCGTGGCTTTAAAGGCACTTTTAAATCGTGGCTTGTTGATGCCACTAAAAATATTAGTCACTATTTGTCGTCATGCTTATCACTATTGCAGACTTTCTGGTTGCTGCAACAGATGGACAAAATTGTCATCACGGTAAGTCCTGACTAACAAAGAATAAATCACTGAGAATTGTGGCACATATGGGACATACATAATGAGATTTAGTCATTTATAAAAATGATCCAGAGGGGAAAAAAAAAACAAGTGTTCGTAATCCATTTGAGAGTAGAATGGTATGAGGCTTTACTACATTCAGTGGGTGTAATATTGAATTATGAAGCAGAAAGCAAAAACATACATTAGCAATGCCCATGATGTAACAATGAAAATCGATGAATAAATCCTTCCCAATAATTTTGTGCAGAATGGCTTAAATGCTAGCGATGCCCATGAATACTAAAAATGGTGTGTAATTTTCTTCTAAAATTTGTCTGGGTGTCACAGTCCCTTTTTAAGGGCTGGTTCCTCTGTTAGTTAATGAATTTGATTTTCAGGTTAATTTGTTCTTCAAAAGAGTATAAGGAAGGACTGTAGGGTCGTGAGTTCAAAAAAATAAATGACCTATCAGGAGAACGGTTTAGGCAATGTTTCACTATCTGTTATTGGGATTCGATTACAAATAAGAACATACAAATAAAACACTTTCTAGTCAATTCAGTCTTCATCTAACAGACACAGGTATGCTGTTTGTTGATGAGGAAAGTGAGTTAATTCCCTCAAGAAATGGGAAAAACAAATATTTCAACCAGAAGCTTAAATGTAATTGTTTGCACATCATGACATCTGTCTGCTCTTAAACCCAGGACAAATGGATAGCATATGGGAGTTATTATTGAAATCCAGAGATCAAGAGGTCTGATAATCCAACAAAAGTGAGTCTGCCATGGGCAGTCTGAGAATGTGAAGCCAATTGGAACAAATCAGGAAATATAAAAACTACTGGAAAACCTCAACACAGTTAATGTTTCGGTCCTGTGAATCTTCTTCGGAACTGGTCTGAAGAAGGATCACTGAACCTGAAACATTGGCTCTGTTTTCTCTCCACAGATGCTGCCAGGCCTCCTGAGGTTTTCCAGCAGTTTCTGTTTTTGTTTCTGATTTCCAGCATCCACAGTTCTTTTCTGGTTTTTAATTTAAAAAACCAGTAGCAGTTAAAGTGACCATGAAACCAATAGAATGTTAGGAAGAAACTAAAATGATTCAGTGCTCTCCTTGTAGCAAGGAAACCCACTGTTTCTTACCTGTTCCAAATTAATTGTGACTCCAGTCCCACACTAATGTTATTGACTATTAGCCACCCTCTGAAATAGTCCAACAGGCCATTTAGTTGTATGAAACCATTCGGGTGTTGAAGATGGATACCGATCACCATCTTTGCAGTGTAACTTGAGATGGTTAATAAATGTGGTGTCTAGGGCCAGAGAAAGGATTCAAAACAGTTGTGACTATCTGATTGAACTCCAGACTCAGTAGCAATGGGCAAAAGTTGCTCTCCGTCATTTTCAATTAACTCTGCACACAAGGAGGTGATTCAGCCTATTGTGTTCATGCTGCATATTAATCCTGGAACTCACTCCCTAACAGCAAGCTGGGTGTCTCTAAAGCCCGAGAACTGTAACAGTTCGAAAAGGCAGCTCATCACCACCTCCTCCAGGCCAATATCATCCAATAAGGTCAATAAATGCTGGCAAGACCTTGATGCCAACACCTCATGAACATATCATAAAGACCATCTGCCATAACTCTTTTTCACCACCTTGTGGACTTGTCCAGCGACCTTCGGCAATTGATGAATATGCACTCCAAGGTCCCTCTTTCGTTTCCACATTTCAACGTTCTTCAGTTTATTCCATATTGCCTTGACTTGTTTGTCTTCCTTAAATGCCTGACCTCACTCTTCTCTAAACTGAACTCCATTTACCACTATTTCACCCATCTGACTAATCCAATGATATCATTTAGCAGACTACAGTTTACAGTCTTCATTATCAATCATACAGCGAATTGCAAATGGTTTAGTCTTATTCCCTGCACCCCTGCACTCACATCTTAAGCACAAAATCTTGTACTGAACCCTGTACAACTCCATTGGAACCGGGCTTTCAGTCATATGAAAGCACACTGCCATTTTACTATCTGCCTCTGAGGTCATCATGATCTAATTTGTCACTTTTCCTTGGATTTAATAACTAATCTGTCCCATGGGATCTGACAAAACACTGTGTTAAAATCTCAGATGATGTCAAGATTGGACAAATTGATCTCAGAGTAGAGCCTGCCTTGATAGTTGATAAGTTTTAATTTTCTTTTTGTTTTGCTAGTCAGTGACAGGACATGTTCAAAAAAGGCTGCCAATGCAGCCTTTTCATTTTTTGAGTCCAATATGACTGTTCTTTGGATCTGTCTACTGTCTTGGGTTAGTTTGTATATTTCTACATGAAGACTTATCTTGCTCCTCAGAAGATTTCCCTTTACTGCCCAGTTTTTGCATGGAATCCCGATAGTGTGGACGTAAGCCACTCGGCCGATCGAGTCCATATCAACCCTCCAAACAGCATCCTTCCCAGACCCACCCCATCCCTGCATTTCCCATGGCCAATCCACCTAACCTGCACAGACACAGGGAGAATGAGCAAACTCCACCCAGACAGTTGCCTAAGGGTGGAATTGAACCCAGGTCCCTGGCGCTGTGAGGCAGCAGTGTTAACCACTGTGTCACTTCTCCCTTTAAATAATGTCACATCACTTGTGTATTTCTCATTAGATTGACATGCCATAGAATATCAACATGCCCCTCCTGAAACTCACTATCCACCATATCCTTCTCCTTTGTGAATACTGATGCAAAGTATTCATTAACGACCTCACCCACCTTTTCCAGCTCCATGCATAAATTCCTTCCTTTGTTCTTGAGTGGACCAACCCTTTCCTTAGCCACCTTCTTGCTCCTTACATATGTATAAAATGTCTTTGGATTTTCCTTAATCCTGTTTGCCAAAGACATTTCATAACTCACCTTAGCCCTCCTAATTCCTTGTTATGAGTTCTTTCCTGCTATCTTTATATTCTTTAAGGTCTCTGTGTTCAGTTTCCCCAACCTTATGTATGCCACCTTTTCCTTTTGACTCAGCTTTCAAATTCTCTTGTCATCCAGGGTTCCCAAACCTTGCCATCTTTATCCTTCATTTTCACAGCAACATGCTGGTCCTAAACTCTAATCAACTGGCCTGTAAAAGATTCTAACATGCTGGACATGGATTTATCCTCAAATGGCCATCCTCAATCTACATTCCGAAATTCCTTCCTAATATTGCAATAGTTAGCCTTCCTCCAGTTTAGTACTTCACTGTCATTTACTCATATTCCTGTCCATGAGTAACTTAAAATTTACAGAATTAAGGTCACTGTTCCCAAAATGTTCCCCCACTGAAACTTCAATCACTTCTCTACACTCATTCCCCAATACCAGGTCTAGTATGGCCCCTTTGTTATTTGAACTCTACAGATTGTTTCACAAAAACATTCTGAACACACCTAATAATATCCCCCTGACCAAAGTCCCTGGAATTGAGTTCCAGTCAATATAGGGAAAGTTAAAATCACCCACACAACAACCCTGTTGTTTTTACATTTTTCCATAATCTGTCCACACCTCTTTTCCTCTATCACCCATTGGCTATTGGGAGGCCCCTTGTACAATCCCATCAAAGTGATTGCATCCTTCCTATTCCTGAGCTCGACTTCCTGAGGTCTCACTGGATGAGCCCTCCAATGTGCCCGCCCTCAGTACAGCTATTATATTCTCTCTAATCAGTAACGCAACTGACCTACCTCTTTTCCACCCCTCTTTAGCTCACCTGAAACATCTAAATCCCAAATTTTAGCTGCCTGTCTTGTTCCTTTCTCAACCAAGTCTCCATAATAGTGAGAGTATCATAGTTATCTGTATTAATCCAAGCTCTATGTTCATCTGTCTTAACTGTTATACTCCTCTTATTAAAACAAGTATACCTCAGAGCCCCAGACCTTCTAGGTTCAGTCATCTACTCCCTGTCTGTTCTTCCCCTTAGTCTTACTGGTCTTAGTCTCTGACTCCTGGGTCATTTCACTTGCTGACTGAGTTGAGATGGAAGCTGCAGGTGCTGGTGCTCCCATGCATCTGATGCTCTATCTTTTGAGATGTTCCATGGGATGAGATCAGTAATTGCTGTCAAAGGAACCTGGGTGAGTTACTGCAATGCATCTTGTATATGATATGTAATACTGCCACTGATGTGCACAAGTGCTAGATGGATTGAATGTTGGAGGTAATGAATATGATGTCAATCAAGCAGGCAAATTTGTTTTGGATAGTGTTGAACTTCTTGAGGATTCACTCGTCCAAGCAAATGGGGATTATTCCATCAATTTCTTGACTTGTGCCTTGTAGATTGTTGCCTGGCTTTGAGGAGTCCAGGGGCTAGTGAATCACCTCAGAATTCCCACACTCTGAGTTGCTCTTGGAGCCACTGTAGAATATAGAACATTAAAGCACAGTACAGGCCCTTTGGCCCTCGATGTTGTGCCAACCTGTGCAACCAACCTGAAGCCCATCTAGCCTCAACTATTCCATTTTCATTCATATGCCTATCCACTGACTATTTAAATGTCCTTAAAGTTGGCGAGTCTATTACTGTTGCTGGCAGTGTATTCCACGCCCCTGCTTATTCTCTGAGTAAAGAAACTATCTCTGACATCTGTCCTATATCTATCACCCCCCAATTTAAAGCTATGTCCTCTTGTGCTAGCCAGCCATCTGAGGAAAAAGGCTCTCACTGTCCACCCTATCTAACCCTCTGATTATCTTATATGTCTCAGTTAAGTCACCTCTCAACCTTCTTCTCTCTAATGAAAATAGCCGCAAGTCCCTCAGCCTTTCCTCGTAAGACTTGCCTTCCATACCAGGCAACATCCTAGCAATCTCCACAAAACCATTTCCAAAGATTCCACATCCTTCCTACAATGCAGTGACCAGAACTGTATACAATATTTCAAGTGCGGCCGCACCAGAATCTTGTACAGCTACAGCGACCTCATGGCTCCGAAACTCAATCCCTCTACCAATAAAAGCTAACACACCATATGCCTTCTTACTAACCCTATCAACCTGGGTGGAAACTTTTAAGGACCTACGTACATGGACACCAAGATCTCTCTGCCCATCTACACTAACAAGAATCTTACCATTAGCCCAGTACTCTTTATTCCTGTTACTCCTTCCAAACTGAATCACCTCACACTTCTCCATATTAAACTCCATTTGCCACCTCTCAGCCCAGCTCTGCATTTTATCTCTGTCCCTCTGTAACATACAACATCCTTCGTGACTATCCACAACTCTACTGCCCTTAGTGTCACCCACAAATTTACTAACCCATCCTTCTATGCCTTCATTCAGGTCATTTATAAAAATGACAAACAACAGTGGACACAAAACAGATCTTTGCAGTACCCCACTGGTAACTGAACTCCAGGATGAATATTTCCCATCAACCACCACCCTCTCTCTTTTTTCAGCTCACCAATTTCTGATCCAAACTGCTAAATCACCCTCATCCCATGTCTCCTTATTTTGTGCAATAGCCTACCATGGGGAACCTGATCAAATACCTTACTGAAATCCATATATACCACCTCAACTGCTTTACCTTCATCCACCTGTTTGGTCACCTTCTCAAAGAACTCAATAAGGTTTGTGAAACACAATATACCCTTCACAAAACCATGTTGACTATCCTTCATCAACTTATTCCTTTTGAGATGATTATAAATCCTATCTCTTATAACCCTTTCAACACTTTGCCCACAACCGATGGAAGTCTCATTGGTCTATAATTACCTGGGTTGTCTCTACTCTCCTTCTTAAACAAGGGGACAACATTTGCTATCCTCCAGTCTTCTGGCACTATTCTTGGAGACAATGGCGATATAAAGATCAAAGCCAAAGGCTCAGCAATCTCATTCCTGGCTTCCCAGAGAATCCTGGATAAATCCCATCGGGCACAGGGGACTTATCTGTTTTCACACTTTCCAGAATTGTTAACACCTCCTCCTTGTGAACCTCAATCCCATCTCGTCTAGTAGCCTGTATCTCAGTATTCTCCTTGACTACATTGTCTTTTTCTCATGTGAATACTGACAACAAGGGTCTGTTCTGTGCTGTACCTTTCTATGTTCTATGTTCCATGTAAATATTTTAAAATCATTCAATTTCCAAAATATGTACAGGCATTGAATGTTACTGTTTAAGATTCTAAGACCATAAGACCATAGGAGTGGAAGTAAGGCCATTCGGCCCATCGAGTCCACTCCGCCATTCAATCATGGCTGATGGGCATTTCAACTCCACTTACCCGCATTCTCCCCAAAGCCCTTAATTCCTTGTGACATCAAGAATTTATCAATCTCTGCCTTGAAGACATTTAGCGTCCCGGCCTCCACTGCACTCTGCGGCAATGAATTCCACAGGCCCACCACTCTCTAGCTGAAGAAATGTCTCTGCATTTCTGTTATGAATTGAACCCCTCTAATTCTAAGGCTGTGTCCACGGATCCTAGTCTCCTCGCCTAACGGAAACAATTTCCTAGCGTCCACCCTTTCCAAGCCATGTATTATCTTGTAAGTTTCTATTAAGTCTCCCTTTAATCTTCTAAACTCCAATGAATACAATCCCAGGATCCTCAGCCGTTCCTCGTATGTTAGACCTACCATTCTAGGGATCATCCGTGTGAATCTCTCTGGACACATTCCAGTGTCAGTATGTTCTTCCTGAGGTGTGGGGACCAAAACTGGACACAGTACTCCAAATGGGGCCTAACCAGAGCTTTATAAAGTCTCAGTTGCACATCGGTGCTTTTACATTCCAACCCTCTTGAAATAAATGACAACATTGCATTCGCTTTCTTAATCATGGACTCAACCTGCATGTTTACCTTTAGAGAATCCTCGACTAGCACTCCCAGATCCCTTTGTACTTTGGCTTTATGAATTTTCTCACCGTTTAGAAAGTAGCCCATGCTTGTATTCGTTTTTCCAAAGTGCAATACTGCGCATTTGCTCATATTGAATTCCATCAGCCATTTCCTGGACCACGCTCCCAAACTGTCTAGGTCCTTCTGCAGGCTCCCCACTTACTCAGTACTACCTGCCTGTCCACCTAACTTCGTATCATTTGCAAACTTCACTAGAATGCCCCCAGTCCCTTCATCCAGATCATTAATATATAATGTGAACAGCTACAGCCCCAACACTGAACCCTGCGGGACACCGTTTGTCACCAGCTGCCATTCTGAAAAAGAACCTTTTATCCCAACTCTCTGCCTTCTGTCAGACAGCCAATCCTCAATCCATACTAGTAGCTCACCTCGAACACCATGGGCCCTCACCTTACTCAGCAGCCTCCCGTTTGGCACCTTATCAAAGGCCTTTTGGAAGTCTAGATAGACCACATCCACTGGGTTTCTCTGGTCTAACCTACTTGTCACCTCTTCAAAGAATTCCAACAGGTTTGTCAGGCATAACCTCCCCTTATTAAATCCATGTTGATTTGTTCTAATCCGACCCTGCTCTTCCAAGAATTTAGAAACCTCATCCTTAATGATGGATTCTAGAATTTTACCAACAACCTAGGTTAGGCGAATTGGCCTATAATTTTCCATCTTTTGTCTTGATCCTTTCTTGAACAAGGGGGTTACAACAGCGGTCTTCCAATCATCTGGGACTTTCCCTGACTCCAGTGACTTTTGAAAGATCTCAACCAACATCTCCGCTATTTCCTCAGCCACCTCCCTCAGAACTCTAGGATGTATCCCATCGGGGCCAGGAGATTTATCAATTTTAAGACCTTTTAGCTTTTCTAGCACTTTCTCTTTTGTAACAGCAACCATACTCAACTCACCCCCAGGACTCCCTTTAATTGTTGTGATATTACTCATGTCTTCCACTGTGAAGACTGACGCAAAGTACTTATTAAGTTCTCCAGCTATTTCCTTATCTCCCATCACTAGGCTTCCAGCATAGTTTGAAGTGGCCCAATGTCTACTTTGCCTGTCATTTGCTTCTTATGTATTGAAAGAAACTTTTACTATCATTTCTAATATTACTGGCTAGCCTACCTTCATATTTGATCCTCTCCTTCCTTATTTCTCTCTTTGTTATCCTCTGTTTGTTTTTGTAGCCTTCCCAATCTTCTGATTTCCCAATGTTCTTGGCCACTTTACAGGATCTCTCTTTTTCTTTGATACATTTCCTGACTTCCTTTGTCAGCCATGGCTGTCTAATTCCTCCCCGGATAAACTTTCTTTTCTTGGGATGAACTTCTGTACAGTGTCCTCAATTATACCCACAAACTCCTGTCATTTTTGCTCTACTGTCTTCCCCGCTAGGGTCTGCTTCCAGTCTATTTTTGTCAGTTCCTCTCTCATGCCCTTATAATTACCTTTATTTAACTGTAACACCATTACATCCGATTTTGCCTTCTCTCGTTCAAACTGCAAACTTCAAGACAGCAAGCTAAAAAAACATTTTTTATATTTAGTGCAATTTTTAAAATCTTCCCCACGAATAATTTACTTGCCTGATAAGTAAGAATCATTCTGTAACACCATGAAGTACATGGAGTGCTGAATTAATAAACATAGTGACTATATTAATAAAGGGAGACTGGAACACTGCACAGAAACTGATAACAATGCATACACTTGAATTGAGAAAGATCCACCTTTATTGCCTAAAGATCAAGCAGAGCTTCAATTTTTCTCTGATTAAAAACTGTCAAAAGGACTTCAAAACACAGGACTAGCAATATATATATTAGGGCAAGTTATAGAATAGAAGCATCATTTGTCTTAAGGATACATTATGTTTAAAGAGTCTACCATGAAAATTAATAAGAATGTCAATGACAGTGAAGTGATGAGAAACAGCAAAAAGGAAAAGATGAAAGGAATGTATCATTCTCGTACTTAATGGTTATTTCAAAGTTGTATTGCCACCTGAGCAATAAGTTAATGCCTTGCCTTATTTTTAAAACTAATAAAAATATATTAATATCGAATAAATCAAATTTCTTCTTTCACAGGATATGTATTTAGCTGGCAAGTAACATTCATAGAATTTAGATTTTTAGATTAGACTTACAGTGTGGAAACAGGCCCTTCGGCCCAACAAGTCCACACCGACCCGCCGAAGCGCAACCCACCCATACCCTTACATTTACCCCTTACCTAACACTACGGGCAATTTAGCTTGGCCAATTCACCTGACCCGCACATCTTTGTGACTGTGGGAGGAAACCGGAGCACCCGGAGGAAACCCACGCAGACACGGGGAATTTGTGCCACACAAATGCAAGTCTATCGTCATCACCAATAAGAGACAATCTAACAAACACCTTGACATTCAATGGTGTTGTCATCACTGAATGCCCCACTGTCAACATCCCCAAGGTTTGTTATTCACTGCAGAAAGCTGCAGAAAGGGAAGTTGTGGAAGATGGCCTGTCTACTGAGTCAGTATGGGCGCAAGTCAGAAACAGGAAAGGAGCAGTCACTTCTTTGGGAGCTTTGTATCGACCCTCCAGTAACAACACAGGCACCCCCAGTAGTATTGAGAGGCAGATTCTGGAAAAGTGCAGAAGTAACAGGGTTGTTGTCATGGATGACTTCAACTTCCTTAATATTGATTAGAACCTCCTTAATGTAAATAGAGTAAATTTGTCCAGGAAGGATTGCTGACTCAATGTGCAGGTAGGCCAACTAGACGGGAGGTCATATTGGATTTAGTGCTTGGCAACGAACCAGGTCAGATGTCAGATCTCTCAGTGGGGGAGCATTTCGGTGATAGTGATCACAACTCCCTGATCTTTACTAGAGTCATGGAGGGGGATAGGAGCAAACGATATCGGAAAATGTTTAATTGGGGAGGGCGAATTACAATGCTATTAAGCAGGAACTGCAGAGCATACTGCGAACAGATATTCTCAGGGAACTATGTGACAGAAATGTGGAGGTTGCTCAGGAAGAACTTGCTGTGAGTGCTGACTAGGTTTGTCCCACTGAAGCAAGAAAGGAATGATAGGGTGAAGGAACCTTGGATGAGTTGTGAATGCATGGAATGCGTTGCCAGCTGTGGTGGTGAAAGCAGAGTCATTGGGGACATTTAAGTGACTGCTGGACATGCACATGGATAGCAGTGAGTTGAGTTGTGTGTCGGTTGAGTTACTATATTAAGGGCCTGTTCTGTGCTGTACCTTTCTATGTTCTATGTTCTATAAGAGATGTGGAACATCTAGTAAAGCGGAAAAAGGAAGGTTAAGGAAGGAGAAAGTGACGTCTACAGATGCTGGAGATCAGAGCTAAAAATGTGTTGCTGGAAAAGCGCAGCAGGTCAGGCAGCATCCAAGGAGCAGGAGATTTGACGTTTCGGGCATAATCCTGAAGAAGGGCTTATGCCCGAAATGTCGAATCTGTGTCCCTTGGATGCTGCCTGACCTGCTGCGCTTTTCCAGCAACACATTTTCAGTTAAGGTTAAGGAAGCAAGGATCAGACAGGGCTTGGGAGAGTTACAAGGTGACCAGGAAGGAACTGAAGAATGAAAAGTGAAAAGGAGGATATGAAAAAGCCTTGGTGGAGAGGATTAAGGAAAACCTCAAAGCATTCTACACTGATGTGAGGAACAAGAGGATGGCCAGAGCGAGGGTAGGGCCGATCAGGGATAATGTGCCTGGAGTCAGCAGAGGTAGGATAGATCCTTAAGGAATACTTTGCTTCAGTATTCACTACTGAGAGGAGCCTTGACATTTCTGAGGACAGTGTGAAACAGGCTGATATGTTAGAAAAGTTGATATTAAGGACGGAAATTTGAAAGCTGTGAGGCCAAGTAAGTCCCCTGGGCCAGATGGGATATACCCAAGGTTGCTACAAAAAGCAAGGGAAGAGATTGCTGCACTTTTAGAGATGATCTTTGTATCCTCACTGTCCACTGGAATAGTGCCAGATGATTGGAAGGTGGCAAATGTTATTCCCTTGTTCAAGAAATGGAATAGGGATAACCCTGGCAATTACAGATCAGTCAGTCTTACATCTGCGGTGGGCAAATTATTGGAGAGGAATCTGACAGGCAGGATTTATGATTATTTGGGAAAGCATAGTTTGATTAGAGGTAGTCAGCATGGCTTTGTGAGTGGCCGGTCATGCCTCACAAGCCATATTGAATTCTTATTGGATGCGACAAAACACATTGATGAAGGTAGAGCAGTGAATGTGGTATATATGGATTTTAGCAAGGTGTTTGACAAGGTTCCCCATGGTAGACTCATTAGGAAAGTAAGTAAGCATAAGATATAGGGAAATCAGCTGTCTGGATACAGAATTGGCTGGCCCATAGAAGACAGAGGGTGTTAGTTGATGGAAAGCATTCAGCCTGGAGCTCGGTGACCAATGGTGTTCTGCAGAGATCTGTTCTGGGACCTTGGCTCTCTGTGATTTTTATAAATGACTTGGATGAGGAAATGGAAGGGTGGGTTAGTAAGCTTGCCAATGACATGAAGGTTGCTAGAAGTGTGGAAAGTGTGAAAGGGGGATTGACTTTAAGAGCCACAAAGTTATGCTGCAGCTCTACAGAGCCCTGGTTAGACCTCAGTTGGAATACTGCTTTCAGTTCTGATCACCTCATTATCAGAAAGGTGTGGGAGCATTAGGGTGCAGAGGAGATTTACCAGGATGCTGCATGGACTGGGTGGCATGTCTTATGAAGAAAGGTTGAGGAAGCTAGGGCTTTTCTCATTGGAGTAAAGAAGGATGAGAGATGACTTGATAGAGGTGTACAAGATGATGAGAGGTAGATAGAGTGGATAGCCAGAAACTTTTTCCTAGCGTGGAAATGTCTACCACGAGGAGGCATCATTAAGTTGATGGGAGGAAGGTTTTGCGGAAATGTCAGAGGTAGGTTCATTACACAGGGAGTGGTGGGTGCATGGAATGCACTGCCAGCAGTGGTAGAGTCAGACACATTAGGGGCACTGAAGTAACACTTGGATAGGCACGCAGACGATATTAAAATGAAGGGTCCGTAGGTTAGTTTGATCCTAGAGTAGGATAAAATGTCCGCACCCCATCAAGGGCTGAAGGGCCTGTACTGTGCTGTACTGTTCTATGTTCTATGTAACCAGGAGCCTGGAGAGAAATCAAGGATCTCTGGTCCTGCCTCAACCCCTGCACAGTGGCCCTGTCCTTGCACATTGTATCCTTGACAGTCTGGATGTCAGTTACTGGATCTGATATAGCCCTGTTTTCCAAGCCTTGAGCCCACATTGAATGTGATATTCACATTCAACTGCCAACCATACATATAATGAAATCTGCACATTAACAACAGTCTTAACCAAAGTATCAGTTGATAAAGGAGAAAGTGAGGACTGCAGATGCTGAAGATCAAAGTCGAGAGTGTGGTTTTAGAAAAGCACAACCCGTCAGGCAGCATCCGAGGAGCAGGAAAATTGACGTTTTGGTCATAATCTGGTACTTAGCCCAATGCTGCCTCTGCAGCCTTTCATGGGAACGCGAGATGGAATGTATTCTGGGATCGTTAAAGGGTGCAGCTGCTTTGCTATCCAGTGAGACAGTAACATCATTGTGTATTGCCTCTGCTATCAGGCACCCAACATGCAGTGCAATGAGTTGCCTCAATGCAATCTGATGCAGATTGGCAAGTGGATGGGTCATTGTTTGTGAAACCCAAGAGTCTTGTTCTTTGGAAAACCCTTGTACCTGGCAAAATTCAAAGCCTCCATTGGCGTTTTCAATAATCCATTGATTAAAATGATAACATTGCTTCACCAAGATTTCTGTTACCTGCTATGTCCCTATGCGCATGCGCATTGACTGATAGAAGAGATTAGCATGTAAAATTAAATTACATGGAAATTGTGGGAGTAGCGTACTGACATGGAGAAAGAATTGGTCAGCAGAAAGGGAATAAAGAGTCGGAATAAATTGATCATTTTCCAATGACCAGTGAGGTATCAGAGGGTTCAGTGCTTGGGTCCCAGCTATTCACAATACCTATTAATCATTTAGCTGAGGGAACTAAATGTAATATATCCAAGTTTTGCAAATGGTACAAAGCTGTGAGGGGTGGGGGAAGCCAGGAGAAGAATACGGTAATTTGGTCAGTGTGATTTAAACAGGTTAATTGAGTGGAAAAACTGCAATGTGGAAAAATATGAAGTTATCCACTTCGGGAGCCAAAACAGGAATGCCAATGATTATCTGGTTGGTTATAGACTGGGACAGGGGGAGGTGCAATGAGATCTGGGTGCACTTACAGGTCATAGACCCTTTGGTCCAACTCGTCCATGCTGACCAGATATCCCAACCTAATCTCATCCCACCTGCCAGCACCCGGCCCATATCCCTCCAAACCCTTTCTATTCATATACCCATCCAGATACCTTTTAAATGTACAATTGTACCAGCCTCCACCACTTCCTTTGGCAGCTCATTCCATACACGTACCACCTTCTGGGTGAAAAAAGTTGCCCCTTAGGTCTCTTTTATATCTTTCCCCTCTCACTCTAGAATTATGCCCTCTAATTCTGGACTCCCCCACCCCAGGGAAAAGACTTTGTCTATTTACCCTGTCCATGCCTCTCATGATTTTATAAACCTCTATAAGGCCCCCCATCAGCCTCCAAGGCTCCAGGGAAAACAGCCCCAGCCTATTTAACCTCTCCCTATAGCTCAAATCCTCCAACCCTGGCAACAGGTACAATAGACAGTTAAAAAAAAATGATACATTGGCCTTCATAGCAAATCAATCTGAGTGCTGGAGCTGGGATGTCTTGCCGTAACTATACAGAACATTGGCAAGACGACACTTGGTATACTGTGTGCAGTTTTGATCGCCTTTTCTGAGGTCGAGTTTTCTGGTCGGTCAGGGAATGCGACAGAAGTGGGGCAGAACGATTCCAGTGATGGCAGGACTGATGTCCAGGGAGACGTTGGATCGGTGAGGATTACATTCGCTGGAACTTAGAAGAATGAGGGAAGATCTCATAGAAACCCTTAAATTCTAACAGGACTAGACAGGGTCAATGCAGGAAGGGTGTGCCTCATGACAGGAAGAGGTGACATAAAATAAAGGAAGCGAGCAGAGGGACCTGGGTTCTAATTGCACAAGTCTATAAGGGCAGGTCTGGTTGAGGAAAATGGTCAATGATGGCATTAATGATTCTGTCACTGGACTGGTAATCCAGAATCTCAGGCTAATACTCTGAGGATAGGAGTTCAAATCCCATCCTGGTGGTCTTTAAATTCAACTGATAAACCTGAAAAAAAGAGATAGTCTCGGGTGATCGTGGATGGAATTTTAAAGGCATCTGAACAATACGGACTATGATGAGATTTGTGGCAGCATCTTGTGGGAACTCAGTGAGGCCTATTTTAACATCTTCTATGCATTTGTTGAGTGGTGAGTTGCCAGTTAAACTGGATTATAGCTTCTTAAACAATTTATCAGTGCCACAACCTGTCTCATTATGCCTTATTGTCATTAGCATCGCACCAAATATGCCAACCCTGTGCCATCTGGATAGAGGGTGCCCTTCCTTTGCACTATCCCACCAACAAGGACCACCAGGTCTCTGTCAGAGTATCACAGTGCCATCTTCCCCTTCTCCGACATCTTGGCACTGTCTAACTGTCACTGTGTAGAGAGTCTTCAGAATGCCAGTGTGCGTCTGGGTGCACAGCAGCCTTTTAAATACAGGGGTGGTGGTCTTTCAGTAGGTATCTAATGAGCGGCAGTTTGGTCTGGGAACAGTACATGGTAAGATGGGTCTAGAATCCGATGAGAGAAATACTATAGTTGCAGAGGAGGTAGTGAGCTGGATTCGATAAGACATTGCCAGAAATCTTACACGACCTCACTGCAAAAAGCTCTCCAAAAAACGCAGTGTAACTCCTACGTAACCAAACATTTAGCCCATAGATATAATGCATCCAATGAAAAACAGGAAAATTAAGAAAACATAAGTCAGTGAAAATAGTTCAGTTGGGAGAGCATTAGACTGAAGATTTGAAGCTCCCTGGTTCAGTCCTGGGTTTGGGCAGAATAAGGGTGTACCTTTCTAGGGCATCATGGAAGCTCAGTGGTTGGCAATGCTGCCTCACAGTGACGTGGAACCAGGCTCAGTTCCAGCCTCGGTTGTCCGTCCGCAGAGATTGCACATTATTCCTGGGTGTGTGTGAGTTTCCTCCCACAGTCCAAAGCTGTGCAGGGTAGGTGGATTGGTCATGCTAAATTGCCTGTAGTGCTTATGATGTGCAGACTAGATGGATTGGAAACATAGGAGCAGGAGGAGACCGTTTGAACCTGCTCCACCATTCATCATGATCATGGCTGATTGTCCAACTCAATAGCCTAATCCTGCTTTCTCACCCATAACGTTTGACCCCAAGTGCTACATCTAGCTACCTCTTCAATACATTCAATGTTTTGGCATCAATGGTGTTCTGTGGCAATGATTTCCACAGGCTCCCCACTCTTTGGGTGAAGAAATGTCTCCCCATCTCCATCCTAAATGATTCATTCTGAATCCTCAGACTGTGAACCCTGGTTCTGGATGCACCCACCATCAGGAACATCCTTTTGCATCTACCCAGTCTAGTATAGAAGTTAGCCACAGTAAATATGATATTGGAGGGGTAGGGTGGGGAGCTGGGGCTGGGTGAGATGCTGTTCAGAGGATCAGTGCAGACTCTATGGACTGACTGGCCACTTTCACACTGTAGACACTCCGTGACTCTGTGAACACAATGGAAATGAAACAAAAATGGCAATTACTAGGAGAAACTCATCAGATCCGGCAGCATCTGTGGAGAGAAAGCAGAGTTAATGTTTTAGCTCCAGTGACTGTTCCTCAGAAGCACATCAAGCCTTATGAAATAAAACTTGGCATAAAAAAAACAGATTCATGTGTGTTTTTAGAGCAATATATTATGTGCTCACCAAAACTGAGGGATCTGAGTGCTGGGGATAAATATCATGTTTGTCATCCTATATCAATGTCAATCATTCACAGATAAAACTATAGAGAGACATGAAGATTTTAATCCTCTGCCCTAACCCCACTCTCAGGATAACATTTTCTGTTACACCGATACAAAATCTTCTCACTCACATCCCAAAATGTGAGTGGCACGGTGGCACAGTGGTTAGCACTGCTGCCTCACAGCGCCTGAGATCTGGGTTCAATTCCCGACTCAGGCGACTGACTGTGTGGAGTTTGCACGTTCTCCCCGTGTCTGCGTGGGTTTCCTCCCACAGTCCAAAGATGTGCGGGTCAGGTGAATTGGCCATGCTAAATTGCCTGTAATGTTAGGTAAGGGGTAAATATAGGGGTATGGGTGGATTGCGCTTCGGTGGGTCGGTGTGGACTTGTTGGGCCGAAGGACCTGTATCCACACTGTAAGTAATCTAATCAAAAGAATCCGTCGACACATAATGGGAGGTGTCTAATTATTCTTGAGAGCACTTATACCCTAGAGTAAGCTACTCAAAGAAGTGAAGGGCGTTTTTTGGAAACTATTAAATTGTTTTATAGTCCTTAAGACAAAGGATATTCACAAAGGGAAGATGCAGTTCCAACCTTCAGAGTGACAATGAGGACTTGCAGCGCACCCAGCAAGTTCAGAGCTTTCCAATCCTTGGCAGAGCATTGTTGCAAATGCAAGACTTTATTAGACTGTCATGTTTTAAAATGTTTCTTTAAATTTCAGATAAAAGAGTCCAGGCACAGATCCTTATGATTTGACTCCCAAGGGGATGGTGACAACATCTGAAACTGACAGTAATTGAAGCGTTAGTTTTCACATCTTGGATACAAAAGAGGGGCAACTGGTCTCAGTGGACACAGCCTTTCAGACATAGAGACCTGGAGAAGAAGACTGAAAATAGCTGCTTCTGTGCTGGGCAAGGGACAAACCTGTTCTTGCGTTAGCCACCGAACAGATCCCAATAGAATGAAAAGGTGGGATCTAGAGAGATTGTGAAGCCCAGGGAGTCACTAAACAATGTATTAATTGCTGGAAGTCAATTCAGTGATATCTAGGACTTTGAATGAAAGATCTTTCAACACGTCATTCAGAGACTTGTCTTGGTGTGGATTGGAGAAGGCAATCTGGAGATTAGCCAAGTGGAGCTTGGGACCTTTATTTATATGGATACCTTTCTGCTGCAAGTGTAGGATAACATTTAAACATAGCAAGGAGTTTTTGATTTGTTAATGGGGGGAAAATATTTCTTAATGTGACTTTGCTGACTAAGTGATGTTTACATCGAAGCATAGAAATACGAGTCAGAGTAGGCCATTCCAAACTTCAAACCTGCTCCGTCATTAAATATGCTCGTGGTGGATCAACCAGCTCAGTACTCTGTTCCTACTTTCTCCCCATAGCCTTAATCCCTTATACCTAAGGACTATATCTAGCGTCTTTTGCAAATATTCGATGTTTTGGCCTCAACTGCTTTCTGTGGTAGAGAATTCCACAGCCTCACTATTCCCTGGGTGCAGAAATTTCTCCTCATCTCAGTCCTAAATGACTTACCCTATATCCTGAAACTGTGACCCTTGGTTCTTGACTCCTCAGTTATTGAGAACATCCTTCTTCTGTTTCGCCAATCCAGTTCTGTTATAGATTTATATTAGGTCCCCCCTCATTCATCGAAACTGCAGTGAATACAGTCTTGACTGATCCAGTATCTGTAGGTTTGATATCCAGACGTTTCATTACCTGGCTGGGTAACATCATCAGTGGCGACCTCCAAGTGAAGCTGTTCGAACAGGAAATGACATCACCACAAACCCCAGGAACCCCATCCAGGAGAAAGATATAGATAGAAAGCAGGAGACAACAGCTCGCTTCACTTGGAGGTCGCCATTGATGATGTTACCTAGCCAGGTAACGAAACGTCTGGGTATCAAACCTATAGCTCAGCGAGCAAACCTAGACCCTAAACCTCAACCTGAGCTACAAACCTTCACAAACCTTGTGTGATCCAGTATCTCTTTGTACATCAGTCCTGGCAAATCAAAAATAGATTTTTATTTGTTTGCTCCAGTAAAAGTCTTAAAATGTGAAATCCTGTCACATTGTTCTTCCCTAAAACTTAGGGCTCTTTATAAAAATTATGGTCAGAGGTTAAGAGGTGACCATAAAGAGATTTATATAACCATGAGGGGTAAAGTTAGGGTTGATGGTAGGTGTGTTTTCCCTCGGATGGGGCAATTCAAGATGAAAGATATATTTCTAAGGTGAGAGGAGAGAGGTGTCTTTAAAAAATTGGGGCAAAATCTTTGCGGAGAGGTTGGTTTGCTTGTGGAATGAACTTACATAGAACATAGAACATAGAAAAGTACAGCACAGAACAGGCCCTTTGGCCCACCATGTTGTGCCGAGACTTAATCCTAATGTAAAATATAGTAACTTAACCTACGCACCCCTCAATTCACTACTATCCATGTGCATGTCCAGCAGTCACTTAAATGTCCCCAATGACTCTGCTTCCACCACCACCGCTGGCAACGCCCTCCATGCATTCACAACTCTCTGCATAAAGAACCTACATCTGATGTCTCCTTTATACCTTCCTCCTAATATTTTCAAACTATGACTTCTCGTACCAGTCAATCCTGCCCTGGGGAAACATCTCTGGTTATTGACTCTATCTATTCCTCTCATTATTTTGTCCACCTCGATCAGGTCTCCTCTCTTCCTCCTTCTCTCCAGAGAGAAAAGTCCGAGCTTATTCAAACTTTCTTCATATGGCAAGTCCTCCAGTCCAGGCAGCATCCTGGTAAACCTTCTTTGCACCCTTTCCAAATCCTCTGTATCTTTCCTATAGTAAGGCGACAAGAACTGACCTGAGGAAATAGTGGACGCAGGCACAGTGATAACATTTAAAAGATAAGTACCTGAATAGGGAAGATTTGGAGATGCCGGTGTAGGACTGGGGTGTACAAAGTTAAAAATCACACAACACCAGGTTATAGTCCAACAGGTTTAATTGGAAGCACTCTAGCTTTCGGAGCGACGCTCTTTTATCACCTGATGAAGGAGCGTCGCTCCGAAAGCTAGTATGCTTCCAATTAAACCTGTTGGACTATAACCTGGTGTTGTGTGATTTTTAACTGAATAGGAAAGGTTTGGAGGAACATATGCCATGTGCAAGCAAATGGGACTAGTTTAGTTGGGGATTATGGTCAGCATGGACTGGCTGGACTAAAGGGTCTGTTTCCGCGCTGTGTGACTATGAGCAGTGGTGTTCTGCAGGGATCAGTTCTGGGACCTCTGCCCTTTCTGATTTTTATAAATGACTTAGATGACGAGTTGGAAGGGTGGGTTAGTAAGTTTGCCGATGACACAAATGTTGGTGGAATGGTAGATAGTGTGGAGGGCTGTTGTAGATTGCAACGGGACATTGACAGGATGCAGAACACTGATAGTAGAGTCAGATACATTAGGGACATTTAGCGACTCTTGGATAGGCACATGGAAGACAGTACAATGAAGGGTACATAGTTTAGTCTGATCTTAGACTAGGATAAAAGGTTGGCAAAACATTAAGGGCTGAAGGGTCTGTACTGTGCTATACTGTTCTATGCTCTATGTTACAACAATTACCATACAACAGGCAACTTGTGGGCAGCAAAACCTCATAAGCAGGAAAATGGTAAAACAGAAATGTGGTAAAACTGAATCATCTGTTTCAGTGATAAATATTGACAGGGACAGCATTGAGACTCTACAGCTCAATGATCAAAATTTTGATTCTTTTACCATTAATTCAGAGGGCAGACAGGAAGTTGTTTTAACTTCTTGTCTGAAAAACTATCCATTGGACAGTGCAGCACTCTCTCAGCACTGATCCTCGAACAGTGCAGCACTCTCTCAGAACTGAGCCTCAGACAGTACAACACTCCCTCAGCATTGACCCTTGGTCAGTGCAGCACTGTCTCAGCACTGACCCTCACACAGTGCAGCACACTCTCAGCACTGACCCTCGGACATTGCAGCACTCTCTCAGAACTGACCCTCAGACAGTGTGGCACTCTCTCAGCACTGATTCTCGAACAGTGCAGCACTCTCTCAGAACTGACCCTCGGACAGTGTAGTACTCTCTCAGCACTGATCCTCGAACAGTGCAGACTCTCTCAGCACTGACCCTCACACAGTGCAGCACTCTCTCAGTGCTGACCCTCACGCAGTGCAGCACTCTCTCAGCACTGACCCTTGGACAGTGCAGCACTCTCTCAGCATTGAACCTTGGTCAGTGTAGCATTATTCAGCACTGACCCTCGGATAGTGCAGCACTCTCTCAGCACTGACCCTCAGGCAGTGCAGCACTCTCTCAATACTGACCCTCGGACAGTGCAGTGCTCTCTCAGTACTGACCCTTGGACAGTGCAGTACTCTCTCTGTACTGACCCTCGGACAGTGCAGTACTCTCTCAGTACTGACCCTCGGACAGTGCAGTACTCTCTCAGTACTGGCCCTTGGACAGTGCAGCACTCTCTCAGTACTGACCCTCACACAGTGCAGCACTCTCTCAGCACTGACCCTCGGATAGTGCAGCACTCTCTCAGTACTGACCCTCGGACAGTGCAGCACTCTCTCAGTACTGACCCTCAGGCAGTGCAGCACTCTCTCAATACTGACCCTCGGACAGTGCAGCACTCTCTCAGTACTGACCCTCAGACAGTGCAGTGCTCTCTCAGTACTGACGCTTGGACAGTGCAGTACTCTCTCTGTACTGACTCTCGGACAGTGCAGTACTCTCTCAGTACTGACCCTCGGACAGTGCAGTACTCTCTCAGTACTGGCCCTTGGACAGTGCAGCACTCTCTCAGTACTGACCCTTGGACAGTGCAGCACTCTCTCAGCACTGCGGTGATTATGGGTTAAAGTCTCTGAAGTTCAATTTGAACTGACAGCCTTCGATCCCTTGGCAATGGCATGCTGCAAATGCACATGACTGGCAATGTTTTGTCATCTAGACCATCCATCTCTCATCAACTTTCAAAATCTGTAAGCATTTGGATACTGTAAAGTTCCTGATAGTGAAATGACAATTTTTTTTTACATGGCAAGGCTTTGACACTGATTAATGATTATTTGTTAGCCAACGTAACTGTGTCATTTCAAAGAGCCATTCATGTATAATTCAAGTCATTTTAATTAAAGTTTTTAAATAATTAAAGTCCACAATTGCCTCACTCATTCTTCTCCATGTCTGAAATTAAGGGTTTCCGTCTTACCCAACCTCTCGAAGCAGTTCTCAAACTGATCTGCAAAATGCTAATGTAACTGTACAAAACATAATGCATCAATTTTTCATGAGTAATTCCGGCCTTTGGAGCTGCAAGGTTTCTGTATTCACAACAGGGAGTTTGGTTTTCTCTTACTTTTAAGAGCACCTTATTTTTCATCTTTTCTTGTCAGAGTGCTGTTGGTGGCAGACCTTTTAATGCACATTAATTTCTTTTCATAGACTGAACGGACACCCAGCTGAAACTTTGACATCAATAAGTACTGAAGCTGAAAACTTCCCAATCCCACAATGCAGCCAATCACTCTGTGTGAGGAATGTTTAAACTTATCTAAAAATAAACAGAACACTGAACGGATTAAAGGGTGATAAAAGTGCCTGAAAATAGGAAGCCTGTGATGTGGCCCAGGAGATTACATCAACTAAAAGATTTCAGGCACCATCCAATCATACAGATGGATGTAAATTAACAGAAGAAGGTAAAGTGACAGAAGTTAAGATGGATTGGGGATAGACGTCATCATGGAGTTACAGAGAGATTGGAATCATTTTTGGGGTGGGGCGGATGCCGTGAAGGGTAAAACAAAACTCAACTTCAGTGTTGAATCTAGTCTAAATGGAATAGGAGTGGGGAACCTACAGCGTTTTGGGTACTAGAGTCATGGAGTCAGAGAGATGTACAGCACGGAACAGACCATTTGGTCCAACTTGTCCATGCCGACCAGATATCCCAATCCAATATAGTCTCACCTATCAGCACCTGGCCCATATCCCTCCAAAACCTTCTTATTCATATACCCATCCAAATGCCTTTCAAATGTTGTAATTGTACCAGCCTCCATCACTTCCTCTGGCAGCTCATTCGATACATGTACCATCCTTTGCTTGAAAAGGTTGCCCCTTAGGTCTCTTTTATATCTTTCCCCTCTCACCCTAAATCAATGCCCTCTCATTCTGGACTCCTGACCCCAAGGAAAAGACTTTGTTTATTTATCCTATCCATGCCCCTCATAATTTTGTAAACCTCTATAAGGTCACCCCTCAGCCTCCAACACTCCAGGGAAAACAGCCCCAGCCTGTTCAGCCTCTCCTTTTAGCTCAAATCCTCCAACCCTGGCAACATCCTTGTAAATCCTTTCAAGTTTCACAACATCTTTCCGATAGGAAGGATACCAGAATTGCACGCAATATTCCAGCAGTGATCTAACCAATGTACTAGTTGCGACCTTCTGCAAATCCTAAATCCGCTTTTTAAAATCTGTGTACCATTTAAAAAATTTTTATTGGTAACCGAGTCATGTCAAAACTTAAAAGAATTTATTATTAGTTCTATTATAAACTTTGCCAAAGAAATAAATGTGTCTTTGCTGAATTTTTATTTTGTTTAAAGTTCTGATATAATAGCCAGCTTTAATTAAAATTAGCAAATATGTTGACAAAAATATGACATTTTGTCGCATATGTTAAATTCTCAGCATGTGACCTAATAGGATCTTGGTCAAACAACATGTGGCACTCCAATGTAAAAAGATTCCCCACCCCTGTGCTAGAAGCATGTCTGGGGGAAGGAAGGTATTGGCCAGGCTTTAATTGTCCTGATAAGAATTTCCACTACTGATCAGAGAAGCCATCCCGCCATTAATCCCATGCTGTATTTGGGGGGTGGTGGGGGGGTCGGGGTCGCACTTAAAGGCAATTAAAGGGCTATTCATGGACTTTTCCTATGATCGGGTCCTCGGAGGCTGGATGTTCTATCTTCTTGGGAACCACCAAACCAAACATTACATTGAGAGCAGTGCTACTGGAAGCAATAGCTCTTGCTGATAATTCACTCGCCACTCACTGATTCGCTGAGGGACTCCAGGTCAAAGCTGAGTGAGCATGGGATTGGGGTAGCCATTGCCAGTGAGTTGTATAGGACAGTAGCTTCGAAGGAAAGGACAGGGCGGGTGATATACATTGACCTCCTGTATGACTGCTCTTCAGAGCAGTGCCATTGAACACCTCCACGAGAGCTTGAGGCAGCACATTCCTGCTGCTCTGGAGTGTCTCCTCATCCCCTCTCCCATTGAACCTGTGGCCTCCTGTGTGTGAGGCCAAGGAACATGCCCTTTCACTCATATAAGAGAGCTTCGGTAGTCCAGAACTCACAAGGCTTTGACTTCCAAATGATACCCCTTTAGGGTGGTACAGTGGCTCGGTGGTTAGCCTTGCTGCTTCACAGTGCCAGAGACCCAGATTCAATTCCATACTCGGGTGACTATGTGGAGTTTGCACATTTTCCCCGTGTCTGCATGTGTTTCCTTTGGGTGCTCTGGTTTCCTCTTACAGTCTAAAGATGTACAGGTTAGGTGAACTGGCCATGCTAAATTGCCCATAGTGTTCAGGGATGTGTAGGTTAGGTGCATTAGATAGGAGTAAATATAGGTTGGGGAAATGGGTCTGGATGGGTTACTCTTCAAAGAATCAGAGTGGACTTGTTGGGCCAAATGGCATGTTTTCACACTGGAGGGATTCAATGATTTATTTCTGACATAGAAACACAGAAAATAAGAGGAGGAGTAGACCATTCAACCCTTCAAGCCTACTCCACCATTCAATATAACCATGGCTGATCATCCAACTCAGTGTCTTCTTCCTGTTTTCTCCCCATACCCTAGGAACTATTTCAAATTCCTTCTTCAAAACCTTCAGTGTTTTGGTCTCAATCACTTTCTATGGTAGTGACTTTCACAGGCTCACCACTCTCTGAGTGAAGTAATTTCTCCTCAACTTAGTCCTAAATTGTCAAAGGCCTCTGTTGCACTTGCTCCTCCTACTTTTTCTCCTGAACAAAATCTCCTGTTTGTCCAATCCCTTTCAATCTGGAAGAAGAGTCATTTCTGAACCTGAAATTTTAACTCTTTCTCCCTCTCTTTCTTTCTCTCTCCAACAGTGCTCGTATGTCTGCTGAGTTTCTCTAGCACCTTCTGTTTTTGATTATGTAAGAGGACACATTTCTTCACCCAAAGAGTAGTGAGCCTGTGGAATTCACTACCACAGAAGGTGGTAAAACATTGAATTAATTCAAGAGGTGGTTAGATCTAGCACTTGGTGTGAAAGGGATCAAAGGTTATAGGGAGAAAGCAGGATTAGGCTATTGAGTTGGACTATCATCCACGATCGTGATGAATGGCGGAGCAGACTCGAAGGGCCGAATGGCTTCCTCCTGCTCCTATCTTCTCTATGTTTCTATGTTCTTATGTTTCTATATAATATTGGGTGCATCAAACCCCCAGCAAATCCACAAAGTGACCATGTGATAACAAGTAGACAAGGTATATAAAGCTAGAAAATTCAGTTTAACTCTCTGTGAATATGTATTCCTTCAGTAAATTAAATTAAAATATCTCACTCAAGACATGAAAGTTAAATGAGCAAAAATTTACAAATGCAGAATTTCTTGTGGGCAGAACACATTATCCCTTTGCTGATGCCTGACACAATTTTTAATTAAGTTAAAATAAAATTTTGATTATTTTGATACTTGATATTTTTGCACTGAATGGCAGGTGCCTTTCCCCTTGGATGGGGAGTTTCAAGTCTACAGGGAGTATCTTTAAGGTGAGAGGAGAAAGGTTTAAAAAAGATATGAGGGACAAATTTTTTACACAGAGAGTGGTTCGTGTGTGGAATAAGCTTTCAGACGACGTGATGGATGCAGGTACAGTTACAATGTTTAAAAGATATTTGGATAAGTTCGTGAATAGGAAAGGTTTGGAGGGATATGGGCCCGGCACAGGCAGGTGGGACTAGTTTGATTTGGGATTATGGTCAACATAGGCTGTTTGAACCAAAGGGTCTGTTTGTGTGCTGTATAACTGTATGAGTTAGATGATCAGCCATGAGTATATTGAAGTGTGGAGTTGGTTTGAATGGCCTCCTGCTCCTCTTGTCTATGTTTAAAATGTCTAAGTTATTTAAATCTAGAACACATCTGTTTTCTTATTTTCTGAATTTTAAAAGTAATTTCCTTTTTTTGTTTTGCTCGTTCTTCTTTTCAGATGGCAAGTAACAGCATTTGTGCAAATGATTTAAACTTTTTAATTATTCAGCAGGTTTTATTTTTTTACATTTTCTTCATTGTGGAAATTCAGCTGAAAACTTCTGAAGAGAAGACTTCCAAAGCTGCTTAAAGTAGGAGATGGATTTTGTTGGTGTGTCCTAGAAAACAATACTTTATTGCACAAAAGAGTCACGACAATAAACCATGCAGCAACAAAAGACTCCATAACTACTTCTGAGAGTGACAGGAAGAAATAAAAAGAGGTCAAAATGTCCTTTTGTTTTGGAAGGTTTGTATTGGAAGGACATCACATGTTATAATCGCTTTGTAGCACTCTCAACATTCATCTCCAGGAAGTTTCAAATCTGGATTAGACCATAGCGTTTTGCTCTGTCGTCAACGCAATGTAAGGCCACAGGAATTTGCAAATAACCATTTCATTGTCCGTAAAATCAAGAGGGTCAATGATGCTGGGTTTCTGGCTAAATTCGAGCCTGCGTTTGTGGTCTCCAAATGCCACCTGAAGATCAACACTGAAAAAAAAGCCTTGGTGCCACAGATGGGTCTGTTGGATCGTCTTTACCTCATTGGGTGGTATTGGACCAGCAACAGAAGCAGGCATTGTTTAGTGCGCGGAGTTAATGAATTGGCAGCAAGTATTTCCCTACTCATATTTGACCTGAAATTCCTTGTTAAGTGACCAAAGGAATGGATCCTGCAGAAACCCTAGTGCAAGATCACACCCTACTCTCCTCTAATCTAGAGCAGTCTCATGGTGAGACCCTTCAGTGGGGTTTCATTGGCCATTCCTCCACTGGAGCACTCAACAACTGCTGGATGAATGTATTGAATGGGTAGGTTCATTTCCTATTGCAATGTCATTAATGACTCAGTAATGGGACTTGTTGAGCGGGGTGAGATGGTGGTCAGTGCTTAGATTACCAATGCAGAGGTAAAAACAATGACTGCAGATGCTGGAAACCAGATTCTGGATCAGAGCTGCTGGAAGAGCACAGCAGTTCAGGCAGCATCCAACGAGTGCAAAATCGACGTTTTGGGCAAAAGCCCTTCATCAGGAATAAAGGCAGTGAGCCTGAAGCGTGGAGAGATAAGCTAGAGGAGGGTTGGGGGGGTGTTGGGGAGAGAGTAGCATAGAGTAAGAGCTTCAGGGCAGAGGAAATGACCTGGGAGTTGCAATGGGAGAGGGACTCCCTGAGATTCTTGTAGAGAGAGGAGGAAAACTTCTTCAAGGCAGGCATCCTTGCAAGAGGATTCGCAGTAGGGTTAAAATCAATAAGGTAAAAACAATGACTGCAGATGCTGGAAACCAGATTCTGGATCAGTGGTGCTGGAAGAGCACAGCAGTTCAGGCAGCATCCAACGAGCAGCGAAATCGACGTTTCAGGCAAAAGCCCTTCATCAGGAATAAAGGCAGTGAACCTGAAGTGTGGAGAGATAAGCTGGGGGTGGGCCCCAGCTAATGCTCTGAGGCTATGGGTTTAAATCCCATGAGGGTACTGCCAGACCCGGAACAATATGGCTCTGAACTGCCATCTGAAATGGCCTAGCATGTACAAAGGAATTTAGAAATGGGTGACAAATGCTGGCCTTGCCAGTGATGTCCTCGTCTCAAGAAGGTTTTATTAAAAAGACACAGTGCCAGAAATGCAAAGGTGATAAAATGGAGGAATGGATTAAAATGTGGCAGGCTGAGTTCATTAGGAGAAAGTGGAGATCAGAGTCAAGAGTGTGGTGCTGGAAGAGTACAGCAGGTGAAGGGCTTACGCCTGAGTCATTGATTCTCCTGCTCCTCGGATGCTGCCTGACCTGCTGTGTTTTTTCAGTGCCACACGCTGGAGGCTGAGTTAATTGTCACATGGCCTGAGGTGTTGCATTTTGAGAATGATTATCCTAATTGTGCCCTAAAGGGAAGTGGGCTTTGTGATGTGGAAATGGCTGGGGATTCGGTGGGATTGGGAATGTCAGCAGAACATTAAAGGAAGCACATCAGATTGGTAGAGGCAAATGCACAACAAAACAAATGAAATTCCATGTTTCATCCCAAGTGATGTAGATGATAAAAAAAAACAAAAGTTTATAATGATATTTTATGAATCCTTAATGAGGCTTCATATAGACCACTGTGTACAATATTGGATCCACATTGTGGGGAAGAATATTGAAGCTTTAGAGACGTTATGCAAACTATGCACTAAGCTGCTGCCTGTACATTGTTAGACAATTAAATTAAATTAAATTGGCAAGTTATGACCTTTTTTCTGAGATGGTAAGGACTATAGATGCTGGAAAGTCAGAGTGGATAAAGTGTGGAGCTGGAAAAAGCACAGCAGGTCAGGCAGCATTGGAGGAGCAGGGGAGTCAATGTTTCAGACAAACCCTTTATCAGGACTGGGGGGAGGGGGAAGGAGACTGCCAAATCAGTTGAGGGAGGGGGTGGAGCTAGAGAAAAGGTGGGTGGGATGGCAATAGGTAGATGCAGGTCAGAGGTGATCGTCATTGGTCAGTGGGAAGGGTGCAGCAGATAGGTGGGAAGGAAGGTGGACAGGTTAGGTCAGGTCAGAGGGGCGAGGCAGAGAGGGAGGCCTGGACGTGGGATTGGGGGGGGGGGGGGGGGGGGCGGTGAGGAGATTTGGAAACTGGTGAATTCTTTGTTAAGGCCATATGGTTGTAAGAACCCGAGGCAGAAGATGAGGTATTCTTTTTATTTTAACAAGTAAACTTTATCATCGCAAAAATTTCACCAGCTTGTTTTATTTTTCTCTCTGTTTTAAATTTCCTTACATTTCCCCCTTCCAACAGTTACATTTTCCTGTTCTAATATGCCTCTTATCTAAGGGATCCCGGAATATCCATTCCAGCAGATTAGTCAGAAAAACCTTGATTCTCTTGAGATCTTTGAGACTCACCTTATCTCTTCTGGGTTCATTTTGCACCCAGTCCTGTCTGGCTATCAAGTGACCATCTCAGTCAGTGGTTGATCCTACAAATCTAATGGAGTTAGTAGCATTTATCTGCTAGCCAATAGTGCTAACGACCCAAACTTCTGACACCATCAGAGACTCCTGGGACATTTAGGCCTACATGCTTTATTTGTTCATTGCGTTAGCTTCATCGTGACATTAATAAGCATGTGATGCAGATTCCAAACCTATCTAAATCTTGTTTACATGTGTGAATATTGAACATTTTAGTAAGTGTCAAAATATAATTTCTTCTGGCTCTATTTTTGTGTATGTGTGGGCCTGGGAAGTCAGATCTGTAGATAATTAAAACTTGCAATGGAAAAATACAAAAAAAAATCTCACTGCTTCCCCAATACTGTCATGATAAATTTTGGAATACTTTCATTTTTATGCATTCACTGGGGGAAGGTGCTTGTGTGGTAGTAATGTCACTCGACTAGTAATGCAGAGGTTGAGATTAATGCTCTAGGAGCATGGGTTTAAATCCCACCAGAAGTTGCTGGAAAAGCTCAGCAGGTCTAGCAGTGTCTATGGGGAGAAATCAGAGTTAATGATTCGGGTTCAGTGATGCTTCCTCAGAACTGGTGAGTCTGAGCCGGAGGCTTCCCATTCTGAGGAAGGACCTGAAATATTAACTCTGGTTTCTCTCCACAGATGCTGCCAGACCTGCTGAGCTTTTCCAGCAATTTCCGTTTTTGTCTCTGATTTCCAGTGTCTGCAGTTCTTTCGGTTTTTATTTAAATCCCATCAGGGCAGTTAGTGGCATTTGAATCAAATCTGGAGTTCAAAGTGGTTTTGAAAATGTTGTCTGTAAAGAACCATCTAGTTGTCTAATATCTGACCATCCACAGCAACGTGACTGACTTTACTGACTGACCTGGCCACTCATGAGTCCTTGTTAGAGGCAAGTTATAAATGCAGGGCCTACCTGTGACACCCATGACAGAATGAGGGCAGAAACTACAGGAATGTGCGCAATGGGATTTAGAGTAAGGCTGAATATTGGAACCTTTCGAGTATGGCAGAGGGAAGATAACCATTTCGTGAATGTTTAAGTATCTTTTCCTAAATGATAATAATTTAAGGGGGACATTGGTGATGGAGGGATGCCATTGGACTAGTGACCTGGAGACACAGTTTAAAGTTCTGAGAACATAAATTTGAATCTCACCATGGCATTCATGTTTAATAAACTCTGATCTCTGTGATGGTGACATGATGCTACCCTCCATTGTTGAGAAATCCCATCTGGTTCACTAATGTCCCTGATGAAAGGAAATCTGCATTCCTTCCCTGATCTGATCTACATTGGCTCCAGACCCACAGCAATGTGATTGACCCTCAACTGCCCTTTGAAGTGACTGGCAATCCTATCAGTTCAGGGCCAATTATGAACAAGCAAAAACCTTGTCAGTTGACAGCTGCATCCTATCAGAGGGCAACCAGGGATGGGCAGTAAGAACTGACCAGCCAGTGATGCCTACGTCCCATAAATAAAAATAAAGGAACAAAAATAGAGATTCTACTGTCTAAAGTTAAGCTGGGGGTTACTGTAGAGTCAAAGGTAAAGACAGAATTCTTTTCTTTATGATTGGGAATATTTATAATTCAACGGACTGTTATTAGAAAATTATTCATCATTTAATTGTATTTGAAGTCCCTCTTTTCACTTGTTTCTCATGGGAGATGGCCATTATTGGAAAAGCCAAAATTTGTTGTTGTTTCCTAATTGCCCTTCAGCTCAGCAGTGAGCTTGGGCATTTCAAAAGGCAGCTAAAGGTCAACTACATTGCTGTGTGTCTGGAGTCACATGTAGGCCAGGCCAGGTGAGGAAGGCTGATGTCCTTCAGTGAATATTGGTGAGCCAGACAGGTCTTTACAACATTCAATGATAGTTTGAGAGTCACCTTCATTGAGGCTACTTTTCAATTCCAGATTCAGTAGCAAAGTTAACCAACTTTCGAGGTGCCTGCCAGTTACCACGGTGGGATTTGAAATAATTTGAAATCGGAGCATGATCCTGTGGCAATCTCATCTCGGAATGGTGGTCTCATCTCGGAATGATGGTCTTCTCTTGGAATGGCAGTGTTGTCTTGGAATGGTGGTCTCATCTCGGAATGGTGGTCTCATCTAGGAATGGTGGTGTCATCTTGGAATAGTAGTCTTGTATTGGAATGGTGGTCTCGTCTCAGAATGGCAGTCTTGGAATGGTGGTCTTGTCTCGGAATGGCAGTCTTGTCTCGGAATGGTGGTCTCATCTCAGAATGGTGGTCTGGTCTCAGAATGGCAGTCTTGGAATGGTGGTCTTGTCTCAGAATGGCAGTCTTGTCTCGGAATGGTGGTCTGATCTCGGAATGGCAGTCTTGTCTCGGAATGGTGCTCTCATCTTGGAATGGCAGTCTTGTCTCGGAATGGTGGTCTGATCTCGGAATGGCAGTCTTGTCTTGGAATGTTGGTCTCCTCCCAGCTGCATCCTCTGGGTATTCCATTGTTCCTGAATTGACTTTCTAAGAGCCCAGGAGCCACAAGCAGAATGTGATGAACTTGGTCTTCATTTTGCCTTTTGTAAAATAATTATGCATGTCGTTGATGTAGGCGCCGTGATGGAAAGACTTATAAAAGCTTTTCTTGTAAAAATACAGTGACAATAAATTTCTATTCTATTCTACCTTGGATTTCAGGATAACCTGTCCAGTGGCATTACAAATATACTATTCTAGCTTTTAACATTTCAAATGTTTGCAGAATTTTAGATCTTCAAGGGTCATTCTTTGATTATAAAGTAAATTAAGGGCCTCTCCTTGTCTTCTGCTTGCTTGTGTTGTTAGTACTCATTCACTTCATGCCTTCTTCAATATCCATGGCCTCCTTGCCTCACCTTTTTACCTTTTGCTCCTTCAGCTACACATTAGAGACTCACAGTCATTCTGTCTTGCTTACCCTTTAACACAAAGGCAGGCAGCTTGCCAGGAATGATCACTCAAGGGGATGGACATAACGCAGTACAACACCATGTCACATCAATCTCCCACCTGCACACATGTGCCAGTCACACTTGCAGCAATAACACTGCGTCTGCTTGAAGCTAATGGCTCGGTTTCAAGTTCTAAGGGGAGTAGTGCTCAGTCAATCCGAGGGCGACAGCCTTCAGTCAAGGGTTCCCAAGTGCAGTACATCAAGGGCAAGAGTGTGGAGATGATCAAAGTGCTGACGGAGAGGCCACCCAAGAAGGGAATGTGTACATTTGGGAATACATCAAGAGTATCAATCTAAAGCTGACACCTACTCTCTGAGGAATAATCTCCATTCCTTTATATGGCACTGTAAATAACAAATGAGTAATGTAGATGAAAATGGCTACCCACAGTGGGTAAGGTAAATCAGTGAGTGACGTGAGGTCTTCAAAGGACAACAACATCACATAGACACCCGTACAGTCCAGGTGGAAGACACTTTGCACAACAACAAGCAATGAGAGTTCGACATTGACCTATAGCACACGATATAGACTCTGGCCCCAAACACTCATGACCACAACACACAGCATCAGGAAACAATAACCATAATGGCAGTGATGCATGAGCAATGTTATGCATCTAAACAGGTTGATCCTAGATGCCAAAGTAGGAATCTCCAAGGTACCATCACCTACATATTGTGCAGGAGTAACTCACCAGACCTTGGGCTCTACACCTTGAGTAAGACTGAGAGGTCAAGCACTGTCCCTTCATTGCTTAGCTTTGATGTTGAGGTCCGGTGATGGACTGGGGGTGGACAAAGTCATAAGTCACACAACATCAAGATATATTCCAACAGGTTTATTTGAAACCACAAGCTTTCAGAGCACTGTTCCATCATCAGGTGAAATCAGTGATGAAAGAGCAACGCTCTGAAAGCTTGTGATTTTCAATCAACCTGTTTGGCTGGTGCCGTGTGACTTCTGACTTAGTTGCAGCTTGACAGGAATTTCACAGCTCGCACAGCTGAAGATGAAAGGTAAATGTATATTAACAAACGTGATAATGCATTGACAATGAGTCACCTCTGCCTTCTCATAGAACATAGAACTTAGAACATTACAGTGCAGTACAGGCCTTTTGGGCCTCAATGTTGCACCAACCTGTGAAATTGATGTGATGCCCATCTAATCTACACCGTTCCATTGTTATCCATATGTATGTCCAATGCCCATTTAAATGCCCTTGACGTCTACTATTGTTGTAAGCAGGCCGTTCTACTCCCCTAGTAGTCTCTAGTGAAGAAACTACCCCCAATATTTGTCCTAAATCTGTTGCTCCTCAATTACATGAGGGGCTACGTCCCCTCATGTTAGCCTTCACCATCTGAGGAAAAAGGCTCTCACTGTCCACACTATCTAAACCCCTGATTATCTTATATGTCTCGATTCAGTCACCTCTCAACCTTCTTCTCTCTTATGAAACTGCCTCAGTTCCCTCAACATTTCCTCATAAGACCTTCGTTCCATACCAGACAACATCCTGGTAAATCTCCTCTGAACCCTTTCCAAAGCTTCCACATCCTTCCTATAATGTGGTGGCCAGAACTGCACGCAATACCCCAGGTGTGGCCTTAACAGTGTCTTATGCAGCTGAAGCATGACCTCATGGTTCAGAAATTCAATCCTCCTACCAATAATTACCAATACACTAAATACATTCTTAACAACCCTATTAACTTGGGTGGCAACTGTCAGGGATTTCTGCACCTGAACACCAAGATCTCTCTGTTCATCTACACTGCCAAGAATCTTATCATTAGCCCAGTACTCTGCATTCCTGTTACTGCTTCCAAAGTGAACTACCTCACACTTCTCTGCATTAAACTCTATTTGCCACTTCTCAGCCCAGGTCTGCATCTTATCTAAGTCCCTCTGTAATTATAAGACCATAAGACCATAAGACATAGGAGTGGAATTAAGGCCATTCGGCCCATCGAGTCCACTCTGCCATTCAATCATGGCTGATGGGCATTTCAACTCCACTTACCCACATTCTCCCCTTAGCCCTTAATTCCTTGTGATATCAAAAATTTATCAATCCACACCATTTGGGGCGGCACGGTGGCACAGTGGTTAGCATTGCTGCCTCACAGCGCCAGAGACCTGGGTTCAATTCCCGCCTCAGGCGACTGACTGTGTGGAGTTTGCACGTTCTCCCCGTGTCTGCGTGGGTTTCCTCCGGGTGCTCCGGTTTCCTCCCACAGTCCAAAGATATGCGGGTCAGGTGAATTGGCCATGCTAAGTTGCCCGTAGTGTTAGGTAAGGGGTAAATGTAGGGGTATGGGTGGGTTGCGCTTTGGCAGGTCAGTGTAGACTTGTTGGGCCGAAGGGCCTGTTTCCACACTGTAAGTAATCTAATCTAAAAAAAACCCATCTTTCAGCACTATCCACAACTCTGCCTACCTTAGTGACATCTGCAAATTTACTAACTCATCTTTTTACGCCCACATCCAGAACATTTATAAAAATGATAGACAGCAGTGGCCTCAAAGCAGATCCTTGCAGTGCACCACTGGTAACTGAGCTCCAGGATGAACGTTTCCCAGCAACCACCACCTTCCGTCTTCTTTCAGCTAGCCAATTTCTGATCCAAACTGCTAACTCACCTTCAATCTTGAAACTCCATATTTTCTGCAATAGCCTACCATGGGGAACCTGATCAAATGCCTTACTGAAATCTATATATTTCACATCAACCACTTTACCCTCATCCACCTGTTTTGTCACCTTCTCAAAGAACTCAATAAGGTTAGTGAGGCACAACCTACCCTTCACAAAACCGTGTTGACTATCCAGAATCAAATTATTCTTTTCCAGATGGAAGGTGGCTACAGCAGGGAACCTGTGTGCGTACATCCAGCAGACTCTGTGGATGTTGGACCTGGATCTCCATGGCTGCTACCTACCTTCTTACAGAGGCACTTAAATGCAGAATGGTGCTAGCAGCATTGCAGCAGTCCTGTAATCATGACCCAATGCCCCTGCCAATCCTGCCTGCTGCTCCTGGGTTGGACTGTGCTGACACCATGAGGTCCTCTTCTGCCTGGGGCTGAGCAGGTTCCACAGGGCTCCAACAACCTGGGGTATTTCTTCCTCAAACAGGAGCAGAGACGTACGGTGAGTTGCCCACAAGCACGTGATCCCAGCACTAATCTAGCTAATGCACTTACTGAGATGCCAGTATCTGATTGGTTGTGGAGTGCAAGAGGGAGTCCTGCTGGAGCTCACTCTGAGGTATCTGTTCTGTCTTCCTCCGAGATGGAGGAGGAGGAGGAGGAGGAAATGACTTTTGCAACCACCTTCCTGGTCACGGAATCTGTGGGTTGTACCCCCCAGGAAACAAAATCGAGACTGCACTGCCGAAAAAACGCTTAATGTTCTTGCCTCTACCAGACGCACTAACATCAGTGTTGATGGGAGAGTCGCACAGAACTAGACAATGATTCTTATTCAGTTGCAGAGATGTGGAAGGTTAGGCATCCCCAAGGAAGCCACCCTGGTGCAGGCCAGCACCAGGATCCTCTCCTTGTAAGGTGTAAGGAGCTGAATGTTGGGTGTTCCATCACCCATTCTAGCCCTCTCTGTCCTGGTCCTGGCCTCATTCCCTGGGAATGAGGCAAAGTGAGGGATCGAGTGAAATGAATGTGCCGGACACAGCTCTTGGTGCTGGCACAGGCTGGGCAAAGGTTGTGAGGTTTCTCAGGTGAGTAGACTGTGTGAGACCATGCACTGCTGAGGGGTTGAACAAGGGAAGGAAGATTTGTGGGCGGCCCGGTGGTACAGTGGTTAGCACTGCTGCCTCACAGCGTCTGAGACCCGGGTTCAATTCCCGACTCAGGCGACTGACTGTGTGGAGTTTGCACGTTCTCCCCGTGTCTGCGTGGGTTTTCTCCGGATACTCCGGTTTCCTCCCACAGTCTAAAGATGTGCGGGTCAGGTGAATTGGCCACGCTAAATTGCCCGTAGTGTTAGGTAAAGGGGTAATGTAGGGGTATGGGTGGGTTGCGCTTCGGCGGGTCGGTGTGGACTTGTTGGGCCAAAGGGCCTGTATCCACACTGTAAGTAATCTAATCTCACTGTGAGAGAGGTAGAGCATGAACTTCAGTGGGCGGTAAGTGTGGAAGCAGAGTGAGTGTGAGGTGGCACTTCCTCCAGCTGAGCATCGATCAGTTTGAGGCACTTCTGGATGTTTCCCTGGACAGTTTAGACGAAACGCTATAACATCAGGCCAGGCTGGCAGAGTCTGATATTGAAGTCTCTTCTGCTTGTTGTGAGGCAAGAGGATGACCATCATCTGGACCAGCCTATCCAGCAGACTTCCAGGTCCCTATCCATAAAGCAGGGCACTGATTTCCCCTTGTCTGCAATGTCCAGGGCAGGTGACACAAACTGTGCATGGCACCTCTGGAGTGGGAGCTCATGACATGCTACCGTTCCCTTGTGACCTACTTGTCATGAAGTGTCTGGTTTTGCTCCATGGAACCCAATTCGACCACTTTACTGGTCAGTTGAGAGCTTCCTTGTGCTGCTGCTAACATTGATCTCGAGGCAGAGGAGCAAGAGGGCAGCTTGTTATGTGCAATAGATCTTGGTGACCTCCCAGCAGGACCTTCTCACCTGGAAAATCTCTGGTCTTCAGAGGGACCCCTCATGGAGTTAGGACCACACACAAAGCTGACAATGACTAACATTCATCCCACTCCTTGCAGAGTTCCTGGCCACCAACGGCACTGCCACTTATCTGTCTACACATATTCATTGATACACACTCATTCTCTAAGTGCAATTCCAGGAGTGACCATCACTTCCAGTGGTGCTGCTGAGCCAGTGGATCAACTTGATTGGGTCTTGAGGAGGTTAGCCAGACACCCAGACCAGCAGCTGATGATGATGAATTGGCTCTGGGGCTACCTTCGTATCTCCCTCTGCCCCCACATCTGATAACCTCCAACCTCCCAGTCCCATCTCCAATAGAAATTCATAGAATCATAGAATCCCTACAAAGTGAAATTCTCACACCACTCACTGACCACATGCTCCCTGCATTGATGGAAAATGCACAGGTTGTATTCCAGAATCGCAGAATTGTTATGGCTTTCTTTGGACCATCATGTCTGCACCAGTTCAATGACTAAGTCCCAATCCTGTGTAAGGTGATTCTCGAGAAGGTTGATAGTCTGTGTAAACAATGTTTGTACTGTGGTATGGGGAAGAAACAGGAGATTGGCAGAAGGTAATATGATGTTTGTTTAATGAGACAGTGCAAACACAATGGACCATATGACCTCCTTCTGTGCTGTAACACTATTGGGATCCCAGCTAGGAACTTTTACTGTTGTTATACCAAATTGGCCATCTAATCTCAGGTCCAACCAAGAAGGAAGTGGTTCTTCTGAATCCCTGTGGGGCTGAGATTTCTACCAGAATACAGTGGGGAAGAGGAGTAATACATGGACGGACAGAATCACTACAAATGCAAACAAGGATGAATAGGTCAAGCACTGAGCGTGTCATCACACACACTGTATTGTGACATGATGCTCAACACCAGCCTGCTCGCTATGTTTGGGTTACGATGACAATACCAAGCTGTCAAAGAATTGACTTGGCTGCCCAGCCGTACAATGACAAAGGAAGGAAATCTCAGCAACTCCAGATAGTGACAACTGTGGTAAACTAGAAGATTAAGGAACTGTTGTGGTGCACTGGTAGTGACCCTGTCTCTGAGCCAGGAAGCCAGGATTCAAGTCCTAACCTTCTCATACAATGTGTAATAACATCTCTGAACGGGTTGATTAAAAATATCTAAACCTGGAATGTTTTTGAGCCAATTTGCAAGAGCCAAAGTCCATGAGAAATAGGATCAGGAGTAGGCCATTCGGCCCCTGAGCCTGGTCTGTCATTCAATAGGATCATGGCGAATGCAACATTCCTCACCTTCACTTCCTTACATTTTCCCGTGACAATTGTTTCCCCAACTGATCAAGAGTCTGACTACCTCAATATTAAATATTAACAAGGACTCTGTCCCCACAGCTCTGTGTCAAAGACTTCTAAAGACTCTCAACCCTCTGAGAGAAAAAAAATTCCTCCTCATCTCAGTCTTAAATTGGCACCCTTTTATTTTGACACAATGCCCCCTGGCCCTAGGCAGATAGCAGTGAGGATCTGGATGCTGCCTGACCTGCTGTGCTTTTCCAGCACCACTCTAATCTAGACTCTGATCTCCAGCATCTGCAGTCCTCACTTTCGCCTAGATAGCAGTGGGGCCATGTCCTGCTTTTCAGACCCCTGTCTTCAAACATACTGGTGTTGGATCAAAGAATTCTTCACACGGAAGTCAAAATTGTATGCCATGAAATTCTGTTCAGTCAGTAGTAAGGCCAGTGACTATACAATCCAAAAGGAAAATATCTGGGGGAAACCACTTTTTAATAACAGAGAGCCATTTGTTTGAAGAAGAGACAATACTCCAATGAAAGAAGTCCACAATGTAATAACTATTAAATATTTATATCACATAGTTATTTTGGGAACCATATGTGCTATAGTGTATTGAAACACAAGCTACAGGAAATAAAAGAAACCCCATAGCTCTCATATTTAAATATAAGCTAATTGTCCTCCAATTTGATAATTGCAGGCAAATAAAACTCTGCATTGTTGCTAGGTTACTTGCTTTGAGAATAGCATTGTGTAACTACTGTGTATAGTTTTAATCTCTGCCATTTTGAGAATAATGTCAAGCAACAGAGATTTAACAAGGGTGTGAAAATATGTCAGTCCTTTAGTAGTAAATCTGAAGTCACAATAATACTGTAGTTATCTGCAATTGTTCATGTAATAACAGACTCCAGTGATTGACACGATAATAAGTGCTGGCACAGTGAGAAGCTTTCTGTTCATGATTTAATTTTATGCCCCAGACTGTGGATGTATGGTTACATTACGATTTGTTTACACAAGGTGGGAGTAAAATATGAAATTACTACCAATTCTCTTTATTTTTTGCTGACAGTGTGAAATGTACATTGCATTTACTCACAGGAAGAGTACATTGCCACATTTCCACCCTCCCATTGCCACGACAGGATCGATGGCATGGACCAGCACTAAAACAAAACACAGCAGACACGGCAAATCTCAGATCAAACAGAAAGCAGGCACTTCTCAGTTGGTCAGACAGCAACTAGAGAGAGCAAAATGCAAGCGTGAGGAACAGCAACTTGTCATTTGATCTGGCTCTCAAAGGCCTTTGAGACTCCACATTGAACTCAATAATTTTTGATTACACTGCCTGCTTCCATGTTGTTTCATGTTTGTTTTGCTGGTCTGCTTATATCTTACTTTCTTTATTCTTCACTATGCATTCAGATGGTTGTTATGCAGCCATTCACACCTCATCCGGACACATTTTTGTTTTCTTTACCATACCCATTATCCATTACCATGCCTATAGTTTATGTGCCATGAGATATGAAGAGAGAGTGGCATAGCAGTAATGTTGCTGCATTTGTTATCCAGAGGCCAAGGCAAGCGTTTTGGGCAAACAGGTTAAGTGACGGGATTTAAATTCAATTAAAATAAATCTAAATCTCGAATTGGTAATGCCGATAATGAAACTATCATTGTTTGTTGCAAAAACCAATCTGGTTCATTATTGTCCTTCAGGGAAGGAAATCTGCCACCCTTACCCAGTCTGGCCTACATATGATTCCAAACTCGAGGGATGGGCAACAAATGGTGTCCTGACCAGCAAGGCCCACCTTGGTCATTTAATATATCCTCAGGGAAAGCAACAGACCTATCCCTTTTACCTTCACCTTCTTACTCCCACTTGCTCAATAACAATTCCCTTTACTAACATTCCTGAGTTACAATGAAGGGTCACCAAACCTGAAACATTATGCTTTAGCTTTGTGAAGGAGAGCTGAGGATTGTCAAAGCTGGGCCTTGAAATGAACAGATTTTTAATAAGTAAGAGAAAGGAAGCTTTTCAGGGAAAAAGCAAGAGTCATAGAGTCATGGAGATGTACAGCTTCAATCCAACTCATCCATGCTGACCAGATATCCCAGCTGAAGATGTGTTGTTGGTTAAAGCACAGCAGGTCAGGCAGCATCCAAGGAATAGGAAATTCAACGTTTCGGGCCAGAGCCCTTCATCAGGAATCTGGTCAGAATCGTCGAATTTCCTGTTCCTTGGATGCTGCTTGACCCGCTGTGCTTTAACCAGCAACACATTTTCATCTCTGATCCCCAGCATCAGCAGACTTCACTTTTTACTGACCAGATATCCCAACCCAATCTAGACCCACCTGTCAGCACCGGCCCATATCCCTCCATACACTTCCTATTCATATACCCATCTGGATGCCTTTTAAATGTTGCAATTGTACCAGCCTCCACCACTTCCTCTGGCAGCTCATTCCATACATGCACCACCCTCTGTGTGAAAACATTGCCCCTTAGGTCTCTTTTATATCTTTCCCCTCTCATCCTCTAACTCTGGATCCCACACCCCAGGGAAGAGACTTCATCTATTTTTTCTATCCATGCCCCTCATAATTTTGTAAACCTCTATAAGGTCACCCCTCAGCCTCTGAAAACAGCCCCAGCCTATTCCATCGCTCCCCGTAGCTCAAATCCTTTAACCCTGGTAACATGCTTGTAAATCTTTTCTGAACCCTTTCAAGTTTCACAACATTATTCCGATATGAAGGAGATCAGAATTGCATGCAATATTTCAAAAGTGGCCTAACCAATGTCCTGTACAGCCGCAACATGACCTCCCAACTCCTGTTCTCAATACTCTGGCCAATAAAGGAAAGCATACTAAGTGCCTTCTTCACAATCCTATCTTCCTGCAACTCCACTTTCAAGTAGCTATGAATCTGCACTCCAAGGTCTCTTTGTTTAGCAACACTCCTGAGGACCTTACCATTCAGCATATAAGTCCTGCTAAGATTTGCTTTCCCAAAATGCAGCACCTCACATTTATCTAAATTAAGCTCCATCTGCCACTCCTCAGCCCATTGGCCCATCTGGTCAAGATCCTGTTCTAATCTGAGGTAACCTTCTTCGCTGTCCACCACACCTCCAACTATGTGTTATCTCCATCTTATTAACTATACCTCAGATGCTCACATCCAAATCATTTATATAAAGGACGAAATGTAGTGGACCCACTGTGATCCTTGTAGCACTCCACTGGTCACAGGCCTCCAGTCTGAAACAATCCTCCAACGCCACACTCCGTCTTTCACCTATGAGCCAGTTCTGTATACAAATGGCTAGTTCTTCCTGTATTCCATGAGATCTAACCTTACTAATCAGTCTCCCATGGGGAACCTTGTCGAATGCCTGTCTGAAGTCCATATAGATCACGTCTACCACTCTGCCCTCATCAATCCTCTTTGTTACTTCTTCAAAACACTCAAGCAAGTTTGTGAGACATGATTTTCCACGCACAAAGCCATGTTGACTATTCCTAATCAGTCCTTGCCTTTCCAAATACGTGTACATCCTGTCCCTCAGGATTCCCTCCAACAACTTGCCCACCATCGACATCAAGGTCCTTAGTTCTCTGGCTTGACCTTACCACCCCTCTTAAACAGTGGCACCACGTTAGCCAACCTCCAGTCTTCCCACACCTCACCTGTGACTAATGATGATACAAATATTTCAGCAAGGGGCCCAATAATTACTTCCCTAGCTTCCCATGGAGTTCTAGGGAATGCCTGCTCATCTTTTGGGGATTTATCAACTCTTATGTATTTCAAGACATCCAGCACTTTCTCCTCTGTAATATGGACATTTTTCAAGATGTCATCATCTATTTCCCTGCATTCTATATCTCCCGTGTCCTTTTCCACAGTAAACACTGATGAAAAATACTCGTTTAGTATCTCCCCATCTCCTGCAGCTCTATACAAAGACCACCTTGCTGACCTTTGAGGGGCCCTATTCTCTCCCTAGCTACCCTTTTGTCCTTAACGTATTTGACTTCAGGATTATCTGATCAACCATGATCTCATTGAATGGCAGAGCAGATTTGATGGGCTGAATGGCCTATTTCTGCTGCTACATTTTTTGGTCTTATGGTCTACAGGTACAAGAAGTGGGAATGGATGGTGTTCCTGACTCCGCAAAACATTCACAATTAAAGAGGACCCTGCCAGCTGTATTTTCATTTTGAGGAAATGGGTTGGAGTGGAATCAGACCTGGCACATCTGGCCCAATGTGGTAACAGTAGTGGATGGCTGGTGAGGTTGGCACACCAGAAAGCCAAACTGCATTGAAATCAATGCTTTTAGGCATTTAAGCTCTCTCCCTTTATTCCCTCCTCTGTCCACTCAACCTCCAATCCCCCTCATATTTCTAATGCTCCCTCAAAGTATCCCAAATCCCCACATGCCACTTCAAGACCTCTTATATCTTCATACCTGTTCCATACACCTCCATGAATTCTAACCCCCATATCTCTCATGTCCTCTTGTGACCTCACATATCCCGCATGCCAGCTCTATTCAACTCAAATCTCCATTGCCCCCTCCAATAATCCACTAACCCAATATTTCTTGATGAAGGGCTTATGCCTGAAACATCAATTCTTCTGCTCTTCAGATGCTGCCTGACCGACTGTGCTTTTCCAGCACCACATTCTTTGACAATAATCCACAATACCAACACTTCCACTATCCCCAGTGTACAGGAACAATTGGCAAGTCTGGTGAGTTTTTCAAATGACTTTGAACCTGTCAAGAAGACTCAGTCTTTGAACATCTCCTCTGTAAATATGTTGTCATCTTATAACCTTTAAAAAACTGTCACAATATTAATGATGTGGAGGAGAGGGTGTTGGACTGGGGTGGACAAAGTTAAAAATCACACAGCACCAGGTTATTGACCAATAGTTTTATTTTGAAATACAAGCTTTCAGAGTAATGTCCTTTATCAGCTAGCGACCTGATGAATCAGCAGCACTCTGAAAGCTGAAGAAGGGCTCTTCCTGAAGAAGGGCTCATGCCCGAAACGTCGACTCTCCTGCTCCTTGGATGCTGCCTGACCTGCTGCGCTTTTCCAGCAACACATTTTCAGCTCTGATCTCCACCATCTGCAGTCCTCACTTTCTCCTACTCTGAAAGCTTGTCCTTCCAAATAAACCTGTTGGTCAATATCCTGATGTTGTGTGATTTTTAACTGAGTTCACAATATTAATGATGAAGAAGGAAATCAGGAGGGCAAAAAGGGGCCATGAGATGGCTTTGGCAAATCGGGTTAAGGAGAATCCAAAGGGAGTTTATGAATATATTAAGGGCAAGAGGGTAACTAGGGAGAGAATAGGTCCCCTGAAAGATAAGCAAGGCAGCCTTTGTGTGGAGTCACAGGAGATGGAGGGAGATCCTAAACAAGTATTTTGCATCAGTATTTACTGTGGAGAAGGAAATGGAAGATAGAGGATGTGGGGAAATAGATAGTCACACCTTGAAAAATGTCCACATTACAGAGGAGGAGGTGCTGGATATCTTGAAATGCATGAATGTGGATAAATGCCCAGGGCCTGAGCAGGTGCACCTAGAACGCTGTGGGAAGCTAGGGAAGTGATTGCTGGGCCCCTTGCTGAGATATTTGTATCATTGATAGTCACAGGTGAGGTGCTGGAAGACTGGAGGTTGGATAACGTGGTGCCATTATTTAAGAAAGATGGTAAGGAAAAGCCAGGGAACTATAGACCAGTGAGCCTGACGTCAGTGGTGGCAAGTTGTTGGAGGGAATCCTGAGGGACAGGATGTACATGCATTTGGAAAGGTAAGGACTGATTAGGGATATTCAACATGGTTTTGTGCATGGGAAATCATGTCTCACAAATTTAATTAAGTTTTTTACAGAAGTAACAAAGAGGATTGATGACAGCAGAGTGGTAGACGTGATCTATATGGACTTCAGTAAGGCTTTCCACAAGTTTCCCCATGGGAGACTGATTAGCAAGGTTAGATCTTATGGAATACAGGGAGAACTAGCCATTTGGATGCAGAACTGGCTCAAAGCTAAAAGACAGAGGGTGGTGGTGGAGAGTTGTTTTTCAGACTGGAGGCCTGTGACCAGTGGAGTGCCACAAGGATCGGTGCTGGGTCATCTACTTTTTGTCATTTATGTAAATGATTTGGATGCGGGCATAGGAAGTATACTTAGTAAGTTTGTAAATAACACCAAAATTGGAGGTGAAGTTGACAGCGAAGAAGGTTACCTCAGATTACAACGGGGTCTTGATCAGTTGGGCCTATGGGCTGAGGAGTGGCAGCTAGAGTTTAATTTAGATAAATGCGAGGTGCTGCATTTTGGAAAAGCAAATCAGAGCAAGACTTATACAGTTAATAGCAAGGTCCTAGGGAATGTGGCTGAGCAAAGAGACCTTGGAGAGCAGGTTCATAGCTCATTGAAAGTAGAGTTGCAGGTGGATAGGATAGTAAATAAGGCATTTGTTATGCTTTCCTTTATTGGACGGAGTATTGAGTACAGGAGATGGCAGGCCATATTGTGGCTGTACAGGACATTGTTTGGGCCACTGTTGGAATATTGCATGTAATTCTGGACTCCTTCCTATCAGAAGGATGTTGTGAAACTTGAAAGGGTTCAGAAAAGATTTACAAGGATGTTGCTAGGGTTGGAGGATTTGAGCTATAGGGAGAGGCTGAATAGACTGGGGCTGTTTTCCCTGGAGTGTCGGAGGTTGAGTGGTGAGAAACATGGATAGCATAAACAGACTCCCTGGGATGGGGAGTCCAGAACTAGAGGGCATAGTTTTCGGGTGAGAAGAGAAAGATATAAAAGGGACCTAAGGGGTAATGTTTTCACACAGAGGGTGGTGTGTGTATGGAATGAGCTACCAGAGGAAGTGGTGGTGGCTGGTACAGTTACAGCTTTTAAAAGGCATTTGCATAGGTCTATGAATAGGAAGGGTTTAGAGGGATATGAGCCAAGTGCTGGCAAATGGGACAAGACTAGGTTAGGATATCTAATTGGCATGGACAAGTTGGACTGAAGGGTCTGTTTCCATTCTGTATATCTCTATGACTCCATGACTCTTTGACTTTATGCCCGCGACATCTTTTAAGTTCAAATAAATATACACAAAGGTTTTAAAGAAAAATCTTTTTGAAGGAAAAGTCATAAAGTTATTACTTAAACTAAATGATCTCTTTTCTTGACAACTGTATCAACATCGCTTGCATTCACCACTTTTGGAGCCCAGCCAAGCTTTCACTCTGGACAAAACAAATGTCTGGTTGTCATATGGACAAAGTTAAAAATCATGCAATACCAGGTTATAGTCCAACAGGTTTATTTGGAAACACTGGCTTTCGAAATGCTACTGCTTCAGTAGATGGTGGTGGAGCAAAAGACACAGAATTTAAAGCAGAAGATTATAGTATCATGCAGCTGAAAAGCTCCTCAACATCATGGTTGTAATGTATTACAGTTTCCTCTCTGCTGTCCCCTCTGTTTCTGCTGGAGAAGTGTCAATAAAATTAGTTCTGCATGATGGACCTTTTTTTCATGCAGGATACAAAAGAAAATGGAATCCTTTCCTACATTCCTTTTCTTTTATTCATTCATGAGAAATGGTTATTGCTGACCCAGCCAATATTTATTGCCCATTCCTCATTGTCCCTGTGGTGGTGATCTACCTTGTTTAATAGCTGTAGTGAGGGAGCGGAGCCCGCAGTGCTGTAAGGAATGGAGTACTAGAATTTTGTCTGAGCAATACTGAAGGAAATTATTATGTCAGTGGTTTAACAGTAATCACTAGTCTTTTAACTCCAAATATCACACAGTTCAAATACCACCCTCTGCCATGGTGGCATTGAATGCCTGCTGATTAGCTTGAGATTCTGGATTATTAGTGCAGGGACATATCCATTAGGTCACTGTGTCCCTATAGTGCACTTGGTTTTGGAGGGAAATGTGCAGCTGGTGGAGCTTCGATGTATCTGTTGCCCTTGTCCTTCCACATCGTCAGGGTCTGAGGTATCATCAAACATTTGAGGACTCTGGGTCTATATTTGATGCAGTTTAGAATGATGATGGGGGGATCTAATTGAAGCATACAGAATACTGAATGTCCTCGATAGAGTAGATGTTAGGAAGATGTTTCCATTGTTAGGAGGGACTAGGACCTGAGGGTACAGTTTGAGAGTAAAGGGAAGACAATTTAGAATGGAGATAAGGAGAAACTTCTTCAGCCAGAGTGTGGTGAATCTATACAATTCATTGCCACAGAAGCCTGGGGAGGCCAGGTCATTGAGTGTATTTAAGACTGAGATAGATAGGTTCTTGAGTATCAAAGGGATCAAGAGCTACAGGGAGAAAGCAGGAGAATGGGGGTTAAGAAACATAGCAGGCAGCATCGGAGGAGTAGGAAAATCAATCAATCAGGAATCCTGATTAAGGCCTTTTGCCCGAAATGTTGATTTTCCTGATTCTCGGATGCTGCCTGACCTGCTGTGCTTTTCCAATACTACACTAATCTTGACTCTGATCTCCAGCATCTGTAGTACTCATTTTTGCCTTGAGAAACAGATCAACCATGATTGAATGGCGGGAGACAAAAAAACTGCAGATGTTGGAATCCAAAGTAGACGAGCAGAAGGCTGGAAGGACAAAGCAAGCCAAGCAGCTTCAGGAGGTGGAGAAGTCGACATTGTGAGTGTAACCATTCTTCAGGACTTGGGGTGGATGTAGGGGAGCTACAGATACAGGAGGTGGCAGGGGCAGGGTGGTGAAGTGGGATTAGGTAAAGACAGACAGAGTGTACAACGTGGTTGGTCAATGGGAGGAGTGAATCTGGTTGGTGGCAGGGAGGAGTGGAAGGGAGGGGGAGGGGCTGGGAAGGGAATTGAGGATAAAGGGGCCAAATTCTTTTCAGATAGTGTCTTACTCGTGTTACCTGTGAGATTGCAAGTACTATGGAATATCCATGGCAATGGAAATGGCTCAAAATGATAGTTGCAGGTAGAAAGGGAGTTCTCTCCCTGAGCAGGCAATGCATGTCCATTTTCTCAATGCTGCCAATTCAGTCAAATAGCTTTACCTGTTTCAATGTTCAAAGTCAGAAGTCACATGACACAAGACTATTGTCTAGGCAGAAGTGGGTACTGGAGATTACAGTCTAGATTAGAGTGGTGTTGGAAAAGCACAGTAGCTCAGGCAGCATCTGAGGAGTAGGAAAACTGATGTTTTGGGCCTTCATCAGGAATTGTTTGACACGTTTATTTGAAATCACAAGGTTTCGGAATGCTGCTCCTGTGTCAAAGGCTCTGATTTAATCTACCCCATTCCTGCATCATACCCTGCACCTCCACATTGTCGGAACGTTCATGAGATCACCAGAGATGTGGATTGGTTGTTGTTAGGCGATGCAATCAAAGATTGTTGGGATAGATGAGATTAGATGATGAGATTCCCTACAGTGTGGAAACAGGCCCTTTAGCCCAACCAGTCCACACTGACCCTATGAAGAGCAACCCAGCCCCCTCTGACTAATGCACCTAACACTATGGACAATTTAGCATGGCCAGTTCACCTGACCTGCACATCTTTGGACTGTGGGAGGAAACCGGAGCACCCAGAGGAAACCCTGCAGACATGGGGAGAATGTGCAAATTCTGCCCAGACAGCCGCCCAAGGCTGGAATGGAACCTGGGACCCTGGTGTTGTAAGGCCATCATGCTAACCACTGAGCCATCATGCATAGGAGCATGGAATTCAAATCAGTTGAGCCATGATCTTATTCAATGGTTTACATTTGCCTCTGTTTTATATGTATGTATGTATGTATGTCTGTCTGTATGTATGTATGTATGTATGTATGCTGAAATGAATGCATTTCTGGTCTCATATAATGGCATGATTAAGAATAAAGGTGCACTGACAGCTTGACTGCATCAAAAAGAATGTCTTTTGCAGATCACTCTGCTGAGTTGAAGAAATTCTTTCATAGATGTAGGGATGATGCAACCATTCGAGTCACAATCATTGGAGAACTTAGGAGCAATAAAATCCAGGTCAAATATCTGGGCAAATGCGATAACCTAGCAAGGAAGAAGGTAGAAAGTGATAATTGTAGATTGCAGGAGTACTCTTTTCCTGGGATGAGGAGTTCGTTTGCTCAGTCAATATTTATTATGCATCTCAGAGTCAGTTAACCACATTTCTGTGGTTCTGGAATCACATGGAGTCCAGACCAGATAAGAACAGCAATTTCCTTCCCTGTTTTCTTGCTTGGTGAACCAGATGGGTGGTGAACAATCCACAATAGTTTCATGGTCATCATTAGACTCTTAATTCCAGATTTTTGTTGCATTCAATTTCCACTGTCTGTCATGGCTGGATTCAAACCCAGCTCCCCAGAATGTTACTTGGGTCTCTGGATTAACAGTCCAATGATAACTAAGCCATGTCCACCAAATTTCAATGGGCTTCAGGCCAGGCAGCTAGATTTGCAGTCTCAGAGTCAGAAATTTAGAAGCTGCTGTCACCATGGTAACCATCAATAATGTAAATGCCACCATTTCCAGTCAAAGACAATAGACAATAGACAATATGTGCAGGAGTAGGCCATTCAGCCCTTCGAGCCTGCATCGCCATTCAATATGATAATGGCTGATCATTCCTAATCAGTATCCGCTTCCTGCCTCATCTCCATAACCCTTGATTCCACTATCTTTGAGAGCTCTATCCAACTCTTTCTTAAATGAATCCAGAGACTGGGCCTCCACTGCCCTCTGGGGCAAAGCATTCCACACACCCACCACTCTCTGGGTGAAGAAGTTTCTCCTCATCCCTGTCCTAAATGGTCTACCCCGTATTTTTAAGCTGTGTCCTCTGGTTCGGCACTCACCCATCAGTGGAAACATGTTTCCTGCTGCCAGAGTGTCCAATCCTTTCATAATCTTAAATGTCTCAATTAGATCCCCTCTCAGTCTTCTAAACTCAAGGGTATACAAGCCCAGTTGCTTCAGTCTTTCAGTGCAAGGCAATCCCTCCATTCCAGGAATTGACCTTGTGAACCTACGCTGCACTCCCTCAATAGCCAGAATGTCTTTCCTCAAATTTGGAAACCAGAACTCCAAAGTTTGCCATCGAAGTGAGAAAGTTGGTTATATTCGGAAGGTAGGTATAATGCTCCAGGTCATGGTACAGCTCCAAGTCACATGCTTACACCACTTTGAGGTAATGATACACCTGATTCTTGAAATGCTTGGGTGATCGACTCAGAAATGGAAGGGACATCATCAAACGGGAGGTAATAAGTTGTAATTAGTCAGAGAGCAAGAGAAACAGCATATGGAAAATTAGATTAATAAGGTTGAAGATATGATACCACCATCCATAATGGAAATAAAACTCAGAGACTTAAAAGTTACTTTGATCTTTGACATGGCTGCAGCAGTATCTGTTATTTTAGAATGCATAAAATTCCTTTACACAAAATTGGAGTGAAACTGATTAGTTATTCCAATAACCCAATTCCAGGGTTGGGTCAAGGAAATACTGGATTGAACATAATGTGCATATTTCTTAGTCTTGAACATATTAGGAGGGAACAGGATTCCCCCAAATGAGAAGGATTTGGCCAATGAAAATATGATTAGATTGACCTGCGTTATTTATTGTCGGGATCACGATAGGGTACATCTGATATTGAGGGAATTGCCAGACTGCATAAAGAACCTTTGAAAGGCAAGGACCAAATGGTAAAAGCGAAGGCCAAGTCAAGATTAAGGATAATTTACAGGTGACATTTGTAAAGTCTAGAACATTATTGCATGCCCAGTTAGAAGCAGCAAGTGAAGAAATGGGTAGATTCGACAGAACAGGGCAATTAAGAAAGTGAAAATGTGTGAAGTGTTTCACAGAATGAGAAATGATCCAACCAAATCTCTTTTTTTTAATTCCATGGTCAAACACAGGAAACTATGGGAATGGGTGTGTGCCATTTTTTTGAAGGGAACAGGGAACTTTATTATGATCAATAGGTACAGCAATTCGATGATAAAATCACAAGAATTAAGAACAGGAGTAAGCCATTCAGCCCCTTGATTCTATAGGATCAAGGATCATCCTACATTCCTCATATCCACTTTCCTGCCCTTTCCCAAAAGACTTGATTCCCTTACTGATCAAGAACCTATCTATCTCAGCCTTAAATGTACACATGGACTCTGCCCCATGGCTCTTTGAGACAAAGACTCACAACTCTCTGAGGGAAGAAATTTGTCACCATCTCAGCCTTAAATTTGCACCCCTTAATTCTGAGAGCATGCCCCTGTCCTTAGATTCTCCCAAGTTTGCATAAATGTTGAGCCGATGCCCAATAACCCGAGTACTATTGATGTTCTGGGTAGGCAGAGACATTAATGTAGGATGATTGTCCACAGATTATGGTAGATGAATTTGAAATATTTCTAAGTAAGAATGGAGTCAAACACAGTCCTGATGAAGGACTTTTGCCCAAAACATCGATTTGCCTGCTCCTCGGATGCTGCCTGACCTGCTGTGCTTTTTCAGCACCACACTCTTGACTCTGATCTCCAGCATCTGCAGTCCTCACTACCTCTACACTCTTATTACCACCATATCACCTTACAGAGAATGTTGCTGCAGTAAGTTTTGGAGAGATTATCAAAGAGATTTTCTCTGAAGTACTGACTGGATGATAAGCCAGGCAGGGAATGCCAAGTTTATTTGCAGCACAGAGTCTCTGTGCATTTTTCAGATTGATCTCACAGTCTACAACATGGGTTCGTGTTTAAACACACTTCTAGAGAAGGTCTAGCATGCTCAATCCTGACAGTAATAACAAAGCAAGATGAAGTGAAGGGGAGTCATGATGTTCAGAGAGTTCAGTGCTGGCCAGAAGGTCTTAGGGAGCAATTACTGAGGTGATAAGGAGATGGGTAAAACCAGAGGGCATTACTTCAAGGTATGGAGCCAGTGGCATAGAGGAGATATGAGGAAACATTCTTTCCCCCAGAGGATGGTAGTAATATGGATATCCCGATAAAGAGGGTAGTGGAGTCAGGATCTTTCGCAACATTAAAGAAGCATTTAGATGAGCATTTAAAATGTTAGGGCAGCGTCAGCTTTGGTCTCAATGCAGATAAATGGGCTCTGTGCAGCTTGGTGTCTGTTGGTCGATGTAGACATAGTGGGCCGAATGGCCTGTTTCTGTGCTGGATGTTTGTCTGACTCTAAGGATGCGATTGGTATTGTTGCAAAGTAACTTAATGCATTCACATATTTAGTGAAGGTTGGAAAGAGTCTATGACAGTATCATGTATATCATTTCTCTGGAAAAGGAAATCTGACAAAAGGAGAGCACGATAAATCTTCTACAGTCTAAATTCCTCTCACAGTTCAAAGTGAAAAGAGGAAAGAAAGTGAAAGTTACAAAGAAATTGAAAGTTTTCCAGGATCACAGAAATAGCCCATAAAGCATCGCCATAAGACTATTAGGCCATAAGACCAGTAGACAACAAGACCAGTGGACAATAAGACCATTAGACTGTAAGACCATTAGACTGTAAGATTATTAGACTGTAAGACCATTAGACTGTAAGACCATTAGACCGTAAGACCATTAGGCTGTAAGACCATTAGACTGTAAGATTATTAGACTGTAAGACCATTAGACTGTAAGACCATTAGACCGTAAGACCATTAGACTGTAAGACTATTAGACAGTAAGATCATTAGACCGTAAGATTATTAGACTGTAAGACCATTAGACTGTAAGACTATTAGATTGTAAGACCATTAGACTGTAAGACCATTAGACCGTAAGACCATTAGACCGTAAGACCATTAGGCTGTAAGACCATTAGACTGTAAGATTATTAGACTGTAAGACCATTAGACTGTAAGACCATTAGACCGTAAGACCATTAGACTGTAAGACTATTAGACAGTAAGATCATTAGACCGTAAGATTATTAGACTGTAAGACCATTAGACTGTAAGACTATTAGATTGTAAGACCATTAGACTGTAAGACCATTAGATTGTAAGACCATTAGACCGTACGATTGTTAGACTGTAAGACCATTAGACTGTAAGACTATTAGACTGTAAGACTATTAGACTGTAAGACCATTAGACCGTAAGACCATTAGACTGTAAGACCATTTGACCGTAAGAAATCGGAACAGGAATAGACCATTTGGATCCTTCAGTTGGATCTGACATTCAGTAGGATTTTGGCTAATCCGACATACGTCACATCCACTGCCCTTTCCCCATAGCCCTTTCTTCCCGACTGATCAAGAATCTATCTATCTAACCCTACATAAACACAAGGACTCTAGCCCCTCAGCTCTCTGTGGCAAGGGGTTCCAAAGACTCACAATCTCTCGAGAGAAGAAATTCCCCATCATCTCAGCCTTAAATTGGCATCCCTTTGTTCAGACATTATGCCCTCTGGTCTTACGCTCTCCAATGAGAGGAAACATCCTCTCAGTAGTTACCCTTTCAAGCACCTCAAGAATTCTATCCATTACAATGAGATAACCTCCCACTCCTCTTGTCAAAAAGCACATCAGGTTTCTTGATAAAGGCACATCAACCAATGATACAACCTTAATCATTAATTGGCGATGTTAGTCAATGCTGATTTGACAATTCAGAGTTCAAAGTCAAGCCGCTGGAAATGGAATTGGAGTGAGAAAGCCAGGCAAAAAGAGCATTAAGCTTGACAGATTAATTGCAAGTTCGGAAGAAGGTTGAAGAAGGAAGTTGTTCTTTTAAAATTTTCTTGCCAATTGATAATGTTTACTGGGGTGGCCATCATTAGCATTGCTGCCTCACAGTGCCAGGTGCCCAGGTTCACATTCTGCCTGTGTAGGTTTCATCCTACAGTACAAAGATCATAGAATCCCTACAGTGTGGAAATATGCCATTCCGGCCCAATGACCCTTCAAACAGCAACCCACCCAGAGCCATTCCCTGACCCTATTACTCTATGTTTTCCCCTGACTAATGTACCTAACCTACACACTATGGGCAATTTATGATGGCCAATCCATCTAACCTGCACATCATTGGACTGTGGGAGGAAACCGGAGCAAACTCACACAGACACGGGGAGAACGTGCAAACTCCACACAGACAGTTGCTGGAATCGAACCCGGATCCCTGGCGCTGTGAGGTAACAGTGCTAACCACTGAGCCACTGTGCTGCCCAAGAATGTGCAGGTTAGATGGATTGGCCAGGCTTAAAAAAAATTCTGTGTGGTGTCTAGGTATGTGCAGATTAGGTGGTTTCACTATGGTAAAAATGCCATTTGGGGTTAAGGATCTGGGTGGAATTCTCTGTGGAGGATCACTACAGGTTCATTGATCTCAAAGGCCACCTGATACACTGTAGGGATTCTATATAACTGAAGTTAAACACCTGCTGGTGCTCAGAGAGAAAACAATACTTCATGCAATGTGCTGTCATAATTTTAGTATGTTTAGTTTATGGTTTCGGCAAAAATAAAGTAATCCAATCTGATAAATTTCAAGTGTTGTATCTCGGTAACTCCGTGCATGTATCATTTGACATTTTAATGCAAACACTGCTTTTATTTAAGTGAGGAATGATTGTAGTATATTAGAATTGCTTCTCTCCTGCCCTTATTTGCTTCAGTCGGGGGAAGCGTATAAGTTAATTCAACAATAGCTATTTGCAGGGAGACTACCATAATGGGCTAAATCCTGTGCAGTTCCTGGGATTGGGAAGAATGGAGAATTGCAGTTGTGCTCAGGGTTAAAAATTTGATGGTGGCGTGGAAGTTTGTTTTTAAATGCCTGGAACGTTAAAAACAACAGAGGTTCCAATGGCAAGTGTCAAGAAACTCTTTTCAATGTACGTTACACATGCTCAGGAAAAGCCCAGCTCACTAGAATTCTGCCTCCTTTCCCAATTAAGCTTCCAGCACTTGGCCCATAGCCTCGTCTTCCTTGGCATCGCGAAGTGCACAGTCAAACACTTCTTCAACGTTATGAGGGTTTCTGCTTCTACCATCCTGACAGGCAGTGAGTTCCAGGCACCAGTTGAGCAGACTACAAGCCAATGTGTGTTTTGTAGGAAGGCGCAGGCAAATGGGAGAGAGAAGTCAGCTCAGTCGAGCAGCCACCTGCAGCACTTTTACTGTTCTGGTGGTTAAAGTAAAAAAAATACTTAGGTTTGCCTTCAATGGCCTCCAATGGTCCCTGTATACAATTGAAAAAAAGCTAAGCAAACCCAGGATTTTATTCAAGTCTTAAAAGGACTATTGGCCAGCTTAAAGATTGGAATCAAAATGGCGATAGTCCAAAAATGTTTAGCCAAATGGAGAGATATTCAGGGCAAGAACTCTGCCTGTCCCAGCATAATCAATGCATTCAAGGATATTTTTCTTTCCCACTGGAACAGTCTTGAGCCCCAACCCTCCTGCTCTAGAGTAAGGGACACTACCACTGCACCATAAGAGTCCTGCCCTGACCTCTCTATGAAGGAACCGCAGGGCCTTGTCTATATTAATCCCCAGCCGCGCCTCTCACCCTAATGTTAACCCTAATTCTAACACTAACCCTGTCACCTCTCCAGTCAGTCTACCCACCCTTTACCCCGCATCGCAGCTCACACCGACTTCCTCCAGTCATCAGCCAGTTATTTGCAACAGCACCCCAGCTAATAGTCATGAGGCCTGACAGCCCGTGCTCTTCTGACCTCAGCATCCAGATACTGCGACCTTACCCCTGGGGTCATTTACCAAAGGTGCCCGCCATTCTGATTCACCGTCCCTTTAAGAAAACTGCACCCAGGGCTGATCATTTGACCTTTGCATTTGCCGCTGTTAATCAGGACTGGTTCTTGGCTTTGCTCATGCTTCCTTTTGTCCCACATGGATAACAAACCTCTTCTTTGTCGCTCATATGCAAAGACGTTTGGCAGTCCTTTCCTCTGCTGAATCACAATCTGCCGTCTTATGCAATGGGCCACTGTGACGCAGGTCTGCTTGTTTGATCATGTGAAATCATCCCACAGCCTATAGCTGGCTCTTGTTCCAAACTCTGTCAAATGTCATGAAGCCTTCTCAGTAGCTGACGCATTTGGCACCTGTTGATAGACAGTCATTCTATTGTTGCACGCTTCTTAAAGTGAAAAGTCTGTTCCTGACTTAACACAAGAGCTCATTTCATCTGACGTATGAGATGAGAGCCATCTCCCTGGCACGGACTGCTGCCATTTAAATTTCTCTACAGACTCTACCTTGGGAAGAGCCAAGAAACCCTACAATGTGTAAACAGGCCCTTCGACCCAACATGTCCACATTGACATTCTGAAGTGTAACCCATCCAGACCAATTCCCCTAGATTTTCCCCTGACTACTGCACCTAACCTACACATCCCTGAACACTTTGGGCAATTTAGTCTAGCCAATTCACCTAATCTGCACATCTTTGGATTGTGGGAGGAAACCCACACAGACATGGGGAGAATGTGCAAGCTTCACACTGACAGTCGCCCAAGGCTGGAATTGAACCCAGGTCCTTGGCGCTGTGAGGCAGCAGTGCTGACCATTGAGTGGCCATGCCACCCATGTCCATTTGCCCATGACCAAGAAAGAATGGGAAGTGAGGTTCAGCGAAGAGATTCCCAGCAATTTCTGGTTATATCATCTCTAAGTTTGTAGAGGGAAGTGTTAGCCTCACAAATTGTCCTGCAGCAACCAGTAACCTTCCGGATCAAATATTGGACTTGCATGAACTGACTACCAGATTGATCATGAGAATAAAACATTTAGGTCTCTGGCATCTGTTTAGAAAATGTTATCACATTCATTAACTTGAACAATGATTCTTTTAATGTTCATTGAATGAGACACAATTCAATCAATTACAAGTTATTCCTCTTGGAGACATGTCACAGTGACTAGGATAATGTAGCTTCAGAAGAGCATCCATTGTTACCTCAACACATCAGTAACCAATCCACAGCTGAACAAATAAATAACTCAGGAAAGGAAAACCAGGATGAAGGGAGCTGGGTTTGATGATGCATGTGTGATTCTCCAATCAAGTAAGGATACCACCAAACCCTGTTGATTGTTGCTGAAATTGAGGGAGCATTGTTTGAGAACCTTACACCGACCGTCTTCCTAGGCCCTTCTCTTAGGAAGTTCCATGTAATGGTCAATGGCTTACCTGCTCCGTATTTGATTACACCCACCTCCCCATCTACTCAGTCCACACAGTTCATGATTTTGAAATCAGACAAATCTCCTCATATTCACATCCTTGGAGGAAAATCAATCCACCTTCTCCAAACTATAACACTGTAGTATGTTCCAAGGTTTAAACATTAAATAGTTGCCAGAGGGAATCCTGAGGGATAGGATTTACATGTATTTGAAAATGCAAGGACTAATTTGGATAGTCAACATGGCTTTGTGCATGGGAAATTGTGTCTCACTGACTTGATTGAGTTTTTTGAAGAAGTAACCAAGAGGATTGATGAGGGCAGAGTGGTGGACATGATCTATATGGACATCTGTAAGGCACTCAACAAGGTTCTTCATGGTAGACTGGTTAGCAAGGTTAGATCACATGGAATATAGGGATAACCAGCCATTTTGAAACAGAACTGGCTCTAAGGTAGAAGACAGAGGGTGGTGGTGGAGGGTTACCTTTCAGACTGGAGGCCTGTGACCAGCAATGTTCCACAAGGATTGGTGCTGGGTCCACTGTTTTTTGTCATTTATAAATGACTTAAATATGAACATAGGAGGTATGGTTAGTAAGTTTGCAGATGACACCAAAATTGGAGGTGTAGTGTACAGCAAAGAAGGTTGTCTCGAGAGTACAACAGGATTTTGATCAGATGGGCCAATGTACCAAGGAGTGGAAGATGGAGTTTAATTTAGAAAAATGTAGGGGGCAGCATTTTGGAAAGGCAAATCAGGGCAGGACTTACACACTTAATGGTAAGGTCCTGAGGAGTGTTTCTAAACAAGGAGACCTTGGAGTGCAGGTTCATAGTTCCTCGAAAGTGGAGTCACAGATAGATAGGATAGTGAAGAAGGCATTTACTATGCTTTCCTTTATTGGTCAGAGCATTGAGTACAGGAGTTAAGGCCGAACAAGACGTTGGGTGAGGCCACTTTTAGAATACTGTATTCAATTCTGATCATCCTGCTATAGGAAAGATGTTGCAAAACTTGAAAGGGTTCGGAATAGATTTACAAGAATGTTGCCAGAGTTGGAATGTTTGAGCTATAGACAGAGACTGAATAGGGTGGGGCTGTTTTCCCTGGAGCATCAGAGACCAAGGGGTGACCTTATAGAGGTTTATAAAATCATGAAGGGCATGGAAGGGTAAGTAGACAAGGTCTTTTCCCTGGGTTGGAGGAGTCCAAAACTGGAGGGCATGGGTTTCAGGTGAGAGGTGAAAGATTTAAAAAGGACTTAAGGGGCACGTTTTTCATGCAGAGGGTGGTACGTGTATGGAATGAGCTGCCAGAGGAAGTGGTGGAGGCTGGTACAATTGCAACATTTAAAAGGCATTTGGATGGGTATATGAATAGGACGGGTGTGGAGGGATATGGGTTGGGTGCTGGCAGGTGGGACTAGATTGGGTTGGGATATCTGGTCGGCATGGACGAATTGGACCAAAGGGTTTGTTTCTGTGCTGTGCATCTCTATGCCTCTCTGACTGCATTTTGTTTCCTGGTCTGCTTTGCTGGTCTGACTGTTGAGGCTATCAATAAAGTCATTCAATAAAGTTTGCCTGTTGTGAGTTCATGAGTTAATCTTTTGCAAGTTCAGAGCACAACACACATAACTGAAGTTCCTCATCCTACAGGTCTCATTATGATCCTTATTTACAGATAATTCAATGTAGCACTTAGAGAGCTTTGTAATGTTTGAAGTCAACTCAAGAAAAGTTCTGGAAATACTCTCTCGAATTCCGGTAATGGTCATTAAGCGCTTCAACATCTCATTGCATTTCCTACGAAGAGATAAAACAGCTTACTTACCACAGGAGATTCTTCCATTCATAAAGTAGCACAGGAAACGTCATTGTTTTGAGTTTCAGTGGGGGCAAGGAGGGGAGTGTGTTTCACTCATAGCTACAGGGCACACAAGGAAACTCTGTTTTTCACATCAAATCCCAGTTTCCTCTTGATCAAATGCAGAAGCTGCAACAGCCCTAGAGGAAATTCCTGCTCTGAGCTCTGTGGAATGTTCTTCAGATTCGCCTCATGACCTTTAACCTTTAATTGCCAAAAAGAAAAGACAGGTTCCACTGTCAGCTCATGACTTCTAACCTTTTCAGAGTACACATCCTAAACAGATAGGGATATCGTGGGTTACAGTGAAACAGCAGGAAATAGAGTGTGAGGAATGTTAGATCAGCCAAGGTCCTATTGAATGGCCGAGTAAGTTTGAGGGGCTGAATGGCCTACTCCTGTTCCTATTTCTTAAGCTCTTATGACAACCAACCTTATTTGAACTGACACTGAGAAGTAGATATTACAATTTCAATTTGTAGTTCTGTATCCAGTCCAAAATGACCAAACTAAACGAAGCACAGATTGAGATTAACGAAGCATCCTTGCCTCTGAACCAACCATTGCTGGCCCTTAAGAGACTAGCCCCTCAGTTATTTATCCCTGATGAGAAACCCCTTTGCCCCCCACTTCCCCCACCCCCCACCCCCCACACCATCCTGGGTCTTATGCTTGACGCTCTCCTCCTCAATGGTGGTTCATTCTGCTGGCAAGACCTGGTTACGGTATGTGGTAAGTAGACTGGGCAGAGCATCACAGAGAAAATGCACCTTTTGGATCTGTTCACGTGATGTTCCAGATGGAGAAACCAGTAAGACTGGTGAATGAGAATGTAATGTCTGCTCTACCTTGCATATTTCAAAATGGAAGACCAGGAAGACCCATATCTTCATCACCATGCTTACTCATTTTATTTTTAACCCTCTGGGTTGGGTGCCAATGCCCAGGCAAGAATTTATTGTCTGTCCAGCATTGTCCTTTGAGAAGGTGATTAGATTAGATTACTTACAGTGTGGAAACAGGCCCTTCGGCCCAACAAGTCCACACCGACCCGCCAAAGCGCAACCCACCCATACCCTTACATTTACCCCTTACCTAACACTACGGGCAATTTAGCATGGCCAATTCACCTGACCCGCACATCTTTGGACTGTGGGAGGAAACCGGAGCACCCAGAGGAAACCCACGCAGACACGGGGAGAACGTGCAAACTCCACACAGTCAGTCGCCTGAGTTGGGAATTGAGCCCGGGTCTCAGGCGCTGTGAGGCAGCAGTGCTAACCACTGTGCTACCGTGCCGCCCACAAGGTGGCAGTGGGTCGCTTTCTGAAGATATTTTAGTCTTCGTAGGATCATTAATGCTGCCAGGTAAGATCTCAACACAACAATAACCTCAGGTTAAGAGAGTCTCAAGGCCAATTAGGCCTGGATAATAAATACTAGCCACATCCCATGCGTTAATCTAAGGGAAAACGGATGATGATCAGACTGGAGTCTTCTCCTTTCTTCCTGGAATTCTTCCTGCTTCTCACCCACTTCAGTTCTCCTGTCATCCCTTTCTTATCCTGCCCTCATTTTTCTTTCAGGCAACTCTGACAGAAAACTGACCATCATCCTCAGTCCCAGCCCCCATCTACATTTTCCCCAAGACATGTTGTCCAGGTACAGAATCTCAAATCCAGCTGTTAAATAAAGGGATTGTCTGACACCAGGATATCTTTAGAATGTGCCAATTTTAATTCATTTTTTTAAAAAAGCTTCATCAAGATAATTTGCCTCAGCACCACATTGACACAGTATATCATTGGATGCAATATATCAATGGATGACTCACTCATTTCACACACTGATCCATTCGCACACTTTCATCAACCCTTTTGTGTTTGCTTTTGATTGTCCCAGTGGAGTTTCCTGTTGGTTCAGGTGTACATTTTACCAGAGTGCAGTGTACCTTCAATGAAAATCTGACTGCTGTTCCACCCCACTCTTTTTCAAGATTCTTGCGTGAAGTTGTCTGATTCATCTATTTGATGGTGTCTCTTCCGTGTTTAAAAAGTTGTTTCAAACATTATCTTCTTTGCAACTTCAGTAGACTTGATGAATGAGACAGTCTCTGGGTATTTTCAGAAGTGTTTACATTCAGTCAAACAGTCTCTATTTCAATTTCTTGGGTTACACTGCCATCTTGTGGCAACATAGTCTCTTGCATTAGAATTGTTGTTGAGCTTTGAAGCATTGCATCTTTTGACAGCGTTAAAAATCACACAACACCGGGTTATAGTCCAACAGGTTCAGTTGGAAGAACACTAGCTTTCGGATCGCCGCTCCTTCATCAGGTTGTGAACCACCTGTTGAAGGAGCATCGCTCCGAAAGTTTGTGCTTCCAATTAAACCTGTTGGACTATAACCTGGTGTTGTGTGATTTTTAACTTTGTACACCCCAGCCCAACACCAGCATCTCCAAATCTTTTGATAGTCTTGCTAACAAGCTCAACAAATTGGGTGGAGGTGTGTAACTCAGGCTGACCTTTAGCATTATGAACCAGCTTGCAGTGATGGAGTGGGTGTTGTAAATGCAGGAATGTATGACATATCAGTTTTTCATCATGTAAATATAATTATCATAGAATATTAGATGCAATAGAACGCAACCAAACCAAAAATATATCAGGTGTGCAAATTAGAACGAAAGGGTGAATTAAGGAACAATCTTCTCTGACCCCAAGTCTTTATTGCTTGTGGCAACAATTGCTAATTGTACTGTTGATTCTTTTGGAGCACTTGTAGAACATATTGGTGGGGTAGGAAAACTGCTCACAATGATCTGAATTTGTCACCACTTTGGCAGGAGGTCAAGTATTGGAGGTAAAGCCCCACAACACCCCTCAAGCCAAACCAAAAACGTACATGTCTGATTTCATCACCAAAATGGTCAGTCTGCTTCTCCTTGTTATTAGTTTTCGCTGAGACAAAAAAAGACATTGAATAATTTTTTTCAAAAATCTCATAGACGAAGAGTCCTATTATCTTAAACAGTTGAGGCTTCACCAGATAAGCTTCCATGATCCTGCTTCCATGTGGTCCTGTAACCTTTATCACAGGAAGGAATTTCTGTATGGAATTACAGTTGTGTGTGTTGCTGTCAATGGGTGCCATTGGTGTGTTAAGTGGAATAAGCAGATTCATTCACCTCTTCATAATCCCTTTCCTCAAAAGAGACAAGAGACTATAGAGTCTTTGCCAGCCATGGAGAAGTGTATAGGGGGATCCAGGACATCTGCTCCTAACAAATCACCAGGTACCAGTAGATGTGAGGTGTTGATGTGCTATCTGGCGTCTGTTCCTTTTTATTATCACTCACTGCAGTTAACCCAGATACAGTCTGCCCTCACGGTTTGGATTAGATTCAGCAATGGGCCTTTATCTGATGAGGTGTTACTTATATTAGCTCCCATAACATAAGAATGTAGTGCTGAAGGGTTCAGGAAACCTTTATTACAACTCCTAGATTCTACTGTATATTGCAATGCCACAGAGCGGTGATGGTCTAGTGGTGTTATCACTGGATTATTAATGTGAGACTTACATGATGTCCTGAGGTTCCCAGGTTCAAATCTCAGAACAGTAGATTGAATTTCAATTCAATGAAAAACAAATCTGGAGTTAGGAGTCTAATAACAGCTTTGAAGCCATTGCTGGTACATCAGGGGGAGGAAAGAAAAGCCATTTGGTTCACTTATGCCCCTTTAAGGAAATAAATTGCAGTCCTTCCCTGGTCTGACCTACATGTGACAGCAGACCCATGGCGATGTGATTATCTCTTACCTGTCCTCTGTAATGGCCTGGCCAGTGACACTCTCATATTGTGAATGAATTTAAAAGCACACACACACATCTGGGTTCTGGCTAAGATATTGACGATAGGATGAGACAAACAAACTGCAGATGCCGGAATCCAAAGTAGACAGGCAGGAGGCTGGATAAACACAGCAAACCAGGCAGCATCAGGATGTGGAGAAAGTCAATGCTTTGGGTATAACTTCTCCACCGTTTAACTGGAGCATGCTTTTGCCAGCACACCTTGCTGCAAGAGAACTCAGTAAGTTGGGGTTTGAGATGTTTATACCACCATGTCACATTCCAGGATATAGTGGTGACTTTGTGAGAGTATCATTTAAAGAACCATTTCACACAGGCTGTGAGACATACACACTATCAAACTCATGCTCTGTCACTCTGTCCTGGAAGAGTAAGCTAAAGTCTAGACTGTCGTCTTGAGCAGGTCACCTGCTTCCTTGGTGCATTGTTTTCCTGTGAGAGACTTTTTTTTTCTGAGAGACGTAAAAGATCTGTATAACCACCCTGAAACTAAAGGGATAGAGTTTCAGTGGTGTAGACTTGTTCACAAAGCACTGAAACAATTTCAGTGTGTTCTGTAACTTAATGAAGAAGATTCAAAATCACAAACGCCTCCTTGCTTAATAAAAAAAGGTAATGATGAGAAATAATGTGTGAAATAATCTTTCTCCCATTAGAGTGAAGTATTGTCCGAGGTTTACTGGTTTGGTTTAAACACCCCCTACACTCTGGGGTTGAATGGAAGACACTCAGGAGAATTCTTGACCTCAATGATGATTTTTAGATCTGAAAGAATGAATAAACTTTCTCAGTATCCAGTTTGAAAATAGTTCCCTTGTGATTAACTATTATGTCTGCAGACCAGAATCTGTACCATACCTCTTTCCTGGGTGGGGGGGAGGGGGTATGTCGCTGTGTCTGTAATGATGTGTCGCCTGTAACAGAAGTAACTAGGCAAAAGTATCATGGCATTTAAGAATCCACTGGATATTTATTAACATTAATTATTATATACAAATGTCATACTTCTCATACACCCAGGTTAATATTAAATTGAAGTGGTACAACAGAGCAACATTGAGCAGTGTGCTTCCAGAAGTGTGACATGTTTCAGGTGATCTCCAGTAAGATGGAGTATGAGACCATTAGATCCTCAGACCGCATACCATGGGGATGTCATGAGCATGTCTCTTCGAGATTTACTGACACATTTTATCTCATAAATTCACAATGAAATACATAACATAACCACAAACACAAACTAGATAGGTCAGGCAGAATGGCTCGGAGTTTAGGGAACTGCTACAGATTCAACTGGATTTGAATTAGCTTTATTGCCACATTTTCTCAAATGAGTATAGGGAAAAGTTTACAGCCTCTACATTACAGCACCATCGTAGGTACACAGGTACAGAGGCACACAGCTATAGAGGTACAGGTACACAGGTACAGAGGTACAGTAGTACACAGGTACAGAGGTATGGTAGTACACAGGTACACAGGTACTGAGGTACACAGGTACATAGGGTACACAGGTACAGAGGTACAGAGTTACACAGGTACAGAGGTACAGAAGTACAGAGGTACACAGGTACAGAGGTACACAGGTATACAGGTACAGAGGTACACAGGTACTGAGGTACACAGGTACATAAGGTACACAGGTACAGAGGTACAGAGTTACACAGGTACAGAGGTACAGAGGTACACAGGTACAGAGGTACGGAGTTACACAGGTACATAAGGTACACAGGTACAGAGGTACACAGGTACACAGGTATAGAGGTGCGGAGTTACAGAGGTACAGAGGTACAGAGGTACGGAATTACAGAGGTACACAGGTACAGAGGTACACAGGTACAGAGGGCATACAGGTACAGAGGTACACAGGTAAAGAGGTATACAGGGTACACAGGTACACAGGTACAGAAGTACATAAGGTACACAGGTAGACAGCTTCACAGGTACATAGGTACACAGGTACAGAGGTACAGAGTTACACAGGTACATAGGGTACACAGGTACAGAGGGTATACAGGTACAGAGGTACACAGGTACAGAGGTATACAGGGTACACAGGTACACAGGTACAGAGGTACATAAGGTACACAGGTAGACAGCTACACAGGTACAGAGGTACACAGGTACAGAGGTACACAGGTGTACAGGTACGATGATACACAGGTACCTAGGGTATACAGATACAGAGGTACACAGGTACAGAGATACACAGGGTATACAGCTACACAGGGACATAGGTACAGAGGTACACAGGTATAGAGGTACACAGGGTACACAGGTACAGAGGTACACAGGTACAGAGGTATACAGGGTACACAGGTGCACAGGTACAGAGGTACACAGGTACAGAGATACACATTTACACAGGTACACAGGTACACAGTCACACAGGTAGACAGCTACACAGGTACACAGGTACAGAGGTACACAGATACACATTGTTACACAAGCACACAGGTACACAGATACACAGCTACACAGTTACACAAGTACACAGCTACACAGTTACACAAGTACACAGGTACACAGTTACACAGGTAGACAGCTACACAAGTACACAGGTGCACAGGTACACAGATACTGAGGTACACAGATACATAGCTACAGAGGTACGCAAGTACAGAGTTATACAGGTACACAGGTACAGAGGTACACAGCTACACAGTTACACAAGTACACAGGTACAGAGGTACACAGGTACAGATACTTAAGATCCAATTCTTAGGAAACAATAAAGAAAAGTAAGAAAATAAATAGGTTTTATTAGCCTTGTGAAATGCAGCATTTCAAGGATAGGGTAGGGAGTGGGCCAGGGTATGTGCACTTCAGAGGATCAGTGTGAATTCGATTAGCAGAATAGACTGCTTTCACACCGTAGGTTTTCTATATCTGTAAATCATCCAGCTTAACAGGTCATAGGAATAATTTAGAGAAATGAAGAAGTAAAACATTTGGAGAGTTTGCCTTTCCGACCCCGTCCATTCGGCACCTAGTCTGAAGGGAGCCCTCCGCTGTCTCGCTGCCATCCATCGATGGAGGAGTCGCCCCACTTTAGGCGCCATCTCTTCTCCGCTGGGGCCCACTTCACTGATGCTGCTGAACTCACACTTGCCCCATAACCGAGAGTCCCAGCGGCCTGGCCAGGCAGCAGCCACCGGGTCATAGGTCCCACTTTGTGGCTGCAGATGTTGCCTTACCAACACTGCCATCTTGAAGAGTTGATTGCCGCCAGCGCCTCTATCTCCGAGCATAGGTAGGATGAGCCCCGCCCACCTGCTACTGCCATTGGTGCCCAGTGGTGGCATCTTGTACCTCTGATGGGTGAAGGTACCTCTTACAGACTGTGTGACTTCAATAAAATGAACAGTGCTAACATAACGCAATAATTAACCTCTTCACAATGATTACATGAAATAAAACCACACTGTCACCTTCCCTCAGAGAGTCTTGGCCTTTGGTACTAGTTACATGTTACAAGGGCAGAATTGATGTTTAACTCATAGCATTAACTGAAAAGTGAGGCAAATATTTCAAATGTGTAACTGAGTAACTTCCCTGTGACAACCATGATAAATCAATAGGTGATCCAGGCGGGACTGATGGATGTTGGTGAGACTCCTCCTGTTACTGGTCACTGCAACTTCTCTCACGAGATTCTGATAATAACGAGGAGAGGTGACAGGTAAGAAATGGTCCCATTTTATGGGATGAGGGAACAGAAGGACTTAGGCCCACAAATCACTGAGAAAGCAATGAATAAAACATTACAATATAGGATGGCTTTATAAAGAAAGACAACAAAAGTAAGGTATCACAGTATAATGCAGATTCAGCTTCAACTGGTATATCATTGCTACCTCTCTCCACTTGCCTAGATGACAACACTTAAAACACTCAATGCAATACAAAACAAAATACCCGCTTGATTGCCACCACATCATCCACCTTCAATATTTGTTCCCTTCATCACTTACACAAAGTGATGGCAATGTGTACCATCGATAAAACACACGGCAGTAATGCTCAGAAGCTCTTTACAAACCTTGACCTCTACTCTCTCGAAGGACAAGGATGACAGATGCAAGGGAACATTGCCACTTTCAAGCCCTTCAGGTACAGCATGGTGGCTCAGTGGTTAGCACTACGGCCTCACAGCGCCAGGGACCCAGGTTCGATTCCAGCCTCTGGTGACTGTCTGTGTAGAGTTCGCATATTCACCCCATGTCTGCGTGGGTTTCCTCTGGGCATTTCAGTTTCCTTCCACTGTCCAAAGATGTACAGCTTAGGTGAATTGGCCATGCTAAATTGTCCATAGTGTTCAGCGATATGTAGGCTAGGTGCATTAGTTAGGGGAAGTCTAGAGTAATCGGTATAGGGGAATAGGTCTGAGTGAGTTACTCTTTGGAGGGTCGGTGTAGGCTTGTTGGGCCAAATGGCTTGTTTCCACACTATATCGATTCTAATTCTCCTCCCGGTCACACAACATCCTGATTTGGAATTATATCAGTTCCTTCGACATTGTCCAATTGTCACTGGGTCAAAATCCTGGAACACTGTTCCAAGCAGCATTGTCAGTGTCTCTAAACTCCAAGGACTGCAACAGCGTGGAAAGGCATCTCCTCACCAACTTCTCCAGGTATACAGGGTGGGCATTAAATGCTGGTCCCACCAGGAATACCCAAATCCCATGTATGAATAAAAAAAACTGAATTCTTATGGTCAGAATCTGAGCACAACTTTTGAGCCTTGTCATTTCTGTCTGTGTATTTAAAGCATGAATGTGTTTGACTTCTCCCGATTATCCTCTTGGAGATTTTACATGGAGTACAATAATGATAATTACCAAGGTCCCCAAAGGAGAAGACCCCACTCTCTCCATTGGAGAGACATGGTTGTGACTGTCTATCTCATTGAGGGGGGAGACACCGGTCTCCAAAACATATGTCCAATTCCTGACAGGACTTGACAGGTTGGACATGAAGAGAAGGATTCCATTATGGGAGGATTTAGAACGAGGATTCACTGCTTAAAAATCACGGGTCAACCAATTAAATCAGAAATTAGGCAATTTTTCTTTCTCTCTCAGGAGTCTTTGAAACTGGCTTTCTGAGAAGGTGGAGGAAGTGGATTCCTGCTTCTTGTTCAGGAACAGAAAGGTATCAGAAGTAGTTGGGAAAGTAAATTTAAGGTTACAAAGAAACAAATCAGCTAAATGGCAGAGCAGGCCTCCTCCTCTCTGTGGATTACATCAGTCGGTGCAGGGACTGAACTGGTATGGCTTGTGTCAGATCTGGGTCTCACTCTGGTTAGATTTCCTACAGTGTGGAAACAGACCCAACCAGTCCACGCCATCCCTCCAAAGAGTAACCCACCCAGACTCATTTCCCCCTGACTAAAACACCTAACACTATGGGCAATTTGAATGGCCAATTCACTTTATCTGCACGTCTCTTGGACTGTGGGAGGAAACCCACACAGACACAGGGTGAATATGCAAACTACACACAGACAGTCACCTGAGGTGGGAATTGAACCCTGGTCTCTGACACCAGTGCTAACCTCTGAGTCACCCCGTTAGTTGAGTTGACTGGCCACCAAAGGAGTACAATGATCTAGTTATTAGTTGCATAAACAAGTGACTATCTGTCAAAATTAGTAATACATATCTTGAAGTAGAGTCAGGAATATTCTGAAAGCCTTTATTCAACTATCATATAAGAAACTGGTTGGTTTGCATCCATAATTAATAACAAACACTAACGCTTTTAAAGATTTTGACCATGGGTAACCATCGTCCTTACACTAATTTAGTATGTCTTACTTATTTTTAATACAGACAGAACTTACAAAGTTAAGAGTCCAGACCATTTTGTTAAGACTCTGTGCTAAGTATACAATTGAATCTGACAAAGGGTCACCAGACCCGAAATGTTAAGTCTGCTTTTCTCTTTTGATGACAGACCTATTGAGTTTCTCCAGCACTTTCTGTTTTTGTTTGTTTCAGGTCTCCAGCATCCATAGTTCTTTGGGTTTTTTTAATGGAATGAGGTCGTCTGACTATAACAGTGTCCCTTCTCTGTATTCTGGTCTGGTTCTGAGAGAGGAGATGTCTGTTAAAATTGTATGCTTCAGTATGATCTAACTTCTGCCCTCAGTTCAAGCACTTGAATCGATATAATTTATTGCTTGAAACATCCTCTTGAGAGAATATATTTCAAGTGAAAAGATGATTGCTTTTGAGATCCTGACACAGTATTTCAATTTTTCCTTCTGGCTTTAATGAATCAATAATGAATGGTGCTCTTGGTAGGGTCCATGCATTCAAGTTACCCCTTTTCCTAGTTGAGAGTATCAAGAAACTCTGAACCACATCAGATTAAAATTCATGAATGTGCATTTAGAGAAATTAAGCAGCACAATCTAAATTACTGTTCTATAATAATTTTAATCAAGTTTGCTTTCCATAATAGATTTTGTGATGTTAAATATGCACAGAAGTGTGCATGACTACACTCTCAGTTGCAAGTTGTAAATATTAATTAGCAACATCAGGAATAGCCACAGCTCTATTTATCAGCTAGTACAGTGGAATCACTGATCTTCCGACAGATAATGGCTTTAACACTCTTACAGCTGTAAAAAATGAGGTCTGCAGATGCTGGAGATCACAGCTGCAAATGTGTTGCTGGTCAAAGCACAGCAGGCCAGGCAGCATCTCAGGAATAGAGAATTCGACGTTTCGAGCATAAGCCCTTCATCAGGAATAAGAGAGAGAGAGCCAAGCAGGCTAAGATAAAAGGTAGGGAGGAGGGACTAGGGGGAGGGGCAATAGAGGTGGGATAGGTGGAAGGAGGTCAAGGTGAGGGTGATAGGTCGGAGTGGGGTGGGGGCGGAGAGGTCAGGAAGAGGATTGCAGGTTAGGAGGGCGGTGCTGAGTTGAGGGAACCGACTGAGACAAGGTGGGGGGAGGGGAAATGAGGAAACTGGAGAAATCTGAATTCGTACCTTGTGGTTGGAGGGTTCCCAGGCGGAAGATGAGGCGCTCCTCCTCCAGCCGTCGTGTAGTTGTGTTCTGCCGGTGGAGGAGTCCAAGGACCTGCATGTCCTCGGTGGAGTGGGAGGGAGAGTTAAAGTGTTGAGCCACGGGGTGATTGGGTTGGTTGGTTCGGGCGGCCCGGAGGTGTTCTCTGAAGCATTCCACAAGTAAGCGGCCTGTCTCACCAATATAGAGGAGGCCACATCGGGTGCAGCGGATGCAATAGATGATGTGTGTGGAGGTACAGGTGAACTTGTGGCGGATATGGAAGGATCCCTTGGGGCCTTGGAGGGAAGTGAGTGTGGAGGTGTGGGCGCAAGTTTTACATTTCCTGCGGTTGCAGGGGAAGGTGCGGGGGTGGAGGTTGGGTTGGTGGGGGGTGTGGATCTGACGAGGGAGTCACGAAGGGAGTGGTCCTTGCGGAACGCTGATAGGGGAGGGGAGGGAAATATATCCTTGGTGGTGGGGTCCGTTTGGAGGTGGCGGAAATGGCGGCGGATGATACGTTGTATGCGGAGGTTGGTGGGGTGGTAGGTGTGCTTATTTTGGAAATATTGGGGAGAGAATTGGATACCAGTATTTATAATCAGTGATGGATTTATTGTCTGCTATTTGTACCAAAAATTGCTGAATCATTCTATTAACTTCCTTCTGATTCTGGAAGGAATTGAAGTTAGACAATCCCTCTCAGCCAGTCCCAGTTAAGAATTTGTTCAGTTGAAACTGCTCCACTTTCTCTCTTTCAAAAGTTGACACCGATTCTGGTGTGGTGCTGGAGTGGGTGGTTAGTCTGCGAAGAGGGAGCTATAGGGAGCACCGTTGAGTTGGTTTTTAGACTTCCTTGACTCAAGCAAGGAGATATACGTTGTAGGGGGAAGCCTGGGGAGGATATCCTGGACCACTCTGTGTGAATGTCTGCTCTTTCACAGTTCATTTCTTTCACTTCTTATCTCACTTGGTGCATGGACCTCTGAACCTAAGCTAGCTCTCAACAAAATTCTGGATGTTACAATTTCCCAGGAGAGATTCAGTATTCTTCAGAAACAGACTTTACTCAAGGATAGGCTGTTTTCCTTTCATATGTGTGCTTTGCTGGGTTTTATTTTACATACGGAACAACATTGGAGTTAACGCAATGAAGTGAAGACTTTTCTTCTTATTTGTTCCTGGGATATGGGCACCACTGGCTAGGATTTCTTGCTCATCCCTTATTGCCTGGAGTATAATTAACCAGATCAACCATATTATCATGGGTCTGGAGTCACATATTGGTCAGATAAGGTAAAGGTGGTTGATTTCTTTTGGGAAGGAACTCAGTTGGTTAATATCTGTACTGTTGGCTCTCTCAAAGCTTATGTTATGATCTCTGTGGAGACCAAAAACTAGGAAGAAGAAATGTGAACATCTGGTCATTGCCTGAAAGGCTGACATGACAGGAATTAATATTTTAAGATACTTATTGTAACAAATAACTTAGAAACAATATTGACTAAAAGTTATTTCTTTACGCAATTAGTACAGTAAATTACAGAGCTGAAATTTTAACACAATAGGAAAAATACAGTCTCAATTTTAAACTGTACTGCAAGTACAAATTAAATTCTCATAAAATCTGTCTAATTCGATTCTTAGATTCTGAGGTTTATTCTTTCCGAGCCTGGTGACGTTTTAGAGTCATAGAGTAATAGAGAGGTACAGCATGGAAACAGACCCTTCGGTCCAACCTGTCCATGCCGACCAGATATCCCAACCCAATCTAGTCCCAACTGCCAGCACCCAGCCCATATCCCTCCAAACCCTTCCTATTCATATACCCATCCAGATGCCTTTTAAAATTTACAATTGTACCAGCCTCCACCACTTCCTGTGGCAGCTCATTCCATACACATACCACCCTCTGTGTGAAAAAGTTGCCCCATAGGTCTCTTTTGTATCTTTCCCCTCTCACCCTAAACCTATGCCCTCTAGTTCTGGACTCCCTGACCCCAGGGAAAAGACCTTGACTATTCACCCTATCCATGCCCCTCATGATTTTATAAATCTCCATAAGGTCACCCCTCAGCCTCCGATGGTCCAGGGAAAACAGCCCGAGCCTGTTCAGCCTCTCCCCATCACTCAAATCCTCCAACCCTGGCAACATCCTTGTAAATCTTTTCTGAACACTTTCAAGTTTCACAAAAGCCTTCCCATAGGAAGGAGTCCAGAATTGCACGCAATATTCCAACAGTGGTGAAACCAATGTCCTGTACAGCTGCAACATGACCTCCCAACTCCTGTACTCAATACTCTGACCAATAAAGGAAAGCATACCAAGTGCCTTCTTCACTATCCTATCTACCTGTGACTCCACTTTCAAGGAGTTATGAACCTGCACTCCAAGGTCTCTTTCTTCAGCAACACTCCCTAGGACCTTACCATTAAGTGTATAAGTCCTGCTAAGATTTGCTTTCCCAGAAGGCAGCACCTCACATTTATCTGAATTAAACTCCATCTGACACTTCTCGGCCCATTGGTCCATCTGATCATGATCCTGTTGTAATCTGAGGTAACCTTCTTTGCTGTCCACTACACCTTCAATTTTGGTGTAATCTGCAAACTTACTAACTGTACCTCTTATGCTCGCATCCAAATCATTTATGTAAATGACAAAAAGTAGAGGACCCAGCACCGATCCTTGTGGCACTCCACTGGTCACAGGCCTCCAGTCTGAAAAACAATCCTCCACCACCACTCTCTGTCTTCTACCTTGGAGCCAGCTCTGTATCCAAATGGCTAGTTCTCCCTTTATTCCGTGAGATCTAATCTTGCTAACCAGTCTCCCATGGGGAACCTTGTTGAACACCTTACTGAAGTCTGTATAGATCACATCTATCGCTCTGTCCTCATCAATCCTCTTTGTTACTTCTTCAAAAAACTCAATCAAGTGTGTGAGACATGATTTCCCATGCATAAAGCTATGTTCACTTTCACTAATCAGTCCTTGCCTTTCCAAATTCTTGTACATCCTGTCTCTCAAGATTCCCTCCAACAACTTGCCCACCACCAACGGCAGGCTCACAGGTCTATAGTTCCCTGGTTGACCTTACCACCCTTCTTAAATAGTGACACCACATTTGCCAACCTCCATTCTTCCAGCATCTCACCTGTGACTATTGATGATTCAAATATCTCAGCAAGAGGCCCAGCAATCACTTCTCTAGCTTCCCACAGCGTTCTCGGGTACACCTGATCAGGTCCTGGGGATATATCTACTTTTATGCATTTCAAGACATCCAGCACTTCCTCCTCTGTAATATGGACATTTTGCAAGATGTCACCATCTATTTCCCTACATTCTATATCTTCAATATCCTTTTCCACAGTAAATACTGATGCAAAATACTCACTTAGTGTTTCCCTCATTTTCTGCGGCTCTACACAAAGGCCGTCTTACTGATCTTTGAGGGGCCCTATTCTCTCCCTAGTTACCCTTTGTCCTTAAGGTATTTGTGAAAACCCTTTGGAATCTCCTTAATTCTATTTGCCAAAGCTATCTCATGTCCCCTTTTTGCCCTCCTGATTTCCCTCTTAAATATACGCCTACTTCCTTTTTACTCTTCTAAGGATTCACTCGATCTATCCTGTCTATACCTCACCTTCCTCTTTTTCTTAACCAAGCCCTCAATTTCTTTAGCCATCCAGCATTCCCTATAACTATCAGCCTTTGCTTTCACCCTGGCAGGAATATACTTTCTCTGGATTCTCGTTATCTCATTTCTGAAGGCTTCCCATTTTCCAGCCATCCCTTTACCTGCGAACATCTGCCTCCAATCAGCTTTCGAAAGTTCTAGCCTAATGCAGTCAAAATTGGCCTTTCTCCAATTTAGAACTTCAACTTTTAGATCTGATCTATCCTTTTCCGTCACTATTTTAAAACTAATAGAATTATGGTCATTGGCCCCAAAGTGCTCCCTCACTGACACCTCAGTCACCTGCCCTGCCTTATTTCCCAAGAGCAGGTCAGGTTTTACACCTTCTCTAGTAGGTCCATCCACATACTGAATCAGAAAAATTTCTTGTACACTCATAACAAATTCTTCCTCTCCATCTAAACCCTTAACACTATGGCAGTCCGAGTTGATGTTTGGAAAGTTAAAATCCCTCACCGTAACTACCCTATTATTCTTACAGATAGTTGAGATCTCCTTACAAGTTTGTTTCTCAATTTCCCTCTAACTACTGGGGGAGGGGGGGTATCTATAATACAATCCCAATAAGGTGATCATCCCTTTCTTATTTCTCAGTTCCACCCAAATAACTCCCCTGGATGTATTTCCGGAATATCCTCCCTCAGCACAGCTGTAATGCTATCCCTTATCAAAAATGCCACTCTCTCTCTTCTCTTGCCTCCCTTTCTATCTTTCCTGTAGCATTTGTATCCTGGAACATTAAGCTGCCAGTCCTGTCCATCCCTGAGTCATGTTTCCGCAATTGCTCTGATATTCCAGTCCCATGTTCCTAGCCATGCCCTGGATTCATCTATCTTCCCTGTTAGGCCCCTTGCATTGAAATAAATGCAGTTTAATTTATTAGTCCTACCTTGTCCCTGCCTGCCCTGTCTGTTTGACTCACTTCTGTTCTCAGCAGTACCCCTCTCAGATCGATCTCTTTCCTCACTATCTCCATGGGTCCCACCCACCCACCTTACTAGTTTAAATCCTCCCGAGCAGCTCTAGCAAATCTCCCTGCCAGTATATTAGTCCCCTTCCAATTTAGGTACAATCCGTCCTTCTTGTACAGGTCACGTCTACCCCAGAAGAGATTCCAATGATCCAAAAATGTGAATCCTTCTCCCATACACCAACTCCTCAGCCATGCATTCATCCGCTCTATCCTCCTATTCCTGCCCTCACTAGCTCGTAGCACCGGGACTAATCCAGTAATTACTACTCTCGAGGACCTCCTTTTTAAATTCCTGCCTAACTCTCTGTAATCTCCCTTCAGAGTCTCAACCTTTTCCCTTCCTACATCGTTGGTTCCAATGTGGACAATGACCTCTTGCTGGCCCCTCTCCCCTTGAGTACATTCTGCGCCCTCTCTGAGACATCCTTGATCCTGGCACCAGGGAAACAACACACTATTCTGCTTTTTCTCTGCTGGCCACAGAAACGTCTGTCTGTACCTTGGACTAGAGAGTCCCCTAACACAATTGATCTTTTGGAAACTGACATACCCCTCATTGCATTGGAGCCAGTCTCAATACTAGAAACTTGGATGTTCGTGCTACGGTCCCCTGAGAATCCATCACCCCCTACATTTTCCAAGACAGCATACTTGTTTGAAATGGGTATAGCCACAGAAGGCTCCTGCACTAGCTGCCTACCTCTCTTACCTTTCCTGGAGTTAACCCATCTATGTGACTGTATCTGATACTTCCCCCCCTTTCTATAACTGCCATTCATCACATACTGTTGTTGTTGTAAATTCCTCATTGCTTCTTACTGTCTCTCCAACCGATCCACTCGATCTGATAACATTTGCAGCCAACAGCATTTATGGCAGATATAACCTGCAGTAACCCTTAAATTCTCTTTAAATTCCCACATTTGACAAGAGCGCATATCACGTTATTAAAGGCCATTTTTACTCCTTCACAATCTACAGACCCAGAAAATAACACCGTCTTATTCCTCTACAAAACACTGCTCCCGGTTAAATTAATAGCTATGGCTTATATTTTAAGTTTCATCAAGAGACATATCTCAAAAAACATATAATCAAGAAAGAACCCTCTCTATTCACTATTGCTGACTTTCTGAAGGTCCCACATAAAAACAATACACCTATCTGCTTCTGTGCTGTGAACTTCACCCAAGCAGTTCCTCAAAGATTAGTTGTGAATTTCATTGTTTGTTTACTATCAAACTGATTTTTTTTGTGCGAGCTTTCTTGGAAACTTCTCCCTTGAGCTAAAGTTAGGTAAATCTTTCATCCCTGTCTAAACTCTCCAAGATTTGGAGATGCCAGTGTTGGACTGGGGTGTACAAAGTTAACAACCACACAACACCAGACTATAGCCCAACAGGTTTAATTGGGAGCGCTACCTTTCGGAGCGCAAGTGAACCACCTGATGAAGGAGCAGCGCTCCGAAAGCCCTAGTACTTTAAATTAAACCTGTTGAACTATAAGCTGGTGTTGTGTGATTTTTTTTAACTTTAAACTCTCCATGAACTTGATTTTTCTGATCTGAGCACAGCTCACAACTACTTTTCTACATGAATGGCAGTGTAGTGTAATTTCGAGCTATCTTCCTTTCGCAGATACTAATAGGTTAATTGGGTCTATGAATTTTCAGAGGTATCTAATAAAGCCTTTCTGTGCACAAATCTTATTTCCATCATAATGTGAATCACACAGGCCTTGTACTTAGATAGAGATATTGAGTAGATATCTTACGGGGCTGAACTTTCTTCCATATGAGAATTCATAGAATCCCTACAGTGTGGAAACAGGCCATTTGGCCCAACAAGTCCATCCCAACCTTCCAAAGAGTATTCCACCAGACCCTACCCTATTGCTCTACATTTACCCATGACTAATGCCCTGAGCCTACACATCCCTGAAAACTATGGGCAATTTAGCATGGCCTATTCACCCGAACCTGCACATCTTTGGAGAGTGGGAGGAAACTGGAACACCTGGAGGAAACCCATGCAGACACGGGGAGATTGTGCAAACCCTATACAGGCAGTCGCCTGAGGCAGGAATCAAATCAGGGTCCCTGGAGCTGTGAGGCAGCAGTGATAACCATTGAGCTACCATGCCACTAAATGAACAGTTTTAAAACAATTGCTTGCAGTCTGACATCCTCATAATTTTCCTGGGATTTTGACTCCCTGTCTATTCACTATCAACAGACATGCAGTTGACATTGTGTCCAAGAATAGACTCCTTGCATCTTCTTCCCTGGAGAACAACCTGGGATATCCTTAAGCTTCAACAATCAAAATATTCAAGTTTGCTGTCAGGTAGACTTTAGGATGTGTAATAGATGCCCTTGAGAAACTGTTGGTGAGCTGCCTATTTGAAATCCTGTAGCCCATTTGCCATAGACTCACAATGTTGTTAGGGAGGGTGTTCCAGAATCCTGACTCAGTAATAGTGAAGGAACAACCATACACTTCCAAATCAGGATGGTGCACAGTTTGTTGGAGCTCAATCACCTAAGCAAATGACTTGTGCTTTGTAGATAGTGGACAGGCTTTGGGTAACCAAGAGGTGAGTTGCTCCCTGCAAGATTCCTAGCCTCTTGCTTCAGCAATATCTATACACCTCGTCCAGTTCAGTTCCTGAATAAATGCTAATCCTGGGGTGTTGATAATGGTGGATTCAGTAATGTAATGCTATTGAACGTGAAGGTGTAATGATCAGATTCTATCATGTTGGAGATGGTCATAGCCTGCAGTTGTGTAGTATGACTGACCAATGCCACTCGTCAGCCTAAACCTGGATATTGCCTGTTCCTTGATGTATCTGGACATGGATTCTTTCGGTAAGGGAAGAGTCACAAATGGTGGTAAACATTGTGCAGTCGTCAGTGAACATCCTGACTTCAAACATATAATGAAGGGAAGGTCATTGATAAAATTGGTTAGGCTAACATCACTATCCTGAGGAAAGCAGCAGAATTGAAAATGTGTTGCTGGTTAAAGCACAGCAGGTTAGGCAGCATCCAAGGAACAGGAAATTCGACGTTTCGTGCATAAGCCCTTCATCAGGAATGAGAAGAGTGTGCCAAGCAGGCTAAGATAAAAGTTAGGGAGGAGGGATTGGGGGAATGTCCTATAGTTGAGATGACTGACCTCCAACATTCAAAACTGTTTCCCTTTGTGTCAGATATGACCCAAATCTAAACATTCCACATGATTCTTGCACCAGTTTTATTAAAAGCTCCTTAATGGCCTATCTGCTCAACTGCAGTCTGTCATTGTTGAGGCTGTGACAGCAGAGTTAGGGACTCCTGATGGCAGAGTGACTCAGCATGGGACTCAGCAGCGGTGGGTCCAGTGGGGAAGAGTTGGCGCCTGTAAAGTGGCGACTCCTACATTGGTGAGTCCCACCCAGGTAGTGGAGGAGGGTTTATTTTTCATTCGCAGGCTGTGGCATCACTGGCTAGGACAACATTATTGACCATCCCTAATTGCCCAGGGGGTAGTTGAGAGTAAACCACATTGCTGTTGGTCTGGAGTCATATGTAGACCAGAACAATTTCCTTTCTTAAAGGACAGTAGTAAACCAGATGGGACTTTCCAACAATGGATTCATGGTCATCATTAGATCTTACTTCCAAATTGGCATTCAATTCAAATTCCACCATCTGCCATGGCTGGATTTGAACCCTGTCCCCAGAGCATTACCTGGATCTCTAGATTAACAGTACAATGATAATATCACTGGAATATGGCCTGGTGCAGGTGTTGTGTCACTGATGAGCCAACTCAGGGCTCATGATGGAAGTGTTGGAACGAAGATGGCCTCTCTTTCAGTTATATCTTTTTACTCTTTTGGTTCTTAAACTATTCAAAATTATGCCAGATTGTGGCAACCGTTGAAGTTTTTCACTGTACTTTACTTTAATTTGCACTATAAAATGCAAGTGACAATAAATCATTCAACTCAATAGTCACTCATGTCTGACAGCTGGAATTCAGGTCATTTGCCCATGTTTGAACCAAGGGTGTAATGAGGTCAAGAGCTGAGTGGCCCTGGCTGAACCCAAACTGGTTGTCACTGAGCAGGTCATTGCTAAGCAGGTACTGCTTGATAGCACTGGTGATGGCAACCTCCATCACTTCACTGATGATGGAGAGTAGCCTGATGGGGTGGTAAATGACTAGGTTGGATTTGTCCTGCTTTTTGTGTACTGGAAACACCAGGATAATTTTTCACATTGTTGGGTAGATTCTAGTGTTGTTGCAATATGGAAACAGCTTGGTTAGGGGTGCAACAAGTTCTGGAACCCAAGTCTGCAGTACAATTGCTGGAATGTTGTCAGGGCTCATAGCCTTTGCAGTACCCAGTGCCTCCAATGGTTATTTGATATCATATGGAGCCAATCAAAATGGCTGAAGACTGGCATCTGTGATACTGGCGATGCTTGGAGGAGCACGAGGTGCCAGATGAAAGATTGTGGCATTTATACTGGCAATTAGAGAAGGTCATTGACCTTTCTCCAACACTTCTGGGCATTCTTGTAGATGGCTGCAACTGCTCTCACCCAGGTACCCTTGGGTCAGGCAGCATGGTCTGGTGTTATGGCTTCCACTGCTCCTGGGTGAGAAGGAAGTCCCATATATATGCCATCCTATCCTGCAGGACCTCCAGGTCCTTGTCGCCAAATGTGCCTCCAATTATCCCCAGTCCTCCATGTCTGGGGCAATTGTCAGGGCAGCACTGGACTGACCATGCTTCTCTAGCTGAACCTTGATCTTTTAAAGATGGTGTGGGTGCAAAGGATCCAGATTCTGGTAGGTAGTGGCCTAAGAGGTGAGGTCGTCCATGAATGGGGTATGCTAAGATGGTGCTAGACTCAGATGTGAGGATGTTTTAAGGATGAGTGAGGTGGTTAATAAGGAGCATTTGGTAAGTTACAATGAGAAAGCTTGATGAAAATGCCTCTAAAATATCAATGCAACTCACACTTAACTAAAAAGCAATGATTTAGACCTTTGTTCCCAAAAATAGTAATAAATCTACTACTTCATCCTGCAAAGATTTTGAAATATTCATGAATATAGTTAATTGTGTTGCCACTTTTTCTTTTAATTCTTACATTGACAGTTCTGGCTGCCTTGTGCTCTTGATCCACAGTTTGAATAATGTAAGTTAATTTGCATTATGTAAGCACATTGTTCCTTCGGAATTCAGTCAACCAGAGACTCTCACTCACCAAATAGAGCCAGAAAATTGGTGTTGCCTTTCCTGTTTAATCGCACAAGGTCACAGACACAGAGGAGTATGCTGAGACACAATAACAATGATTCCTGCCAGAGGTGTCATTTATATTTCAGTAATTTTGTTTGGAGGGCCATTAAACCATGATGAAGGTACTGCATACGCCATGTACAAGATGCCTCCCTTTAACATACCAGACGGGGGGAAAAAAAATTAAAGGAATTCCACGTTGAAATTCACAAACCAAGCACAACAAAGGAAGATGAGAGGGATTGTTGTTCAGATGGCATATTGCAATTTTGTTTCCTCCTTGTCCCTCTTTTTACAACCAAAGTAACCCAAATATTTCAGGGATGCTACTTTGCAATCTCGATCTCTGAAGATCTGCCAGTGCAAGTATGTTGTTCCTCACACCCGTTTTATTTAATTTAATATCTCCTGTGCAGCTGCCTAAGTGCAATATTTGTGAAGCACCATTTAATTATGTTGTTCCAGGTGGGTTACAATTTCCTTTATGAATTCAATCCTTTGTTTTATAAGTCAACAGAACCTAATGGCCTTTAAATTCAGACATGCAGCACCATTTTTATAGCCTGAGTTCTGAAAGGGCAGGCAGGAATTGCGTACGGACATATCCATCGAGAAATTCCCAGATTGGAAAGGAAAACCAAATTGTTTTGCTTTATCCACACTTGAAACATCTATCAGTCGATTCAGTGTCTGCTGCCTGTTCAAAGTCAGCATTATGAGATTGGCTGATTCTAAGTGTATAGTCTGAGTGAGGGCGTGGTCTGCCCAGGTTTCTTTGCTGTAGGTGTGGTCTCGGAACTGACTGACATGAAATGGCCCACACTCTCCTAAATCCTCATTTATTCAAGTCTGAGAGTGCTCTTTTCCACTTCTTTCTTTTTCTTCTTTTCTTCATCTTCTTCCTGTCAGCTGTGGTAGAGAAGGTGACATCTCGGAGGAGGGCGGCAGGAGCGGGACTCTTGATGACCTGGCCTAGCAGCGGAGCCAGAGGCTTCTGATGGCAATAGTCCCAGAGCTACTTGCATTGGCTGCAGCAGTAGCATGGGTATGCCCAGAATGGGGACTCCTGCATCATCGAGGCAACAGCGGAGCCAGGAACTCCTGGTTGTGGTCACGGCAGGCCCGGAGCGGACACTCCTGGTCATCAATGAGCCAGTGGCAGCAGATCCTCGTTGGGGTAGGCCTGGAGCCCGAAACTCCCGGTTATAGGCAGCAGAGCAAGTGACTCCTGGTTATGGGTCTAGTGTGGGCTCTGTATGGGACATGACGTTAACATGGGCCCAGTAGCAAAGAGACAGCACCTGATGAGTGGTAACTCCTACATTGTTGAGTCTGGTGCGGGCAGTGATGAGGCAGTGGAGGAGGGCTGACATTGAAGGTATTGTTGGTGAGCTGGATCAGGGCAGAGGCAGCGAGACAAAGATAAACTGCCCTTCAGTTTTTTTTTTACTCGTTATGTTCTTAAACTATTCAAAATGGCACTGGATTGTGGCAGCTATTGAAGCTTTTCACTGCAAAATACAAGTGACAACAAATCATTCAATTCATTTCAATACAGACAAATCTCAACTTTTACTTGTTTTATTTTCAACAGTAAAATACCGCAGGTGTTGGAAATATGAAATTGAAAACAGAAAATGTTGCAAACACTCAGGAAAACAGGCAGCATCTGGTGAGAAAAAGGGTTAACATTTCAGGTCAGTGACCATTCGTAAGATCTGGGATAAAGTTTGAGGTAGTGAAAAGAGAGAGGAACGTACAATCATGTGAAATAAGAGCAGGAGTAGGCCATTCAACCCCACAAGCCCTCCCACACATTCAATAAAATTGTGGCTGACCTTATTGGAACCTCACACCACATTCACACCTATCCTTATAATATTTTAGCCACATGGATCGGTGCTGGGTTCATTACTTTTCGTCATTTATATAAATAATTTGGATGTGAGCTTAAGACGTGTAGTTAATACGTTTGCAGGTGACACCAAAATTAGAGATGTAGTGAACAGCGAAGAGCGTTACCTTGGATTGCAATGGGATCTTGGTCAGATGGGTCAAAGGGCAGAGGAGTGGCAAATGGAGTTTAACTCAGATAAATGCGAGGTGCTGCATTTTGGGAAAGCAAATCTTAGCAGGACATACACACTTAATAGTAAGGCCCTAGGGAGTGTTGCTGAACAAAGAGACCGGTTCATAGCTCCTTGAAAGTAGAGTCACAGGTAGATAGGATAGTGAAGAAGGTGTTTGATATGCTTTCCTTTATTGGTCATAATATTGAGTACAGGAGTTGGGAGGTCATGTTGCGGCTGTACAGGACATTGGTTAGGCCACTGGTAGAATATTGTGTGCAATTCTAGTCTCCTTCCGATAAGAAGGATGTTGTGAAAGATGAAAGGGTTCAGAAAAGATTTACAAGGATGCTGCCAGGGTTGGAGGATTTGAGCTAAAGGGAGAGGCTGAACAGGCTGGGACTGTTTCCCCTGGAGTGTCGGAGGCTAAGGGGTGACCTTATAGAGGTTTATAAAATCATAAGGGGCATGGATAGGATAAATAGACAAAGTCTTTTCCCTGGGCTGGGGGAGTCCAGAACTAGAGGGCATAGGTTTAGGGTGAGAGGGAAAAGATATAAAAAAGACCTAAGGGGCATTTTTTTTCATGCAGAGTGTTGTATGTGTGTGTGTGGAATGTGCTGCCAGAGGAAATGGTGGAGGCTGGTACAACTACAACATTTAAAAGGCATTTGGATAGGTATACAAATAGGGAGGGTTTGGAGGCATATGGGCCGGGTGCTGGCAGGAGGGACTAGATTGGGTTGGGATATCTGGTTGGCATGGATGGGTTGGACTGAAGGGTCTGTTTCCATGCTGCACATTTCTATGACTCTATGACTGTAAAATTCTATCCACCTCTGCCTTAAAACTTCTTACCGACTCCACTGCCATAGTTCCAAAGGCTCATGACTTTCTGAGAGAAAAGTGCCGAGTTTTTGTTTTAAATGGGTAGTCTCTGTTTTTGAAGCAGTGGCCCTTAGTTCTTGATGTTCTCTGAGGAGGAAGCATTCTTTTGTCAAAACCCTTCAGGATCTTATATGATTCAATCAATGTCACCTGACGATATTCTAAAGTCCAGCAGATACAAACCTTGTTTGTTCAACCTTTCCTCATGACAAACCACCCATTTCAGAAACCAGTTGAGAAAATCTTCTCTGAACTGCTTCCAATATATTTACACCCTTCCTCAAATAAAGACACTAATACTGCGCAGTGTACTTCTAATGTGATCTCACTAGAAGCCCATATAGTTGAAGCATAACTTCCTGACTTTTGGGCTCCATTCCCCTTGCAATAAATCACTGCATTCTATCAGCTTTCCTAATTACTCACTTTATTTGTGTGTTTTTCCTGTGTTTCAGAGGTCTGCAGTTTCTCACCATTTGGATTACAGAGGAAGATCAATTATCCAAATGACATGGGTGGAAATACTTCATTCGGATAATTGAATGTTCGGATAATTGAATCCCAGATAACATATTTAGCCAAGCATCGGGACCTTGCAAGCTTGCCAGGTAATCCAAAATTCAGGCAATTAAATGCTGGATTATCGAGGTCCCTCTGTTAATGCTTTTATTTTCTTCCTGTCAAAGTAGACAATTTCACATTTTTCTACCTTCTAATCCATTTGTCACATCTTTGCTACTCACTGAACCAATCTTTTATTTTCATTTATGCGGTGTGGTTATCAATGGCTAGGCCAGCATTTATTGTCCATCCCTTATTACTCAGAAGGCAGTTAAGAATCTGTGAGTTTGGAGTTGCTGCGGGTCTGCCCAGGCAAGGATGGCGGTTTCCGTCCCCAGAGGACATGAGGATTTAAACACCAAACAGTGATTACATGGTCATCTTTAGCCAGCCTCAGAATCATAGAATCCCTACAGTGTGGAAGCAGGGCCATTCAGCCCATCAAGTCTACACTGGCTCTCTGATGAGCATCCCAACTAAACTCACAACCCAACCCTATCTTTGAAACCCTGCATTTCCCATGGCCTGCATATGTTTGGACCAGAATTCAAGGTTACTAAGCGAGTGACATTACAACTACACCACCACCTCCCTCTATAATATTTGCATTCTCCTTATTGCCTACTTCACAATTTATTTTCCTATCTAACTTTGTGTTATCAGCAAACTTGGCAACCAAATGTTCTGAACCATTCATCCAAATCATTCATATAAAATTTGCAAACCATTGAGGTCCCTTTGGCATATCACTTGTTAAATCCCGTCAATGTGAAAATTATACATTGATCCCAACTATCTACTTCCTGTTTGGGATGGGTGAAAATAGGTAAAACTAGGGTCTCTGATATGATGGAGGGCAGGAGACTGTTCAAAATGCATCAAAGGGAATGGAGCAGAGAATGGTAAAGAGGAGAGAAACCAGAGCTAGTATTTATTGTGGCTCAGTGGTTAGCACTATTGCCTCATAGTACCGTAGATCCCAATTCAATTCCTCCCATGGCTGACTGTCTATCTGGAGCTTGCACTTTATCCTTGTGTCTGCATGCATTTTCCTCTGGGAAGTCTAGATTCCTTCCACACTCCAGGAATGTGGGCTAGCCATGAAAAATGAAGGGTTATGATGGGGGCGGGATGTTGGTATGAACGCGATGGGTTAAATTACCTGCTTCTATACTGTAGGGATTCTATGATTTCAATTCATTTCTGAAGAAGAGTGACTTAATTCTGCTTTCTCTCTGCAGGTGTGAGATCTGTTGAGTTTCTCCAGCAATTTCCATTTTTATTTCCGGTTTACAATTCTTTATTTTATTTTATTACATGAAGAGGAGATGTGAATGGCAAAATAATGAACAGCTGATGTTTAAAAAAATGATAAACTTGAGATTAGAGTCAAAACCAACCAAGGGAAATGATAGAAGTACTGATATGATGGTGTGGCAGAGATTTTAGTCTGAAATTATTGAACACAGTGTTGAGTTTGGAAGGTTGTAAAGTGTCCAATCAAAACAGCTTACATTGAACTTCGATGAAACATCATAGGAGGCCAAGGGTAGAAAGGTTAAAGTTGGATAAGGTGAAAAATGAAAATGGTGGCTAAATAGAAACCTGGGCGTTAATGTTCACACACTGTGTGGGGTGTTCCACAAACCATTTATCCTAGTGCACATTGTAGCGAATGGCTTCTGTTTTCTGTCTGTTCTAATTTTCTGTAGGGATGACAATAAAATAGCTATTCTTCCATTTGTAGCCATTTTGTTGATAGACATTAACGCCGTGGAGCTTGCTTCTAAATGGAAACCACAAAATATTTTCTATTATTAGAAAAGTTGTTTTCTTATTTACAAGTGTGAACTTTATGACTTACTGGCTATTTGCTACCATAAAAATGTCACAGAGCTTAATTTTAATGGCTTCTAACCAGCAGAACAATAAAACTATTGAACTTAATTAATGAGGTTAACAGCAGTTCTACACATCCAGATTATCTGGCATTCAGAATACACAGATACTGTCTGACTCATTATGGTTTTCTAACCCTAATGGGGAGAAAAAGGACAGAAATTATTATTTAAAAGTTCTGCCCAGACAATCTGGAGTGTATTTCTGTCAACATAATGCTGAATTTTGAGGGTATAAATGGTGAAATGTTGGAGTGAGTGTTTTGGCAGCAGCATAATGGCTTTGTGAATCTCTTCCCTTGGGCAATGTTGTTTATAACCAGGAATTATCTTGCTGCTTTTTTTGATTAAAGAGCACTCATGTAAACAAGACTGTGACTTTAAAATTACTCCACTGAGTAGGTTGCTTTTACTTAAAGATACACACAACAGTGACCAAACTGTGCCTTGAGGGATTCAGAATTATATGTCTGTCAGTGTTCTAACATAGTATAATGGGAAATGTGTGGTACAATACAATGCTGGAATATCCTTTACAGGTTTGAATGATACTAGAATGCATAAGATGATAGATCAAATAACTTCTGACATAATCACTCCTGACTCTTCCCTCCCTTCCATTGATATGTTCAAATCTCAGCTTATTTTTCATCTTAAGTTTGTACACAGCTCGTCTTAATTGATTTCACTGCAGTGGTGAAACTTCCTGTCAAACTGTGTGCTTCTCCCAATAATATTGCTTACAGCAACACAGTTATTGTGAATGTTGAGTTTTGCTGCATGTTTTGAAATCAAATTTGAAAGACAATGTGTTTTTCAATGTGTAAACTAGGACCACATCTTCTTGACCAGCAACACATTTGCAGCCACATCTTCTTTGCTTTGTCACAGAACTTTTAATTAGTCATTATTTGATTGGTTTGAATAAAACTGCACCAAAACAGAGATCGCTATTTGTTACCTTTCATTCCACTTCTGGGTTTGCTACAGTTGTATTCAGGAAACTCAAGTCACCTGAACATTTCTGGGTATCGTTGCAGCGTATCATGTAAGATTAAAGAGTTACATATGCTATGGATCAGTTTTCAATACAAGTTGTTTTTTTTTGGAAAAGTCCTTATCCTTTTGGTTTCCAGCAGCCCCTTTAATGACTTCTGTCTGGGCCACATAGAGATCAAATAATATGACATGGGAAATGAAGATCAGGCTACCCTGCCTTTGTTGAAACTTTATGTTAGGTTTATGCATTAGGCTTCTTCTTATCACATTTAGAGAGATTATTGGGAAGCTTTTCGGTTGATCGAAAAGGACAAATTGAACTGATATTGAATGTGTTTTCAATGGCGTACAACCAGGAACTCTTTTATCTGAGGAAAGCTTTATTAGCATTGGAGGCAGTCCAGAGAAGGACTAGTACCAGGAATGGGAAGAACTATCTTATGAGGACAAGTTGAGTAATTGCAACTGTCCTCGATACAACTTCGAAGAATGAGAGGCGACCTTATTGAAACATGCAAGATTCTTAATGGACTTGACAGTTAGCAAGAACTGCTGATGCTGGAGAATCAGCGTGGATAAGAAGTGGAGCTGGGAAAAGCACGGCAGGTCAAGCAGCATCAGAGGAGAGGGAGAGTCGACGTTTCAGATCAGAACCTCTCATCACTCATGAAACGTCGACTGTCCTTCTCCTCTGATACTACCTGACCTGCTGTGCTTTGCCCAGCTCCGCTCTTTATGCACTTTGACAATGTGTAGATGTTGAATGGTCGTTGCCCCTTGTGGGAGAGTCTAGGACCAGAGTAACGTGTCACATGTTTAAGACGGAGATGAGGAGGAATTCCTTCTCTCAGAAGGTAATAGATCTGTGGAATTCTCTGCCTCAGAGAGCAGTAGGGGCTGGGTGGTTAGATCTATTCAAGGCTGAGATAAACAAATTTTTAACTGGTAACAGTGAGAAGGCAGAAAAGTGGAGTTGAGGATTATCCCATCAGCCATGATCTCATTGAATGGTGGAACAGACTCGAGGAGCCAAATGGCCTCCTGTTGCTCTTTGTCTCATGTTCCTACAGATTTCAACAGGTTTTTCATTGGCAATAGAGGAGCAGCACATGTTTGCATTCTGTACTGACAAGATTATGAAGTTAATCATATAAATGTGTCCTTTTCTAAAAGACAAACAAACTTCTGGGACCAAGCTGTTGTTTCAATTAAAAAAAACTTAATAGTCTTTGTTTTTCCCTCGTAAATGGCCTTAATTTCACATTGAGGTTTGTACCCGCACCAAATGGAGAATGAGGGGTCCTCCTAGAATGGAAGAATTCACTTCACATGATTCATGTGCTCTACTCTTGGGCAGCTCAGTGGTTAGCACCAGAGACCCAGCATCAAATCTAAACTCGAGTGACTGTGTGGAAGTTGCACATTCTTCTCATGTCTGTGTGGGTTTCCTCCCTCAATCCAAAGATGTCCAGGTTAGGTGGATTAGTCATGCTAAATTGCCCAGACTGTCTAGGGATATGCATGCTAAGTGGATGGCACTTGGCGTGCAGTGGCGGCGCAGTGGCACAGTGGTTAGCACTGCTGACTCACAGCGCCAGTGACCCGGGTTCAATTCCCGACTCAGGTGATTGACTGTGTGGAGTTTGCACATTCTCCCTGTGTCTATGTGGGTTTCCTCCAGGTACTCCGGTTTCCTCCCACAGCCCAAAGATGTGGACAGTCCCACATCTGTCTGATAAGGGGTAAATGTAGGGGTATGGGTGGGTTGCGCTTCGGCGGGTCAGTGTGGACTTGTTGGGCTGAAGGGCCTGTTTCCATACTATAAGTAATCTAATGGATTGGTTTAGGGAATGTGGGGTTACAGGAATAGAGTAAGTGGGTGGATCTGGGTAGGATGTTCTTTGGAGGGTCAGTATGGAATTGATGGGCGGAATGTCCTGCTTCCATATTGTAGAATTTATGATTCTCCAGTGTAGATGAAAACCCCGTGATGAGGGAGGTGGAGGAGAGACATTTCATCTTGATCTTCTGATGTTCTTTATTCTCTCAAGACATCACATGCTGAGAAAGTTGGAAGTGTAGTGGACAGCGAAGAGGATTACCTTAGGTTACAACGGGATCTTGATCAAATAGACCAATGGGCTGAGAAGTGGCAAATGGAATTTAATTTAGATAAATATGAGGTGCTTCCTTTTTTGGGAAAACAAATGTTTGCAGGACTTATACACTTAACGGTAAGGTCCTAGGGAGTGTTGCTGAATGAACAGACCTTGGAGTACAGGTTCATAGCTCCTTGAATCACAGGAGATAGGATAGTGAAGAAGGTGTTTGGTATGCTTTCCTTTAATTGTCAGACTTTTGAGTGCAGAAGTTGGGAGGTCATGTTGCGGCTATACAGGACATTGGTTAGGCAACTGGTAGAATATTGCGTGCAATTCTGGTCTCCTTCCTATCGGAAAGATGTTGTGAAACTTGAAAGGGTTCAGAAAAGATTTACAAGGATGTTGCCAGTGTTGGAGGATTTGAGGTATAGGGAGAGGTTGAGTAGGCTAGGTTTGTTTTCCCTGGAGTATCAGAGGCTGAGGGGGTGACCTTATAGAGCTTTATAAAATCTTAAGGGGCATGGATAGGATAAATAGACAAAGTCTTTTCCCTGGCGTCGGGGAGTCCAGAACTAGAGGGCACAGGTTTAGGGTGAGAGGGGAAAGATATAAAAAAAGAGCTAAGGGGCAACTTTTTCACGCAGAGGGTGGTACGTGTGTGGAATGGGCTGCCAGAGGATGTCGTGGAGGCTGGTACAATTGCAACATTTAAGAGGCATTTGGATGGGTATATGAATAGGAAGGGTTTGAAGGGATATGGGCCAGGTGCTGGCAAGTGGGACTAGATGGGGTTGGGATATCTGGTCAGCATGGACGGGTTGGACTGAAGGGTCTGTTTCCATGCTGTACATCTCTGTGACTCTGTGACTCTATTTATTGCCAGTCCCTAAATACCCTTGAGAAAGTGGTGGTGAACTGCCTTTTTGAACTGCTGCCATCCATTGGTGTAGGTACAAACCCCATTGTCAAATTAGGGCCCTTTACCAGGAAAAAAAGTTTGTTTATTGAAACGGCATTTTGTTTCCACAAGATTCTTTGTGTTCTACAAAAGGACACATTTATACAATTAACTTCAAAATCTTGTCAATACTGAATGTGAGACTCTTCAATTGGACCATCAGATTGCCAAAATTTATATATAAATATATAATTTTGGTATTGGAAAATGATATATCACCATGATGTGTAGCTTTTTATCTTGCTTGAACAGACGGAAAAAGAAATAGCTTTACGTACATACGTGTATGTTTATATATGTAAAAGTGGAGGTGTTAAGCTCAGTTGGCTGGACAGCTAGTCTACAAAATAATATCAACAGCTCAGGTTTGAACCACGCAAACTGAGGTTACCATATCAGACTTTCTTTCTCAACCTCCTATTTCATCTGACCCTCAGGTTAAACCACTGTCATTTCTGTCTCTCTCTGCTGGGAGAGCAGCCCTACGGTCTGGTGGTACACAGGTGACTTCATCTTTCTTACATATACATATCCGGTCCCCTGGGCCGGATGGGATTTATCCTAGGATCCTCTGGGAAGCCAGGGAGGAGATTACCGAGCCTTTGACATTGATCTTTAAATCGTCATTGTCTACAGGAATAGTGCCAGAAGACTGGAGGATAGCAAATGTGGTTCCCCTTTTCAAGAAGGGGAGTAGAGACAACCCTGGTAATTATAGACCAGTGGGCCTTACTTCAGTTGTTGGTAAAGTGTTGGAAAAGATTATAAGAGATAGGATTTATAATCATTTGGAAAAGAATAATTTTATTAGGGATAGTCAGCACGGTTTTGTGAAAGGTAGGTCATGCTTTACAAACCTTATTGAGTTCTTTGAGAAGGTGACCAAACAGGTAGACGAGAGTAAACAGGTTGATGTGGTGTATATGGATTTCAGCAAGGTGTTCGTTAAGGTTCCTCACAGTAAGCTATTGTACAAAATGCGGAAGAATGGGATTGTGGGAGATTTGGCAGCTTGGATCAGTAATTGGCTTGCTGAAAGAAGACAGAGGGTGGTGGTTGATGGGAAATGTTCATCCTGGAGTCCAGTTACCAGTGGTGTACCGCAAGGGTCGGTGTTGGGTCCACTGCTGTTCTCCATTTTTATAAACGACCTGGATGAGGGCGTAGAAGGGTGGGTTAATAAATTTGCAGACGGCACTAAGATTGGTGGAATTGTGGATAGTGATGAAGGATATTGTAGGTTACACAGATATAGAAAAGCTGCAGAGCTGGGCTGAGAGGTGGCAAATGGAGTTTAATGCAGACAAGTGTGAAGTGATTCACTTTGGTCGGAGTAACTGGAACGCAAAGTACTGAGCTAATGGTAAGATTCTTGGTAGTGTAGATGAGCAGACAGATCGCAGTGTCCATGTACACAGATCCTTGAAAGTTGCCACCCAGGTTGACAGGGTTGTTAAGAAGGCATACAGTGTTTTAGCTTTTATTAATAGAGGGATTGAGTTCCGGAACCAGGAGGCTATGCTACAACTGTACAAAGCTCTGGTACGGCCACACTTGGAGTATTGTGTACAGTTCTGGTCACCACATTATAAGAAGGATGTGGAAGCTTTGGAAAGGGTGCAGAGGAGATTTACTAGGATGTTGCCTGGTATGGAGGGAAAATCTTACGAGGAAGGGCTGAGGGACTTGAGGCTGTTTTCGTTGGAGAGAAGAAGGTTGAGAGGTGACTTAATAGAGACCTATAAGATAATCAGAGGGTTAGATAGGATGGACAGGGAGAGCCTTTTTCCAAGTATGGTGACAGCGAGCACGAGGGGGCATAGCTTTAAATTGAGGGGTGATAGATATAGGACAGATGTCAGAGGTAGTTTCTTTACTCAGAGAGTAGTAAGGGTATGGAATGCTTTGCCTGCAAAGGTAGTAGATTCGCCAACTTTAAGATTAAGTCATCATTGGACAAGCATATGGACGTCCATGGAATAGTGTAAGTTAGATGGGCTTCAGATTGGTATGACAGGTCGACGCAACATTGAGGGCCGAAGGGCCTGTACTGTGCTGTAATGTTCTATGATCTATGTTCTATGTACATTTCTTGGCAACCACAAAAGTTTAATCACTGGCCTGTGTCGGGCTCTTAATAAATATGATGTATCTATCAGCCTGGATGTTAAGTTGAAAACTAAAATTTAAGAATACCAAATGAGATTAGATTAGATTACTTACAGTGTGGAAACAGGCCATTCAGCCCAACAAATCCACACCGACCCTCCAAAGAGCAACCCACCCAGACCCATTCATTTACCCCTTCACCAAACACTAGGGGCAATTTAGCATGACCAATTCACCTAACCGACACATTTTTGGACTGTGGGAGGAAACCAGAGCATCTAGAGGAAGCCCATGCAGACACAGGGAGAATATGCAAACTCCAAACAGACAATTGCCTGAGGCAGAAATTGAACGTAGCTCTCTGGCACTATGAGGCAGCAGTGCTAACCACTGTGCCGATGTGAACAATAGAAGCAAAGCACTAACATTCTTGATATTGAGTATAATAGCCTTTCTGCACTGAATCTTCTGACCTTGCATTTCCTGACTCTCCAACCAGACTGACACTGCAGGGCTCAGCTGCAGGATTTAATGAAATATTCGTTGAATTAAATACTTTGTGCAGCATTGCTGCTGAGACCAAGTAAGGATACTGTACTTTATAAAATAGCCAGGAGGTGGCAGTAATTTAAGCCTTTTCTCAGCTGGCTCCGATTTGTAAATGTTTCAGGAAATGACTCTGTTTTGGCACAGATGAATACTTCTGCTCAAATTTAACATGTGCAGATTGTCAACGTGCAACAGACAAAACAAAAAAAAAATCCATAGGCTAGAACGTCAGTATCAGCTGCACATTCTACACAGCAACTGATATTTAATTCTATTCACTGCAATGGAATGGAGTATCAGACATTATGTTGAATGGATGACTGACCTACATTGTATTCTATGCACCACCTGAGACCACAATGTAGCCTGATAACTTTTACAGATTTTCTTTCTCACTTTCACACACGCATGAGACACACAACATACAAAGATAAACATGCACATGTACACATGCACTTAGCATAGCTGACAGACACACAAACATGCAAATGCACACAATCACATGCACACACATACACATAGAAACACACACAGATATGCAAACATATAGAGATATACACACACCGGCACAGAAATCAAATAGACATAAAAACACAAAAGCAAACACACACACACACACACACACACACACACACACACACACACACACACACAATAACTGACAGGGATGCAAATACACGGATGCATACATACACAGATATACACATGCACACAAAGATGTACGCACACACATACGTACAGGCACACACCACCAGATATACACACACATAGACACCATATGCAAACACAGACACTCAACATACACAGGCAACCACACAAAACAAATTAAATGACAGACACGCACACACACTCTCTCACTCTCAGTCACACACATATACACACACATTAACTGAACAAAATAAATATTGAACATGGATTTACAAATGTCAAATTGGCTATTGCAATATTCTGTCAATGATATTTTAAGCCCCATTCCCTGCCCCCACAATGGGAGGGGGGGGGGGGAATTCCACCAAAAATCTCCTTTCCATTCATTTAACTGGCTATTTCTTCTTTGAAGATCTGATTTCAAACCTACCTCTCTTACATAGTTTTTTTGTCACCACTTCTAATATTTCTTTTGTTCACCTCCATGTCTAAAGTCTTTGTGAAGGGCTTTGGGATGATTTTTAACATTAACCGTATGATACAAATGCAAGTTGTGGTTATAATGAGTATCATAAGCTTTAAAAAGTGTCATTTCTTGGTTATTTCTGAAGCTCACTAAACACATGTCTTTGTCTGCATTGATTGACGATAAATTTAGTTGGCGAGATGACAAATGGCTTTTCTTTATAAATATCCAATCTGACTGAGCTGAGAACCTGAAGTAACCAGCCTTTTTTTCTGTTGAACTCTAAAACATTTTATTAACCCATCCTAATAAGCGTTGTAAGCTTATGAATATAAATGGTTTCCAAGAATTTCTCATATTCTTTCGACAGAGAATACATACAATATACATATAGCAATACATTTGCATGAGAACTGTTGCCTAGAAATTACTTCCAGCATTAAAGCCTGTGCCAATAGTGATTAAAGGCAATGCAGCTGTAATATCAGAACCCTGGCTTAGGGCACATTTCTTAATCCTTCATCACTTTGACTCACATCTGTGCCAGAATAGGTTATTCTGCATACGAAAGCTTAGAATGTGGGCAGAATGGCAATTAAACCTATCAATAATACCGTAATTGTCAGTTAATTAGTGGAGGGTAATTTTCCCAATAGATCCAAACTCCAGCTGCAAGCCGATTGGTCAAACTAACAGTCTTGAAGCAAAACATACTGTTTTCATACATTATAGTTAACATACAAAAAAAAAGAAAAAATAAAGAAAAGAATTGGCTTAGATGTATCTCTATTGGAAAACTTAACAAAATAATAGTCTACTTTACTACTGAACAGTAAGTATCCCATTATAGTAACATTCTATAATCACACCCTTGGCAAAGGTAAATTCAGTAAAACAGATTGTCTCACATGCAAATTCATCAGCAGAAGGAGAACCCCAGTTTTTAATTGTAACAGAGAGAGGAAAAACAGCTTTCAAGACCCCAGTAGCAATTGCTACTAAAAAATTTTTGAAAAGCTAAAAAATTTGTTCTGTGGGAGCTTAACCCCACCCAGTCAGCCTGCTTCTATTGTTCTAAATTTAAATAATAAAGTCCTCACAAGCTGTTCACTTCATTGGCTTTCAATAGTGAGCCCAGAGTCTCTGCTTCAAAATCACTCCTTAGAAAAAAGGCAGGACAGAGTACACCTCTTAAAACCATAGTATTGTTCCACAGGCCTTGAAAATGTTTCATTTTGAATCTGGAATTGTACCACTTCTGTTTCTACCTTTTGTGGTCATTTTCAATGGGCAGAACCATGCAGGGGTTTGAGCAAACTGGACTGTGGTGAGACGGATGGCAGAATCAAATGACAAATTCACTGAAGCTCATCTCGAGGTAAGGAGTAACTTAAACCATTTTCTCAAGCTTTTCACATCTGGTGCAGTGAGATACTCATTAAGCAGTGGCAAGATGCCAACTGATGGGGATTAATGCCTGTTAACCGCCTTGTTAACTGTATAATGCACCTCATCAATACTCATATGGCCATCTGACCATAGTGGTCAAACATGCTGAATGTTAGTAGGGAAACTAGAGCAAGTACCTGGTGAATTCAGCTTACCACTTGCTCTGATTGATGATGTTGGACACCGGGCACCAGCCTGTCATGGCATGCATTGTGGATACTGAGCACACGCAACTCATATCCACAGATATTGGTACCCAACATGTGCCAGCCTTTAAGAACTCTCAGACTTCCTCTCCTCCTTACTTACCGATGCTTCCTGTCACAAAGCTAGTCCTTTAATTTCCCTAAAGGCTGTTCCTTGTCTCAAGGTTACTCGGTCTTTAATTTTTTTCAGAGGGTACTAAACCAGGCCGGGCTCCGATCAGACCGGTTTGGTACAGAGGTGAAAAGAATTTTGGGAGGCCTTTTGTTTATATGTAAACAGATGAAACTTCAGGCCAAAGTGGTCATGCTTTAGAAGTGACCTGTATAAAGACGGGGCGGGGGGGTGGGAGGTGATGTTGGTCAGCTCTCTAGCTGAGCGTTTAATTCAGTTCAGAACTAGTTAGGAATGCAACAGTGAGCTATCTGGAAATACTCTCTCTCTCTGCCATTTTAACTTCAACCTGTAAGTATCTGTTTCATTTTTAAACTATGTTTCGAGAGGGTTTGCTTATTGGGACTATTGTGAATAATTGGAACAGTATGATTAAGTCTAGTTTGTACAGATTAAGTTCTGTTGGGGTTTTTTATTGTGTTCTTTGGGATTCATTGTGTAATGTTGTGAATAACTTTTTGTCTGTTTTAAAATCTAGTAGTCAGCCTAACTAACTTACTCTGAGTAATTTCTACTGTACACTTACCAAAACAAATTACTAAGTTATGGTCTGGGTTGCCTGCTTAAGAATTTTTTGAGTGATCTGATCTAGTCCACAACACTCCACACTTCAATGCTGCATCTCAGGCTGCCCTATCTCATTGTAATGCTGCAGCAAGGATACTTTGCAGTCAGGAACACCACATCCTGCTCATGGACTGGATTAGGCTGCATTCTGGGCTCTTTGTTCACTGTCAGAGTCATATTCACTCTGAGTCAACCTGGATGGTCACAGCATCTCTGCCTTACCAGTCTTACTTTTTTGCATGTCACCCCCTCATCCAGAAATATGAGGCTCAGATTACCATTGCCTTGCCATTCCAATAAGTGAAGAGCCAAAACCTGACACAAAGCCAGGATGTTTGTCATGGTTGTCTGCAGGTATCAGTCAAGTCAAAGGGGAATAACCTTCTGTCAGGGGACCCTGGCACATTCAGTCAAGGGCAGCCACTGATATCACTCCAGGGGAATGTTGGGGCAGTCAATGTCATGATCCTCACCTCTTCAGGGCTGGGGAGTGAATAACGAGCAGCACATCTCCCATCATGCCTCTTTCTGCCCCAATTGACCTATTTTCCTCATGGAACGAGAGAGGCAGTAATTAGAGGAGATGAAAACGAGGGCAGAGCTATCATTGTTAGTGCAGACAGCAGTGCCCTGAGTGAGTGAGTAGGCAGCTCAGAGGGCACACAGGAAAATTAGATATCAGGGGCTGCAGTATATGACAGCAAGCGAGGGAAGATGCTGCAAGCAATATTGACAGAGGTAGGGCACAAGCCTTAGTATGTGATGAAATGTGTCTTAAGACGGATTTGTTCTGTCCTGTTTCTCTTGACTGAGTACCTTTCAAATCTGGTGAAGAGGTGTCTGCCCCATGGAAAGCAGAGGAAATAGCTTTGTTCTTTTTTAAAATTAGACAAAGTCGGCATGAGTGGGTGGAGTCAGGCTCACACAGACCCAGGGTTTTATCATCAGGACATGAACTAATTACTAATTTTGAAGCTGCTAGATACAGCTCTCGCTTTGTTGCTTCAAACAGCTTGCATTCTCTCTCTGCTGCTCAATACATTCCATCAGTGTTGCTTCCCCTGGACTGGAGGAGATAGCAAGCGAGGGAAATCTGTTTTGCTAAATTTTCCTTTACCAGGAGTGTGTTTATGGATGGCGTTGCATTAGAACAGTTGATAAGTAGTAAATAAATAGTATATTGTTTCATTAAGTATTTTGATATATTTAAAGTTATGTTAATATTTCTTTTTTTTGTTTGTATTTTAACTGTGGTGTAAGAATAAAGCATATTTTGCTTAAAGCCCAGCAGTTTGACCAATTGAATCACATCTGGAATGTAGTGCTATATACTTGCCTTGGAGTGCAGGCTATTTCCTTGATATGGTTTGAAGATGTTTGATCTGGTCCACAGCAGGTGGGAAGTTGGTGAAGTAGCAGAGATAGAAAGAGTATGAGTGATTGGAAATGAGATAGCTTTACGTTGGTGGAATGGAAAAAGACATTGACATTCTTCCCACATTAATATGCATTCCTCCAGATGATTATTGTGATATTACATCTACCTACAATCAAGCAAGCTTATATCTAAATTACAGGCAGTTGTAATGTTCATATCTCTGAACCACATTGCCCAGGATCAAATCTCACCTGCTCCAAATGTGTGTAAGAAGATCTCTGAATGGGTTGACTAAAAATAGAAAGGGTAGTTTAACAACAAGAGAGTCCCTAGCGCTCAGTCCAGGTGGCCTGGGTTCAAAACCCACCTACTCCAAAGCTACGGTGACTCAATGATTAGCACTGCTGTTTCACAGCTCCAGGGACCCGGATTCAATTCCAGCCTTGGGTGACTGTCTGTATGGAGTTTGCATATTCTCCCCATGTCTGCGTGGGTTTCCTCTGGGTACTCCAATTTCCTCCCACAGTCCAAAGATGTGTAGGTTAGGTGGATTGACCATAGTGCTCAGGCGAGGTGGCTTAACCAGGGGGAATGCAGGGGTAGGGGATGGGTCTGGGTTGGAGGGTCATTGTGGACTCAACGGGCAGAATGGCCTGCTTCATGCTTTAGGGGTTCTATGTATTTCATAACATCTGTGAACAGTTTAATTAAAACACCTTTTAGACAGTTGAGTGATTACATATGGTGCAACCTTCATAAATAAAGGTATAAACTCCAGCTTCAATAACCAGTGCTACAGCTGTTGCACTTTATTAGGGAAATGAACCAGTCTATTAAGTGATGGAACTCAGATAATCCCACAGTCTGCGATCGTGTGTTAAAGCTTTGTAAATAAATCTTCTGATACTTGTCCTAAATAAGAACTCAGTCTCGGTATTTGTGTTAACACAGTAGTAAAACCCAAAGAGCAGATTATTAATAATATCTCATGAATTTCATCTTTACTGAATGAGCACCTAAAAAAAGAGAGAAGGATAATGTTTCCGAAGTCTCAGGTTGAAATACATGACAGCCAGTTCTGAATATCTGTTGAAACCCTTGGAAGAGTGAAGAATGTTTTAGTTCTTGAACTTCAACATTCAATATCACAGGCTGGGCTGTTCTGTGTAGAAGTGCTTGGTTCAAGTGGTGGAATTGCTGGACTGGACTCATTTTGAAAGGCCTGTGACCCCCTGCTCTCGTTTGAAGAACAGGGTCAGCAAGAGATTAGTTCATTTGATTGGTGGAATCCATCTCCATTTCTCAGTGCGCTGTGATAACTAATCCAAAGTCTGTGTTCATTTTTATCATCAAGACATGAACTAATTACTGAGTAAATGCTGCAGCTTTGAAAATCAAGATGTTTACTTAAGTGCAATTTTACAATCCAAACTTTCAATAGATAAAAAAAAATGTATTTGTTGAGTACTTGCTTTGCATCACTCTTCCGGCTTGTTAAGGTTTTTTTTCCGGTTACTATAACGAAGATCCAGGGTTTTGAGAAAGGATCACTGGAGCTGAAGTGTTAACTCTGATTCCTCTCCACAGATGCTAACAGACCTGATGAACATTTGCAGCAATCTCTGGTTTTGTTTCCAATTTCCAGCATCTGCAGTTCTTTCAGTTTTTATTAACACCAAGCTTCCTGGAACCAACTTCTGTTTCACTAGAAATTCATCATAAACACTTTGTAAAATAAATACTGAGAAGACAACATATGTTGATATTCAACATTAAAATAACTCATTCAGCAAAAATGTTGTGGTGTAAACATTGGAAGTGAACAAGTTCTGAAATTTAGGAAATAATTTTGACAACTTTATTTACTCAATGACGATCATCAACAGTGGATGCTAAACGCCAAACAAAGAGAGATTGAACAGTTTATGCTGATACTTTCTGGAGGTTAGAAGAATGACAGGAAATCTAATTCATGTCAGAAAGAGGCTAAAAGGGATTCACAACGTCGATGTAGAAAGGTTATTTCCTCATATGGGACAATTGAATCTGAGAGGTCATCGTTTTGGGACAAAGAATAACAGATTTAAAACAGAAATGTGGAGAATTTACTTTTCTCAAAGGGTCATGACTCTGTTTGATTCATCACCCCAAATTGTGGACATTGAGTAAATTTAAAGAAGGGTTAGAAAGATGTTTAATTAGCATTGGGTTGAAAGGTTATGGAGAGTGGGCAGAAAGGTGGAGTTAAGGTCAGGATGAGACAGCCATGATCGCATTAAACAGTGGAGCAGACTCGAGAGGCTGAATTAGGAGATAGTGAGATCTGCAGATGCTGGAGATCAGAGACGAGAATGTGTTGTTGGAAAGCACAGCAGGTCAGGCAGCATCCAAGGAGCAGGAGATGCTGCCTGACCTGCTGTGCTTTTCCAGCAACACAGTCTCAAGGAGCTGAATTGCCTACTCCTGTTTCTAGCCCTTTTGTTCTACATGATTAAAGACTTCAAACTAGTGACAGAGGAAATGTTATTTGATTAATGCGAGAAAGAAAGGAAGCCTTGCATTTTTATGTTACAAACTTTTATGATCACAGATTATCCCAAAGTGCATACAGCCAAAAAGGTACTTTAGAAATGTAATTACTATTGTAATGTAGGAACTGCCACAAACAGTAACATAATAATGATTAGATAATCTATTTATGTGAATTTGATTGAGGATTAAATAGTGGCAAGTGCACCCTTGACTTTTTCAAAATAGTGCCACGTAACACTTTCTATCTGCCTCAGAGTGGACGAGGATAGGTTCACGGTCATCATTAAACTCTTAACTACAGATTTTTTTCCTATTGAATTCAAATTCCACCATTTATTGTGAACCCAATTTGAACCCATGCCCTTGGAATATTATCTGGGTCTCTAGATTAACAACACAGTGATAATATCATTAGGCCGTCACCTACTCCCAGATGCTACTGCTTTGCTTTTCCAGGAATTTCTGTTTTGTTTTCAGGAGCAACAGTAGGCCATTCAGCCCCTCAAGCCTGCTCTACCATTCTAGATCAGAGCTGATCATTTACCTCAATGCCAGTTACCCATGTTGTCCCATGACCCTTGGTGTCATCAGCATCTAAGAAGCTATTGATCACTGAGCTGCTGCAGTCCACTGGCACTCAGAGTGGCATAATCAAGCTATTGCTGGACTTATAATCTGTCCTGAACATCAAGTTAATAATATTGGGGCATATGTTCAAATCTCATTAGGGCCAATGGTGAAATTTGAATTCAATAAAAATCTGGAATGTGTGGTCACTGTCAATTTCTAGATCACTAATCTTCTTCAAGAATGGAAATTTCCTGTCCTTACTTGGTCTGGGCTACAATGCGGTTAATTCTGAACCGTCTCTGGTCATTTATAGTACTGACCCAGTCAGTGGTATCCACATTCCATGAGTGATAAATAAAAAACGGCATTCTAGAGACTCTCACTTTACAAAAGTGGAATTAAGTTACTGAGTAGCAACTTCAAATCCAAACAAATCTCACGGGTATAACCATTCATCTTGATATTTTTATCTGTACAGAATGCTGTAGCAAACATTTAAATGACTTTGTCAGTTTTATTTTCTACTGAATTATTCAGGCATCAGAAACAAATCTTGCACTGTGATCTTTGGCAAATTTAAATTCAGTTCAATCCCTGTTTCTGAAAGTTTGCAGCCCCTCAGGTGATGCTCTGATGTTTCTGCCAGCATTGTCACTTGGATTCATCAGATTAGTGTTCACGTTTCAAGTGTAGCCCTTCTTTATAGCAGGCACACTAAGGTTGGAGAAGGATCTTTTAAAAATTAGATACTAATGGAATAAGTGAAGTTCAAAAGTTTAAATATTCCAACAGTTGGCTCTCTTTTTTCATACTGACCTGTCACTTCTTAATCCTTTCTCCAATTCACTTTTACTGGAGGCTGTTGACAGTGAGATCTCTCTTTAATCCTCTCCTGAAGTCTTCTCAATTGTTCTCCTTATGTCACTCCCCTGTAATAGTCCCCATTCTTCAAAATTTAACTTACCTGCAATTTTCCCGACCTGCCATAAGCAACATCTCTAGTCTCATGTGGTCCTATTGAATAATTCTGCAGGCAAGATAAACCAAGCTAAACAGAAAGTGTGCAAGCAAATCAATTTCATGCTGAAATGTACACTTTATCCTCTGAATGGTTTAAGTTGGAACAAATTTTACTTCATTCTCTCAGTCCTTCTCCTGCTAACTTTATCAGAAGTGATGGAACGAGTAGGGTTTGCACATAATAATGGGATTCCTTATGCACTTCTGGCTGTGCATTGAGACACAATCCCCTCACCAAGATCGCTGGGAGAATTGGGTTCAGTGCTAAATCCTTTCTCATTCCATATTCTATCAGAGTATCTGGTCACTCAACAGCGTATGCAACAAAAATGAACCAAGAGCACTTTTAGTTGGTTTCTATTTACAAGACTGGAACAGTCACAACTTAGGTAACTAGAGGCAACTTGTAATAGGTCCACTGCAATTTGATTATTCCTGATGAAGGGCTTATGCTCGAAACGTTGAATTCTCTATTCCTGAGATGCTGCCTGGCCTGCTGTGCTTTGACCAGCAACACATTTGCAGCTGTGATCTCCAGCATCTGCAGACCTCATTTTTTACCACTGCAATTTGAGTTGAGGAAGCACACTTAGACTTCAGCCACTACTCACCAAGTACTGCCAACCACACATAATCCTGTAACCAAAAGAGAAAATTCTGGAAAATCTCAGCAGGTCTGGCAGCATCTGTAAGGAGAGAAAAGAGCTGACGTTTTGAGTCTAACTGAGCCCTTGTCAAAGCTTTGTCCACCTTCACTGCTTTCCTTTTCTCTGTGTTAGACAAGGTATTGAGCTTTGACAAAGGGTCAGTTAGACTCGAAACGTCAGCTCTTTTCTCTCCTTATAGAAGCTGCCAGGCCTGCTGAGATTTTCCAGCATTTTCTCTTTTGGTTTCAGATTCCAGCATCCGCAGTAATTTGCTTTTATTTTTTTACACATATTCCTGTTCCTTTTAGCTGGAAGGTTTATTTACAAGGCAATCAATCGGCTGCTTTAATTGGGAGAAAGTGAGGGCTCCAGATGCTGGAGTACCAGAGTTGAAAAATGTGGTGCTGGAAAAAACACAGCAGGCCAGGCAGCATCCGAGGAGCAGGAGAATTGACATTTTGGGCATAAGCCCTTCTTCAGGAATGAAGCTGGTGTGCCAAGTGGGCTGAGATAAAAGGTATCGGGGAGGGAATTTGGGGGAGGGGTACTGGGAATACGATAGGTGGAAGGAGGGGAGGGTGAGGGTGATAAGCCGGAGAGGTCAGGAAGAAGATTGGAGGTCAAGAGGGCGGTGCTGAATCCAAGGGTTGGGACTGAGATAAGGTGGGGGGAGGGGAAATGAGGAAGCTGGAGAAATCTACACTCATCCCGTGTGGTTGGAGGGTTCCTAGGCGGAAGATGAGGCGCTCTTCCTCCAGGCGTCGTGTGGCCAGTTCTGGCGATGGAAGAGGCCAAGGACCTTCAGGTCATTGGCGGAGTGGGAGGGGGAGTTAAAAGTGTTCAGCCACAGGGTGGTTGGGTTGGTTGGAACGGGTGTCCCTGAAGTGTTCCCTGAAATATTCCGCAAGTAGGCGGCCTGTGGCTGACAGATATAAACGGGAGTGTCAGAGGTTCTGTTCACTCTAGGAGCAAGCTCTGAGTTAGCTGGGTCAGTGCCATGTGCTTTGCACGTGTAAATAAAGAGTGATGGGATACTGACCTTTGTGTGTTACTTCAATAATGTACAGTCAATTCCTTCCAACATGGTCTGAGTTCCCCAATTCCTCTGTCCAACAAGGTAGAAGGTTGCAAGTACACAGAATTACATTGAATTTTACTGCACAGAAATAGACAAATTAGATCCCTACCTTCACTTCAATTAATTCACTGCACCATATTAGCAAATTCTTCTCTATCATTCCCATTCAATTTTTTGCTGAAAAACATGTTGCTGGAAAAGCGCAGCAGATCAGGCAGCATCCAAGGAACAGGAGATTCGGCATTTCGGGCATAAGCCCTTCTTCCAGGGAAGAAGGGCTTATGCCCGAAACGTCGAATTTCCTGTTCCTTGGATGCTGCCTGACCTGCTGCGCTTTTCCAGCAACACATTTTCAGCTCTGATCTCCAGCATCTGCAGACCTCACTTTCTCCCCATTCAATTCTTTGCCCACCTTACATTAGAAAGCTTCCCTGTTAGACAATACTGAAGCATTGTTTCCCCCTCCCTTTCAAGAAGGTGTTTTCAAAGGTGCAGCTGACCTCAGAGCCAAAGCTCTAGAAGGTGGGAAAAGCAAGCAAGCCACAGTGCTGTGATTTCTTGCTCACTCAGCAAGAAATAAGATGGTACTATGGAGTAAAGGGTTATCTATATCTTTCCTCTCCTAATAGTTACTGAGTATGTGCACAAGGAACTGTGCCACCTTGATGTCTGATCACATTGAACTGTGATAAAAGTCTGTAGGGTACTGGAGATGTCCTCTCTCCCCATCTCTTATGTACAGTTATTTTAATCACAGTTGTTGATCATCACTGACTACCTTTCAGATGGTGACTTGATTATGCTACATGATAGTAAATGGTGACCAGACCCACAGCAACAGAAGCAAAAAATGCTTTCAAACTAGAAAGGGTACAGAGCAAAATTTACAAGGGCGTTGCTAGGAGTGTAGAGTTTGATTGTCACGACAGGCTGGGACATTTTTCCCTGGTGTGTAGGAGGCTGACGGCTGACATTATAGAGGTTTACAAAATCATGAGGGGTGAATAAATAAGGTGAAAAGCCAAGGTCTTTTCCTCAGCAGAGGGGAGTCCACAACCAGAGGGCATGGGTTTAAGGTGAGAGGGGAATGATTTAAAAGGGACCTGAGGGATAATGTTTAACACAGAGGGTGGTGCGTGCATAGAATAAGATTCTGGAGGAAGTGGTTGAGGCGGGTACAATTACAACATTGAGACAGCTACATGGATAGGAAAGGTTTAGAGGAATATGGACCAAACAAAAGCAAATGGGCCAAATTCAGTTTAGGAAAGCTGTTTGGCATGGGCAAGTTAGACTAAAGGGCCTGTTTCTGTGGTGTATGACTCTATGAATATTTGAGAACCAGCAGCAGTACAGTGCAACAGAAAATCTGACAACAGAAGAGGGGGAAGAGCCTGAAGAGAAGTTCACACACAGCACAGTGCAAGCGCAAAGGCCTTCAAGACCAACATAGTCACCGTTATGCAGAGAGAAAGTGTTGTAGAAGAAAGGAAACTCTATACTATACTCTTCTCGCAGAGCGCTTCTGGGAACATCTCAGTGACACCCACCTCCCATGGCCCAACATTTCAACTCCTCCTCCCACTCTGCCAAGGACATGCAGGTCCTGGGCCTCCTCCACCGCTGCTCCCTCACCACCTGATGCCTGGAGGAAGAACTCCTCATCTTCCGCCTCGGGACCCTTCAACCCCAGGGCATCACCAGTTTCCTCATTTCCCCTCCCCCCCCCACCTTATCCCAGGTCCAAATTTCCAGCTCAGCACCATCCTCATGACCTGTCCCACCTGTCACTCTTCCCTCCCAACTATCCACTCCACCCTCCTCTCCGACCTATCACCTTCACCTCCATCCACCTACTGCACTCCCAGCTACCTTCTCCCCAGCCCCACCCCCTCCCATTTATCTGTCCACCCCCAAGGCTTCCAGCCTCATTCCTGATGAAGGGCTCCTGCCCGAAACGTCGATTTTCCTCGGATGCTGCCTGGCCAGTTGTGCATTTCCAGCACTACTCTAACCTTAACGCATTCCTACCATTGTCTCTTGTTATGTTTTAGCAGGAAAGGTGAGAATCAGCACTAACTCTCTGCCTAACCACAATGTTGAGTGCTATGGTGCAGTAAGTTTTTTGCCAAAATAGTCAGAGGAAATTTCCATTCATTTTTCAGTATTGAACTGGAAGGACCAGAGCTTCTGGAGATGAGAAGTACCAGAGAAAAGTTTAAAGTTAAACATCAAGGGGAACTTCAATATAACAATCACACAGGAGCTGAACAAGTTAAAAGAGAATTCTGAACTAAAAGCTTGGCTATTAGCCAACAAACTGAAAAGTATAGTGTAACTGTATGAATACTCACATTTGCCATTCATTTTATCACCAAATAAACTCTAGTCCAGAAACTGCATGATGTTGGAGGTTGAATTTTCAAGTAAGTGTGTGCTTGTGGGGAACATAAACTAAAAAAGCACAGACTGAAATGAGAGGCAGATCAAGTTTGATTTGGAAGGAATGAGGACTGTTAAAGTAATGGAAGTAGGAATTTTAATGAGACCTAAACAGAAGAGTTGATCAGAGCAATAATTATGAGATTAGATTCCCTACAGTGTGGAAACAGGCCCTTCGACCCAACCAGTCCACACCAACCCTCTGAAGAGTAACCCACCCTTCTCTGACTAGTGCACCTATCACTATGGGCAATTTAGCATGGCCAATTCACCTAACCTGCACATCTTTGGACTGTGGGAGGAAACCCACACAGACACAGGGAGAATGTGCAAACTCCACACAGTCACCGAACCTGGGACTCTGGTGCTGTTAGGCAGCAGTGCTAACCACGAAACCACCATGTCACCCAATATGGAAGGCAAAGGGGAGAAACTTCAGATGACTGAGGCCACACAAGAGTGTGACCTAAACCTCAGACACCAGATGGAGAGTTGGTGGGAACCCTGTTCAGACTCATTTCTGGATGGGACTTCGCATCATGTGCTACTCACTTACTTGATAGGCCAGCAGCAGGCCAATCAGAGACCAGCAGTACAACTGAACAGCAGTGCCACTAGAGAGATGGTGGTCAAGGCTGGAATTACACTCACTTACCCATGGCAAAGTCTCTTTGCTGCTTCACAGAACACAAGTGATCGAAGGTGGGAGGGGTGGAGCCACAGGGTGGGTGAGGGACATGCCACATGAACAGTGGTAGGGGGGTGTCAGCCATTTCACCCTCCCTATTTCTATAAGTAAAGCTTCAATTAGATACTAGTGTCTCAAGCTTGACCTAACCCTCACCTTAACCTTATGCCTTAGAATGAACTGAACCTGGAATCTGACTCTGACCTTGACCCTAACCCGAACTATAAGTTTGACCCTGACCCTAACCTTAACTCAGAACCTGACCCTAACACTAGCCCTCCCCCTACTCCCAATCCTACCCCTAACGCTATGCCTATTTTCTGGTCAGTCTCCCCACATTAATTAGAGCTTTGGCCAATGAAGGAAACTGTTCAGGGTGTATGATATCTTCATAAAAAGGTTTGATGCACTTTTTGCATATAATCCAAGAATAGTAAACCTTTTCCTTTGACATCACATTGCAACTTTTGCAAACAGTTTGTGTTGAATGTCAGGGAAATGGAACTGAAATGTCATTTAATGTTTTCTCTCCTATTTTCCTCATCATTCCTTACTTAGCATATTGAACAATGATTGAGATAGAGAAGTGATTGCTGGGCCTTTTGCTGAGATATTTGTATCATCGATAGTCACAGGTGAGTGCCGGAAGACTGGAGGTTGGCTAACGTGGTGTGACTATTTAAGATGGCTGTTAAGGACAAGCCAGGAAACTATAGACCAGGGAGCCTGACGTCGGTGGTGAGCAAGTTGTTGGAGGGAATCCTGAGGGACACGTATGTGGAAAGGCAAGGACAGATTAGGGATAGTCAACATGGCTTTATGAGTGGGAAATCATGTCTCACAAACTTGATTGAGTTTTTGAAGAAGTAACAGAGAGGATTGATGAGAGCTGAGACATAGATATGATCAATATGAACTTCAGTAAAGCATTCAACAAAGTTCTCCATGGGAGACTGGTTAGCAAGGTTAGATCTCACGGAATAAAGGGAGAACTAGCCATTTTGATACAGAACTGGCTCAAAGGTAGAAGACAGAGGGTGGTGGTGGAGGGTTCTATTTTTCAGACTGAAGGCCTGTGACCAGTGGAGCACCACAAGGATCGGTGCTACGTCTCTACGTTTTGTTATTTACATAAATGATTTGGATGCGAGCATAAGAGGTACAGTTAGTAAGTTTGCAGATGACACCAAAATTGAAGGTGTAGTGGACAGCAAAGAAAGTTACCTCAGATTACAACAGAATCTTGACAAGGTGGGCCAATGGGCTGAGAAGTGGCAGATGGAGTTGAATTCAGATAAATGCGAGATGCTGCATTTTGGGAAAGCAAATCTTAACAGGACTTATACGCTTAATGGTAAGGTCCTAGAGTGTGTTGCTGAACAAAGAGACCTTGGAGTATAGGTTCATGGCTCCTTGAAAGTGGAGTCACAGGTAGATAGGATAGTGAAGTAGGCGTTTGCTATGCTTTCTTTTATTGGTCAGAGTATTGAGTACAGGAGTTGGGAGGTCATGTTGCGGCTGTACAGGACATTGGTTAGGCCACTGTTGGAATATTGCGTGCAATTCTGGTCTCCTTCCTATCGGAAAGATGTTGTGAAACTTGAAGGGGTTCAGAAAGGATTTACAAGGATGTTTCCAGGGTTGGAGGATTTGAGCTACAGGGAGAGGCTGAACAGGCTGGGGCTGTTTTCCATGAAGCATCGGAGGCTGAGGGGTGACCTCATAAAGGTTTACAAAATTATGAGGGGCATGGATAGGATAAATAGACAAAGTCTTTGCCCTGTGGTGGGAGAGCTGAAAATGTGTTGCTGGAAAAGTGCAGCAGGTCAGGCAGCATCCAAGAAGGAGAGTCGACGTTTTGGGCATGACCCCTTCTTCAGGAAGAAGGGCTCATGCCCGAAACGTTGACTCTCCTGCTCCTTGGATGCTGCCTGACCTGCTGCGCTTTTCCAGCAACACATTTTCAGCTCTGATCTCCAGCATCTGCAGTCCTCACTTTCTCCTGTGGTGGGAGAGTCCAGATTTAGAGGGCATAGGTTTAGGGGACAAGGGGAAAGATATAAAAGAGACCTAAGGGGCAACCTTTTCATGCAGAGCGTGGTATGTGTATGGAATAAGCTGCTAGAGGAAGTGGTGGAGGCTGGTTCAATTGCAACATTTAAGAGGCATTTGGATGGGTATATGAATAGGAAAGGTTTGGAGGGATATGGGCTGGGTGCTGGCAGGTGGGACTAGATTGGGTTGGGATATCTGGTCGGCATGGACGGGTTGCACCGAAGGGTCTGTTTCCATGCTGTATACCTCTATGACACTATAATAACAATATTTTCAGATCATGTTTCTTCGACATATACCGAAACACTGCCAAAATTTGGTAAGGAGCAGTCAAAGGTAAGTGTGCTGTGTAATATAACTTCATATTAGTAGAAGGTAAATTGTTCACTAAAGACTTAACATGTGGTGAGACCTCTGAAATAAGAGAATAGGGCAGCTAAATGGCTGGACAGAGCATGCAGGCCTTATATTGTGGTGGCATTGGGATAGTGTCTGGTTGGGATGCTGATCGCTTTTGGGAGCTTATTGTGTGAATATTTTGACACTGCATTCCTTACTTTGCAACAATGGCTACATTTCAATGAAAAGATATTCCACTGGCTGTAAAGGATTTTGCAATGTCTGTGACTGGGAAAAGTACACAAGTCTGCACCAAACCATTCCCTTAAAGGCGTCATTCATCCATGATCAACCATTTGACAGATTCATGTCAGAAACGGAAGGAAGGAATCTGGTATTGGAGCAAATCCTGAGGGTACTGGTGGGTGGAAACTTTAAGAAGTTGGCATAAGGTTAAGAAGCATCATCGAACATTAGACTGGAGACACAGTTGGTGATAGGTGAGATGTTGAGCAGTGTAAGTCCAGTGATTGAATGGATACAAAAATCATTTGAAGGTTCACTAACTGAGATGACATGTCATGCCATTGAACATTCTTCAGGAGTGTTCCATTTAGGTGGAGAAAGTGAGGACTGCAGATGCTGGAGGTCAGAGCTGAAAATGTGTTGCTGGAAAAGCGCAGCAGGTCAGGCAGCATCCAAGGAACAGGAGAAGTTTCATTCCTGAAGAAAGGCTTATGCCCCAAGCGTCGAATCTCCTGTTCCTTGGATGCTGCCTGACCTGCTGCATTTTTCCAGCAACACATTTTCTGTTCCATTTAGGTGTAAGTCTCTGGGGCCATATCATTTTGCTTCCATTTCTTTCAGATGGCATGTCGTTTGCTCCCTGTAGAAATATAACAGCAAGGTGGAGCTGAAGGCTTTGTAGAGCTGTTTAAGAGACAGGGCAAGTTTTTTTTGTGTATAGAATCCCTACGCGTGAAAACAGTTCCTTCGGTCCAACATGTCCATACCAGCCCTCTGAAGCGTAAACCACCCAGACCTATTCCCCCGATCCTACATTTGCCCCTGACTAGTGCACTTAACATACTTATCTATGCTACTTCACTCAGTGATCTGCCTGTATTGCTCACAAGACAAACTCTTCACTGTACTTTGGTACACGTAACAATAAATTCAATTCAATTCAAGCGCTGAACACTATGGCCAATTCGCCTAACCTGCACATCTTTGTGACTGTGGGAAGAAAGCCGCACAGACACGGGGAGAATGTGCAAACATCACCCAGACAGTCACCTGAGGCTGGGATCAAACCCGGGTCTCTGGGGCTGCAAAGCAGCACTGCTAACCACTGAACTACCGTGCTGTTATATTTCTATAAGGGGTCAAAGGACATACTACCCGAAGGAAATGGAAGCAAAAAGATATGGCCCCAGAGACTTACACTTAAATGGAACACTCGTAAAGAACGATCAATGGCATGACATATGTAATCTCAGTTAGTGAATCTTCAAATGATTTTTTTGTATCCATTCAATCGCAGGACTTACACTGCTCAACATCTCGCCTATCACCAACTCTGTCTCCAGTCTAATGTTTGATAATGCTTCTCAGCCTGATTCCACTCACCATTTCTCAAACTCACTGACATTCTTCCCTTGCTTGCAACTCCAGGTTGTAAATAAACACAACGTGCATTGCATTATCCTCCAACATTGCCCAGGGTGGGTTAGTCAGGTAGTAGTAGATCCTCTCCCTCTCCAGAGAAACAGAAGTCAATGACTGGCCAGTTGAATTTCTCAGTCTAGATTAAAGTGGTGCCGGAAAAGCAGGCAGGTCAGGCAGCATCCGAGGAGCAGGAAAATTCATGTTTCAGATTCCTGATGAAGGGCTTTTGTCTGAAATGTCGATTTTCCTACCTGACCTGCTGTGCTTTTCCAGCACCACTCTAATCTGGACTCTGATTTTCAGCATCTGCAGTCCTCACTTTTGCCTAGCTGAATTTCTCACCCTGATTTTTTAAAATTCCATTGCCCTGTGTTGGTTCTGTAACTGTTAATATTCCTGCCCAACATGAAGCAAGATTGAGAATTAGGAATAACATTTCCACTCAAGGTTTATTGGACACTTGGCACGGATTCCCACAAAACAATGGTGGGTTGGGGTCAGTGAGGCTTTTAAAACAGGAGCTCAATCAACATCAGATGAGGGAGGGATATATTATAGACGTTGATTGAGTTTACTTTCAGGATTAGTCCAAAAGCAACTTGGCTTTTCTCAAAGTAGGAGATTACTGAGCATTTAAAGGGAAAGGGAAAATAATACATAGCTCCTGGAAGGAATGTTATTGAGCTGAACTATATTTTCCATTACAGCCTGACTTGAATTACATATTGTCATCCTAACATATCAGTTTACCAGCATTTTATAACAGTCAGCTGCTAACTCTCAAACTCCAGGATTAATTTTGACATGGTTTTCCAACCAAAGTCATGAAATCTCATAAAAGGCCAATGAAGCGGGAGCAGCAACTAATTCAAAAAGGAGGTGACAGGTTGGTCTAATTGGGCTATTGAACTACTGAGCACTGTAAATCTAGAGTTAACCTTTGACCTACAATAAACCTAAAAGTTCATCATTCATTTGCTGAATAGCTGAAAGAAAAATAATACCCAAGTTCATTTGCGAAAGAGAATTGGTTTTGATGCATGTGTTAGTGACCCCTCTCCCAGACTCCAACCTTCCTGCTGGGAGACTTTCCTGGGTATTCCTTCCTTACATTTAGATGAGTCCCAGACTAGTTGCTGTAGGATGACCAATTTTACAATGTGAACAGTCACTACCTGATCACTCCATGGCAAACTTGAGATACAATCTTTAAAACAATATGGACCTGATTTCTATAGCAACGTTTGTCTTCACTCAAAATCCAGCTCTAGTTAAAATCGAGGGAACAGAGGTATGGGAATTGAGAAGAGATGCAAAATGTATGTTTAATACTAGATTAGATTTTGTTAGATTAGATTAGATTAGACTTACAGTGTGGAAACAGGCCCTTCGGCCCAACAAGTCCACACCGACCCGCCGAAGCGCAACCCACCCATACCTCTACATTTACCCCTTACCTAACACTACGGGCAATTTAGCATGGCCAATTCACCTGTTGCAATGTTTGCAATATTTATTTTTATAGTCCAAGACAACCACTCTTTGTCAACAGTTGCATGCATGCAACAAAGAGTGGGTGGTAAAACAAGAACAGTAGTTTCAGAACTTTATATGGATATAACTATTGCTTATTGCGAAGGCAATGAAACATAAAAGGAAGGAAATTTGCCTACAATCAAGGAATTGAAGAGACCACAGTTGGAAAACTGTGTACAGATTTGGTTTCCTTATTTAAGATCAGAGATAATCACATCATAAACAGTTCAGAGAAGGTTCACTTGACTGATTCACAGGATGACGAGGTTTTGTGAAGAAAGGTTGGACGTGTATTGATTACAATTCAATCAGATTGAAACATATAAAATCCTGAGGAGACTTGATAGGGTAGAATCTGATAGGACATTCCATTTGTTTGGAGGGATAAGCACCAGTGGGTGCAGTTTAAACATTAGGGATCGCCCATTCAAGGCAGAGGTGCGGAGATTTATTTCTTTTTCTTAAGGGGTCATGAGTTATTGGAACTGTCTCCTCCAGAGTAAGGTGAAGGAAAGGTCATTGAATATATTTGAGCTGGAGATAAATAGACTATTGATGAACAAGGAAGTCAAAGCTTATCAGCAATTGTCAGAAAAGTGGAATTGAGGCTACAATCAGATCATAGAATCCGTACAGAGTGGAAGCAGGTCATTTAGCCCATCAAGTCTACATCATCTCACGCTATGAACCTGCATTTCCCTCAGCTATTCTAGTGAAAGTAGTAACATACTCAAAAAGTGTGGTGCTGGCAAAGCACAGCCAGTCAGGGAGCATCTGTGGAGCAGGAGAGTCTAGCGTAAGTCATCAAGAGCTTATGCTTGAAACGTCGACTCTCCTACTCCACCGATGCTGCCTGACCAGCTGTGCTTTTCCAGTGCCACACTTTTTGATTCTGATCTCCAGCATCTGCAGTCCTCACTTTCTCCTAGTAACATACCCAACAACTTCCCAAGTTACTGTACAAAATGAATACTTTCCCAAAAGAAGTTCAGCTTTTGAAGATGCTTGTATTTATTATATGACAAATCTTCATCACAGCTCATCATGTTGTATCATGAAATCTCCTTTGCTCACTGTGTTGTGTGAGCTTCCTGGACTCTTGCCATTCCTGGACAACTCTTTCAGAGCTACATGTTGTGCTCAAAAGAAGGGAAACATTCGAGATCTTGAATGAAGAGGGCAAACACCATTGCCATGATCCAATGCTGTGTGTATGCATTGTTCCATTGTTTCCAGATCGTGTAGTAGGTTCTTATCACAGATGTTCATGCATGGAGCCCCACTTACATACAAAGGGTGGTGGATGTTTGGATTTCTTTTCTACAAACGGCGATGGATGCAGGATCAATGGTTAATTTTAAACAGATAAATGCTTGTTTAACAAAGGTATTATGGGATATGAGCCAAAGGCAGGTATATGGCTTTCGGTCATAGATTGGCCATGATATCTTTAAATCGTGGAAAGGGTTTGACAGGCTGAATGGTCTGCTCCTGTTCCTATATTCTAAAGTGTTGCTAGACAGCTCTAAGATGAATTTAGCGCTTACACAGAGAGACTCACAACCACACAGCAGAAAGCATCACAAATACTTGTATAGAAAGTAAACACACAAGCCTTTTCCACCAAAATGCCCTCAATGCATTTTCTTTTTTCTCCTCCTCTCACTATGTCTTAATGTATTACCTGGTTCCACTATTGAGGTGGAGCAATCCTGTTTGGGACTGGAGCCTCTGGGCCCTGGTGCTTTGGTGGAATATACCAGGGGTATTGGGATTTGTTGAAGTGTCCTTGCTAAAGGTGTTCGAGGTACGTTGAACTTGTTTGGCATGGACTTCAAAGAGTTGGAGAGGGGCAGTGCTAAAGGAATCCAAATGTCAGGTTCCACCTCCGGCTGAGTGTCACCTGGCACTGTCCTGTCTTCCTGTGAGGAAGATGTTGAGTTGTTCCGGAGCACTGAGGAGGCAACACAGTGGGAGTGCAGGGTTAGTAGTATGTGGTGGGCAAGTGAGAGATGGCATCATATACACATGTGAGATTTGCACAGCTTGAGCCTTGCCGGATGTAATACAGTCGATTCTGATATAAGGCGATAGTTCCATTCTTGTGTGATCTCCCATTATAATAACATCGCACAATAGCTGTACCATTTAAGTTAATGGGGCTGGAATTGCATTATAGCCAATCCAGGTAAGGAGAGGTCACATTGTGCAAATGACAGTCTAAATTCTTCAATGACGTTATCGCCAACTTGTGTTGTAGAAACACATGCTATAGCAGAACCGACTGTGTCAGAGATGAATTGATTGTGAGGTAGTACAGAACAGAGTGTGGCATTACGTTGGCAAAGCAAAGATGGACATTGGCCTTCTTACTGCATTGCTCCCAATTCCTCCACTTCCTGGCGATAGCACTGACCAAGGTGGTGATCTCAGACCAGAGTTGGCAGAATTCTCCTCTGCCAGGCCTCCAGGAAGAGCACATCTCTCCTCTGGCCCATTCTAATGAGGCGTCACTGGATTCGGAACATTATCTCTGATCCTCTCCATTTCAGATGCTGCCAGACCTGCAGAGTTTCTCCAACAAATTCTGTTTGATCTCCTTTGCGCCACCCTGTCTAACCAGATTCCTAGTTCTCTCTTGGAAAATCACAGTGCCGACATCCCCTTCTTCTGATTTCAGAATGCCTTGTCTTGGAACCCACTTGGCTTTAAAGATGCCACATGTGCCAAGGATGCTGGTCTTTCAGCAGTCAGATAACCATGGAGTGGTCAATTGTTGCAGCAATGGAGTGCGGTAAGATGGGATGAGAAAACCCATAAGGGTGTATTAGGAAATCAGTGCAGTGAGTTTGTAAATTAGGGTGAGGGAACCTGTTTACTCCTAAAGACAGAAAACCATCCA